>NW_006921843.1:99744-107214 GCF_000298275.1 Orycteropus afer afer | reverse complement strand
GTTTCTCTTCAATTTGAGTGGTGCCACATCAGCAAATGAAGGTCTTGAAAGCTTTCTCTTTTCCATATGAGTAAGGTTGGGTTTACTCAGATGTTTCAGGTCTTTCCCAGTCTTATTTTGAGAGCCTTTTAGCCTAAACGGACTATTACTAAAGGTGTGCGGTAATGTTCCAAACAGTGTTTCTTTACTATTCATAAGGTTTTCCCTGGCCAATTGTTTGAGAAGTGGACAGCCTCTTCCTTCTTCCTAGTCTGTCTCAGTCTACAAGCTGGGCTGTTATCTGTGCACCAGGTTCATCTCTCTGGGTTTTAAACACCAGAGGCTCAGCCTCAAAACTCAAGTCTACATGTCACCACAGTGGGAAAAACTGACAGACTAGTTTGTCTTGCTGTTTGAGACCTCTCGTATCACCCCCAGCTGGGTCCCGGTGGCTGACTATACCTCTGTCTGGCTTCCTGGCTTTTAATCCCCTTTCTCCTGCTTTTCTGCCCTGCTGTTTTGTGCATCCCTGAGTTGTCCCTGGGGATGACTGCTCCTCTGTCCGGGATCCGGGCTTTTATCCCCTTTCTCCTGCTCTCTGGTCCTTCTGCTTTGGGCGGGCCTGAGTTTATTCTCCTCACCTAATCCCTTTGGCTGACTGCTCTTCTCTCTGGCTTCCTGGCTTTTAATCCCGTTTCTCCTGCTCTTCCCGTTTGCTACCTCGGGCGTCCCTGAGTTGTCTCTCCTCACCTGTAACCCTGGGGCTGACTGCTCTTCTGTCCGGGTTCCTGGCTTTTTATCCCTTTTCTCCTGCTCTTCCGGCCTGTTGCTCTGGGCGGGCCTGAGTTTCCTCTCCTCACCTAATCCCTTCAGCTGACTGCTCTTCTATCTGGCTTCCTAGCTTTTAATCCCCTTTCTCCTGCTCTTCCCGCTTGCTACTTCGGGTGTCCCGGAGTTGTCTCTCCTCACCTGTAACCCTGGGGCTGACTGCTCTTCTGTCTGGGTTCCTGGCTTTTTATCCCCTTTCTCCTGCTCTTCCGGCCTGCTACTCTGGGCGGGCCTGAGTTGCCTCTCCTCACCTAATCCCTTCGCCTGACTCTTCTTCTCTCTGGCTTCCTGGCTTTTAATCCCCTTTCTCCTGCTCTTCCCGCTTGCTACTTTGGGCATCCCTGAGTTGTCTCTCCTCACCTGAAACCCTGGGGCTGACTGGTCTTCTGTCTGGGTTCCTGGCTTTTTATCCCCTTTCTCCTGAGTCTTCCTTGTAGGCATATGGATATTATCCTATCACTGACAGCATTGTACTTCAAGGCAGATGTTGAAATATCCTTTGTGATGATGAATGCCATGCCATTCCTCTTCAAACTGTCATTCCTGGCATAGTAGATCGTATGGTTGTGTGATTCAAAATGGCCAAAATCCATCCATTTCAACTCACTAATGCCTACGATATCAATCTTTATGTGTTCCATTTAATTTTTGACAACTTCCCATTGTCCTAGATTCATACTTTGTACATTCCATGTTCCAATGATTAATGAATATCTGCAACTTTTTCTCCTCAATTTGAGTGTTGCCACATTAGCAAATGGAGGTCTCGAAAGCTTTACCTTATCCATTTGAGTAAGGCTGGGTTTACTCTGATGATGCAGCTCTTCCCAGTCCTACTTTGAGAGCCTTCTAACCTATCCAGACTATTCATAAAGTTGCACGGTAATGTATCAGACAGTGTTTCTTTGCTATTCATAACGTTTTCCCTGGCCAATTCTTTGAGAAGTGAATGACCTCTTCTTTTTTTCCTAGTCTGTCTCAGTCTGTAAGCTAGGCTGGTACCTATGTACCATGTGCACCCCATTGGATTTGAAACAGCAGTGGTTCAGCCTCAAGACGCACATCAACACTTCACCACGGTAGGACAAACCGACAGACAAGTTTGTCTCCCTTTTGGAAACTTCTCCTACCACATTTACCTGGATCCCTTTGGCTAACAGCTCACTCTGTCCTGGTCCCTGGGCCTATTCCTCGCCTCTCTTCCATTCTCCCACCCTACCGCTTTGGAGTGTGCCTGGTTTCCCTCTCCTCAGCTGGATCTCTGCAGCTGACTCCTCATCTGTCCTGGTCCCTGGGCCTTTTCCTCTCCTTTCTCCCACTCTCCAGCCCTCCTGCTTTGGGCATGCCTGGGTTCCCTCTCCTCACCTGGATCCCCGTGGCTTTGTTGATATAGACAAACTGATTTGTGTATTTTAATCTTGCAGCCTACCACTTCTCTGGATCTATCAACTAGTTCTAGTAGTTTTCTTGCTGAGCCTCTGGGATTTTTTTTTTTTTTTATGTATAGGATCATATAAACTGTAAATAGGGATAGTTTCACTTATTCCTTATCAATTTGGATGCTTTTGATTTTCCTTTCTTGATTGATTGCCCTGAGTAGGACTTTCACTACAATTCTGAATGTTGTTGTTGTTGTGTGCCACTGCGTCGGACCTGACTCATAGCGACCCCTCCTTGGGTTGCCGAGGCAGTATCACTACGGAAATAGATTGTCCCACCTTCCTACCGAGGAGTGGCTGTGAGTTTGAATCTCCAGCCTTCTTGATAGCAGTCAAGTGCCTTAGGCACTATGCTACCAGAGCTTATATGTATGTGTGTGTATATATATATATACACACACACACACACACACATATATATTTATAAAGTGTTGGATTCTTTTGGTAGGATTTTGTTCAAGTTTTTGTGTCTGTATTCATGAGGGATGTTCTTCTGTAATTTTCATTTGTTGTGGTGTCTTTGCTTGGCTTTGTAGCATGGTTTTGCTTTCTTCCTAAAATGCATATGGGAATATTCCATCCTTTTTTATGTTCTGGGATAGTTTGAGTAGGATTGGTATCAGCTCTTCTCTGAATCTTTATTTTAATTCTCCAGTGAAGCTGTTTGGGCTAGTACATCTTTCTGTTTTGATTTTTTTTTTTTTTAATATCCTGTTCAGTCTTTATCTTTTTGTTATGGGAATGTTCCACTTTTCTAACTCAGTCTGTGTTACTTTAGTTAGGTCATTTTTTTGTTGTTGGTGTTTTAAAGAAATTTTTCCATTTCTAATAGGTTTTCAAATTTGTTAGAGTACACTACTTCATAGAATTGTGTTATTATCTTTTTTATTTCAGTTGATTCTGTTGTGATGCCACCTGTTATATTTATTTGTATCATTTGCATCTTCTCTTTCTTTTCCTGAGTTAAATTTGTCAGTTTTTCTAATCATTTCAAACAACCAACTTCTAGTCCTGTTGATTCTATTATTTTTCTCTTTCATTAATTTCTGCCCTGATATTTACTGTTTACTTTCTTTTGGAGACTGTAGGCTTTTTGTTTTGTTTTGTTTTTATTTTATTTTTCTTGTTGTTGGAATTATTGGGTTAAGTTATTGATTTTGGTTCCTCTTTTTTGATATCTGAATTTATTGCTATAAATAAACCATTGAGTAATGTTTCACTGTGTTCCAAAAGTTTTGGTATGTTGCGTTTCCATTCTCATCTGCTTCTAGAAAAGTTTTTTTTTTTTTTTAATTACACATTTTACTTCTCTTATGCAGTAGTTTTTGAACAGCGTGTTACTCAGATTTCATGTATTTGACTTTTCCACCCTGATTTTCCTATTATTGATACCTAATTTTATTGCATTGTGGTCTGAGAAGAGGATTTGTATTACTTTGAGGTTTTAAAATGTCCTGAGACTTGCTTTGTGTCCTTCCGTATAATTAATTCTGGAGAATGAGTCATTTGTGTGGGAAAAAACAAGTGTGTTGCTTTTTTTTTATTTGTTGGGAAGAGTTTTCTACATTTGTCTATAAGGTCAAGTGCGTTGATTGTATTGGTGAGGTCTTCTGTATCTTTGTTCAGTTTCTTTGTAGTTTTTGTGCCTTCATTGAGAGTGTTGTATCTCTTACTATTATTTTGGAACTGTCTGTTTTTCTTCAGTTCTGTTAGTATTGGCTTTATATATTTTGGTTCCCTTTCATTGGGTGTATAGATAATAATTAAGGTTGTCTTATCTTGCTGGGTTGACACTTTTATCATTATATAATGATTTTCCTTGTCCCTAATGCTTATTTTTGCCTTGAAATCTACTTTATGAGAAATTAATATTGCCATTCTTGTTCTGTTTTGGTTGCCATTGGCTTGATACATTTTTTCCAACCTTTGATTTTTAGTATATTTTTATATTTGTCCATGCTGAGTCTCTTGTAGGCAGTATATTGATGATTGGTGTTTTCTTGCCTGTTCACCCATGCTCTTTCTCTTGACTGGTGAATTTAATCCAGTCCATACACAATCAATGTAATTAATTATAGGTTTTTGTTTTCTACTTTTTTTTTTGTATGTGTTGTGGTGTTAATTGTTTCTTCTTTTCATATATTTTTGTGTGCTGAGTTCATTTTGTTATCAGATTTTCTTATCAGTTTTTTTTTTTTTTTTTTATTTGTGTTTGCTAAGTCTTTATGATTTTATTTTCCTATTTTGGCTAGAAGGTTTATTAATTTCCTTATGGTTACCATGAAATTACTTTTTATCTCCCTGAGTAGTGATACTGCCTCAGAAACCCAAGGAGGGGTTGCTATGAGTTGGGTTTGACTCGATGGCACATAACAACAACAACAACAATGAGTGAAACTAAAAGGTGATATAATAGAATGTGGAAAATTTCGGTAAAGATAATTCAAAGCCAATTGCAGCAATATATTGACAGGGAACTACCAGAAACTCAGCTTGATTAAGAAGTGGATATGGAACAAGGGATATTATTGCTGACATCAGATGGATGTTGGCTGAAAGCAAATAATATTAGAAATATATTTACCTGTGTTTTATTGACTATGCAAAGGCATTTGATTGTGTGGGTCATAACAAATTTTGGATATCATTGTTAGGAATGGAAATTCCACAACACTTAATTGTGCTTATGAGGAAGCTGTTTGTAGATTAAGAGGCTATTGTTTGTATAGAACAAGGGGATAGTGCATAGTATAAAACCAAGAATTGTGTGGGTCAAGGTTGTATTCTTTCACCATATTTATTCAATATGTATACTGTGACAATAATCTGAGAAGCTGGACTATATGAAGAACATGGCATCAGGGTTGTAGGAAGATGCATTAACAACTTGTGATATGTAAGTGACACAACCTTTCTTGCTGAAGGAAAAGAAGACTTGAATCACTTAATGATGAAGATGAAAGTCAACAATCTTCAGTATATATTACATCTCAACATAAAGAAAACGAAACTCCTCAAAACTAGACCAATAAGGAACATCAGGTTAAATGGAGAAAAGTGTGATGTTATCAGGGATTTCATTTCGTTTGGACCCACAATCAACACTCATGGAAGGAGGACCAGTCAAGAAATCAGATGTCATGGATAGAATTGGAGAACAATGTTCAACAAAATTCAAATTCATTAAAAAAAAAAAAAAAAAAGCCATGTTTACTGGCTGATAGATCCTAGTGAGACCCTTGAGACTATGGGGCCTATTTGCTTTTCAGGCTGGAATTGAACTCACTTCCATGGCTTCCAGCCCAGCAATAGACAGGTATATAGGGTGAACATTTACATCAGGTACATACATTACTTATAATAATCAATTAAGGGATAACAGAAGGATAGTATTTGCACAGGGAGATAAGTCAGGGGCCAGGAATGCATAGAAAGAAGGACACAGGGAAGAGGTAACTTCAGGGAAAAAGTGGGAAGAGAGCTTTTACATTGTGGGGAATTGCAGTCAATGTTATCAAACAAAATGAATATGAACTGCTATGTAGAAAATGAATTTACTCTCTAAACTTTCACTCCGATCACAATAAAATATTAAAAAAAAAAAAAAAGATAGATGTCACATTGCACTGGGCAAATCTGCTGCAAAAGACTTCCTTAATGTGTTTAGGAGCAAATATGTTATTTTGAAGACTAAGGTGTATCTGATGCAAGCCATGATACTTTCAGTCACTTCAGTTGTGTGTGAATGCTGGACAATGAATAAGCAAGACTGAAGAAGAGTTGATGCCTTTGAAATGTGTTGGTGAAGAATGCTGAAAGTAATGTGGACTGCCAGAAGAACGAAGAAATTTGTCCTGCCAGAAGTGCAGCTGGAATCCTCCTTAAAAGTGAGACTGAAACTTCATCTCACCTGCTTTGGTTACTCTGTCAGAAGGGACCAGTCCTTGGAACAGGATATCATGTGGTCAAGTAGAGGGTTAATGAAAGAGGGGAAAAACCTCAATGAGATGGATTGACAGAGTGGATGAAACAATGAGCTCAAGAATAGCAAGGATTGTGAGGATGGCACAGAACTGAGCAGTATTTAATTCTTTTGTTCATTGTGTCACTATGAGTCAGAGTCGACTTGATATCACCTAAGACGAAGTTTGAAACAATATGTTTTATATTAATATCATCCTGACTTTCTATCCATTTGGAAGGTCTGTAATCAAAGAGATATTTTTGTTGTTTTGTTTTTTCTTTTTAGTTTTAGTTATTATCTTTTACAGATTGAGATTGATGCCTCTGATTCTCTTTTTTAAACCTTGTAAATTTATTTTAATTTTGAGCATTCTTTTTCTCAACTGGTTTCAGGGTGAAGTTGTCATGTGTCTTAATCTTAGGTTATTGTGTTTCATCTTTGTTTTTCTGTCCAAAGGACTACGTTTAGCCTTCTTGTAAGGTTGGTCTGTTTTTTTACAAATTCCCTTAATTTCTGTTTATCTGAAAATCACATAATTTGCCATCATATTTGAGGGACATATATAGAATTCTTGGTTGGCAATATTTTTCTTTCAAGATTTTATATGTGTCATACCATTGTTTTCTTTGTTGCATTTCTGCTGAGAAGTCAGAGTTTAGCCTTATTGGTTGCCCTTCAAAGGTAACTTTTTGTTTATCTGTAGCTGCTTTAAAGATTGTTTGTCTCTCGCTTTAGAAAGTTGGATTACAATATGTTTTAGTGATTTTCTTTTGGGGTCTGTCCTGTGTGGGTTCATTGAACTTCTTGGATTGTTGTTATCTTTTTGTCTTTCATGAAATTAAGAAAAATTTCTGCTAACAAGTATACAGTTTTCTGTGGTTTTTCTTTTTGCCTCCTTCTGCTCTGTAATTCCAATCACATGTGTATTATTTGTTTTAATATTGTCCCAAGTGATACTTAGGCTTCCTTTCTTTTTTTCTTTTCTTTTTTTTTTAATTGTGATTTGGGTGAAGATTTACAGAGCAAATTCACTTTCCACACAGCAGTTCACACACACACTTTGTCTCATGACATTGACCACTGTTTACCCCAATGCAAACAGCTCCCCTCCCACTTCCTCCCCATAGTTACCTCTTCCCAGTGTCCATCCCTCCATGCACTCCTGCCACCTGAGCTGTCTCCCTGTGCATAAGCAGCCCTTCTTTCTCCCATGATTGTTCTCTCCAAGGAGTGTATCTACCTGAGGTAAATGTTCAACTC
>NW_006921843.1:97561-99399 GCF_000298275.1 Orycteropus afer afer | reverse complement strand
AACCATCACTGATGCAGCAGTTCAGGATTGAGAGCCCCGAACTCAGGGGTAACAGGATTTTTATAGGGGTTACAGCAGAAATGAGGAAGTTTCAATCAGAAAATTACAGGATTGGTTGACATTTTTTCAAGTTGCTAGTTGTTCCTATTTGATTGGCTCTGTCTTGTGGGCCAAAGCCACCAACTGCCATTTCTAACTATTTTAGGTAAGGTATTTTCTTACTATTTACTGATTGGTTGTTGCTAAGGAGTATGCTTGGGAGTATCAATGAGGTAGGGGTAGTCAGGACTCCTTGTGGTTTTTCCAGTAACTAAAGCACTAAAGCATGAAGTAAATGCTAAGGCATATTGCGAAATGGCTACATACTTAAAATGGTTACATACAGGGTGATTATATAGAAATATGGTCCACATTCCTCCCTTTCTCTTGGTACTAAACTCAGTCATGAGTTTGCTGAGTGTTATCATACATTTGATTATAATGTATTGCACTAACACCCAAATCGTCTTGGTGGAGTAGTTGATATTGTTGTCTGAGGACCATGAGTTGTACAGAGTTTACTCTATCTTTTACAAAGTTGACTAATCTGTTTAAAATACAAGGTCCAGCTGTCAGCAAAACTAGTCCTATAATGACTGGTCATGCCAGAGCAGATAACAGAAGTTAGCCAAGGAGAAGAATTAAACCAATTTTCATATCATCCCTGGTTTTGGGCATGCTCTCTTTTTCTTTTTTCTAGTCTTTCCCTTACCTTAGCCATGGCGTTTTTTATGACTCCCGAGTGGTCTATATAATAACAACATTCTTCTCCTAGAGCGGCACAAACTCCTCCTTGTTGTTGGAAAAGGATATCCATACCTCTTTTTAATTGTAAGGTCAGTTCCACTAAAGAGGTTAGGGATTCTTGGAGTTTGGTGATGGATTCTTCTAGTCTTTCTATATCTTGATCTATTGCTGCTCTGTTGTTGTTGTTGTTGTTTGCCGTCGACTCAGCCCCAACTCATAGCGACCCCTCCTTGGGTTTCCGAGGCAGTATCACTACGGAAGTAGGATTGCCCAACCTTCCTTCCGAGGAGCTGCTCTAAGGAGGTTATATTGCTGATGCTGGGTTGCGATAGATGCAATTCCTGTTCCAGCTCCCGCTAGTCCCAGCCCTAGTAAAACAGTTAAACTCACAGCAGACATTGGTTCCCGTTTGACTCGGTGGGGAACAATCTCCCATTTATCTAAGAAGGCGTCATACTTGTGATATAAAATATGAGGTACTAAGTTAACTAACACACAAAAATCCTTGGTTTGGTTAAGAAGTTTCCCATGTAGGCAAGGGGTCAGTCCTGTGGAGCAAGCCCACCAGCCGTCGGGGGGTGGAATATAGTACATAGTTTGATTTATGGTTGTTTCAGTGTGGTTTCAGAGGTGTTTGTGAGTTTGTGGAATCTGTCCTATGCAGGTTCCTGTTCCTGTGACAGAAGGTAAGGTGAATTGTCCAGATTTCCTATGATTCCATCTACAGATTTCATGAGTTTCCGTCTGGTTAAATTTCCCTATGAATGCAATACCTTCATAGTTGTTGTTAGTTGTTGTTAAGTGCTGTCGAGTCGTTTCCGACTCATAGTGACCCCATGCACAGCAGAACAAAACACTGCCCGATCCCGCACCAGCCTCACAATCCCTGCTATACTTGAGCCCATCATCGCAGCCACTGTCAGTCCATCTCGTTGAAGGCCTCCACCTCTTTCGCCGACCCTCCACCCTACCAAGCATGACATCCTTCTCCAGGGAATGGTCCCTTCTTACAACATGACCAAAATAGGTGAGATGAAGTCTGGCCATTCTTG
>NW_006921843.1:86486-93881 GCF_000298275.1 Orycteropus afer afer | reverse complement strand
AAACATAAAACAGTGTTTCATGAAGCTCGTAGCAGAGATCGGGGTGTCTGCAACCAATTCCCCGGTAACCAAGTCCTCCCAGGGCGCACCCCAGTGTACATGTGGGTTTACCTGAGCATTCAGGGGTACCGTTTTTGTGGGTTCCCAATCCGGGATGTCCAAAGATCCGGCTGCTAATTGGCATATATCAGTATGTAAGTCAGGCCACCAGGAATTAGGGGGGTGGTTGCCCATGATAGAGCTGACAACGTCCCCTGTGGCTGACGTGATTGTCCAGGTCAACCATTGGGGTGTTTGTGGGCTAGAAGAGGGGTTTACATACTTACCAGTTATTAACAATAATACTAGTGAGGTCCATATCACTGAATTTTTAGTTTGAGTGGATTGTTGGGGTCCTTGGAGATGCGCCGTGGTGAGTCCTGATCAGAGACAGGATCGGCTTTGCAGATGTGAGTATGATAGATCTAGGAGGTTATTCTGTCAACGTTGAGGGCAGTGGGTGTGGTCAGGATCACGAGGTAGGGTCCTTTCCAGCGAGGTTGTAGAGTCTCTTTTCGATGTCTCCGCACATACATCCAATCACCTGGCTGGTACTGGTGAGGTTTGGGAAGGGGACTAGATTGGTAAAGGGCTCTTAAATTCAGCCAGATGTCTTCCTGCGTCTGTTGCAGGGCTTGAAGGGAAAGAATAAGTTCATGATTATCAATTTCACGTAACAAATCGGACTGGAATCTGGGAGTAATAGGTAGAGGTCTGCCAAAGACAATTTCAAAAGGTGTTAATCCTAATTTAAAAGGAGAGTTACAGACCTGAAATAGGGCGAAGGGGAGGAGAGTCACCCAGTCTCCGTCAGTCTCTATGGTTAATTTGGTTAAGGTCTCTTTTAGAATTCTGTTCATTCTTTCTACCTGGCCTGAACTTTGGGATCTGTAAGCACAATGTAATTTCCAATTAGCCCCATGAATAGTTACTAAACCCTGTATTACCTTAGATACAAATGCCAGTCCATTATCTGACCCGATCATAGTAGGAAAACCATACATGGGTAGGATGTCTTCTAGTAGCTTCTTGGCTACAATGTGGGCCATTTCTCGCTTGGTGGGGAAGGCTTCCACCCACCCTGAAAAGTTATCTATAAAGACTAACAAATATTTATATCCATATTTCCCTGGTTTTACCTCCGTGCAGTCCACTTCCCAACAAGTCCCTGGTGTGCTACCTCTTGATCTTGAGCCTAGATTCGGAGGGTTCTTAGTAACATTGGTTAATTGACAGGCTTTACAGTCAGAAACAATTATTTCAATTTTAGATTGAACATTTTTAATTACTACATCTGCCCGTTTTAGTAATTCCTGCATCGTTTTGGTTCCTAAATGGGTGGCCTGTTGTATTTTGAATAAAATTTCTTCTCCCAGTTTTTCGGGGAGGATGGCTTTGTGATCTGCTGATTTCAACCAGTTAACATACGTTCTGAGTTCCGGGTAATTGCGTAATCCATTTCAAGTCTTCCTCAGTGTATTTGGGGTTTGTAGGTAAGGCAGGGCTCCCAGGATCGGGTAGGTTGGAGGTTAATACTAGGTTGGTAGACAGCGTAATTTCTCGGGCTGTTTGGTCTGCCAAATTATTGCCTCGGGCAACTGGGGAGGTGGTATTCTGGTGTCCTGGACAATGAATGATGGCAAGTTTATTTGGGAGCCATAGAGCAGCTAGTAGATCTAGGATCTCATTTTTATTTTTAATTGTCTTTCCTTCTGCAGTTAACAGGACCCTTTCTCGATAGATCGCTCCATGAATATGTGCCGTGGCAAAAGCATAACGACTGTCTGTATAAATATTTAACGTTTTATCTTTTCCCAAAGTTAGGGCTTTGGTCAATGCTATTAGTTCAGCTTGTTGAGCCAATGTTTCGGCCGGTAATGGTTCAGCCCAAACGATTGCAGTTTCCGTTATGACTGCTGCCCCTGCATACCTTTGTCCATCACGCACAAAGCTGCTCCCATCCGTATACCAGGTAACCTTGGCATCCGGTAAGGGTGTGTCTCGTAGGTCAGCTCGGGTTCCGTGCACTTGAGCCAGAACGTTGATGCAATCATGGAGCAGAGCACCCAAATCCCGATCTGGTAACAGGGTCGCAGGGTTCAGTGCCATAGGTGACTGGAAGATAATCTTAGTTGGGTTCAGTAATAGTCCTTGGTAGTGGGTGAGCCGTGCATTGCTGAGCCATTGATCAGGAGGTTGCTTAAGAGTCCCTTCTATGGCATGCGGGGTGGTGATAGATAGTTCTTGTCCCAGTGTAAGTTTGCCTGCATCTTTGACTAGCAAGGCTGTTGCTCTATTATGCGTAAGCACGGGGGCCACCCTGCCGCCACTGGGTCCAATTTTTTTGAGAGATAGGCTACCGGTCTTTTCCAGGGGCCTAGGTGTTGGATTATAACTCCTTACGCTACCCCCTTATTTTCATCAATGTATAGATGGAAGGGTTTTATTACATCAGATAGTCCAAGGGCAGGAGCGGACAAAAGGGCAGTCTTAATTGAATTAAAGGATTTTTCCATGGCCTCTGTCCACTGAAATTTCTGCCCCTCATTGGTTGCATCATAGAGAGGCTTTGCCGGTTCTGCAAAACCTGGTATCCAGAGTCTATAGTAGCCACTGATCCAAAGGAACTCCCGCACCCCGCGTGGGGTGTTGGGTGTAGGGATTTTTAGCAGAGTCTCCTTGTGGGCCCTAGTCAGCCATCTTTGTCCTTCTTATAACATATACCCCAAATAGCTCACCTCGGGTTGGCAAAGTTGAGCCTTTTTGGCTGAGGCTCTGTAGCCCATGTCTCCTAATGTTCGGAGTAAGTCTTTGGTCCCTTGGAGGCAGGTCTTGTAGTCTGCTGCAGCAACTAGGAGATCATCTACATCTTGTAACAGTGTGAGACCAGGGTGGTTGGATCGGAACTTACCCAGGTCTTCATGCAGCACCTCGTCGAAAATTGTAGACAAACTTTTGAACCCCTGAGGTAATCTCGTCCAGGTTAGTTGTCCATTAATGCCTTCCATGGGGTCTGTCCACTCAAAGGCAAACAGGTCCTGGCTCTTTGGGGCCAATGGTAAACTAAAAAAAAAGCATCTTTAAGGTCCAAGACTGAGTACCACTGGTGATTTGGGGGTAAAGAACTAAGGAGGGTGTATGGGTTAGGAACAGTAGGATGAATGTCTATGACCCATTTATTGACCTCTCGGAGGTCTTGTACCGGTCTATAATCGTTGAAATGAGGTTTTCGAACAGGGAGTAGAGGGGTGTTCCAAGCAGACTGACAGGGTCGGAGTATTCCTAATTTTAACAGGCACCGGATGTGGGGGTTTATGCCTTCTCAGGCTTCTCGTGACATAGGGTACTGATGACTCTGACTGGGTCCGCTCCAGGTTTAATTTCCACATAAACCGGTGGCCTATGTTTTGCTAACCCTACACCTCCAGTTTCAGCCCATGCCTTAGGAAAAGCTGATAACCACTGTTTTATATTTTCCGATGGGGGAGGAAGGGGTTGCTGGTGGAGTCTATATTCATCTTCTAGGTTTACAGTTAACACTTGAATAGGTTGGCCCCTACTGTCCATAATGGTTGCCCCTCCTTTTTGAAAGTGGATTTGTGCTCCTATTTTGGTTAGTATATCTCTCCCAAGAAGTGGATAGGGGCATTCTGGAATACCATGAAAGAGTGGGATACCCAACCCACGCCGAGATCCACTGTTGTTTGGGTAGTCCATGAATATTGATTTTCTCCTATGGCCCCCTGAATCCAGGAGGTTTTATTAGACAGTTTTTCTTGAGGTTTAAGTAAGACTGAATGTTGTGCCCTGGTGTCCACCAGGAAATCAATCGGAGTCCCCTCTACTTTAAGGGTTACCCTGGGTTCGGGGAGGGGAACTGAACCCCGTCACCCCTAATCACTGAGTTCCCCCAATTCTAGTACTTTAGTCTGTGGTTTATGAGTTCTTTTATTTGGGCACTCTTTTGCCCAATGTCCATTTTCCTTGCAATAGGCACACTGATTCTTGCCCAGTTTAGGGCGTTCTCCCTTGGGGAAGTCCCCCTTACCTCGGTATTTTGCGATTTTCTGCAGTTGTTGTTCTCTTTCTCGGACGCTCCCAGTTGTTGAGGCAAGTAAGATTTTTGCAAGGTTCCGAGTGTTCTGGTCACTGGCTGCCACTAGTGCCTTGGCCTGTCGGTCCTCTGGACTTTCCCTGTGATTATAAACCCTCTCTGCAACTAACATTAAATCCTGAATACTTTTTTCATTTAGTCTGTCAATTTTTTGTAATTTTCTCCTAATGTCTGAGGCTGCTTGATTCACAAAAGCCATGATTAGTGCGGCCTTAGTTTCAGGCGCTTCCGGATTCATGGGGGTATATTGACGAAATGCTTCCATTAATCTTTCTAAGAAAGCGGCAGGACTTTCATCCCTGCTTTGCTGTATGTCACCTACCTTAGCCAAATTAGCGGGCTTCCTTGCGGCTGCCCTGAGACCTCCCATTAGAGTCTGACGGTACACCCGGAGTCTCTCCTTACTTTCAGTCGTGTTGTAGTCCCAATTAGGACGAGTTAAAGGGAAGGTGGCATTAATCACATCTATATTAGTAGTGGATTGCCCGATATCCCCCAGTACAGATTTCTGGGCTTCCATCTGGATCCTCTCACGTTCCTCGGTGGTGAATAAAATCTGGAGGAGCTGTTGACAATCGTCCCAGGTAGGCTGAGGAGTAAACAAAATAGTCTCTAGGAGGTCAGTTAAATCTCTGGGATTATCTGAGAACTTGGCATTCTGAGTTTTCCAATTGTACAGGTCACTAGTGCAAAAGGCCAATAGTGAAGTTGCTGGTTGCCGGTTGTGTCTGTGGGCCCTGCAGCCCGCAACAGCAAGACTGTGGAATCTCCTGGTCCACTAGAGGGGGCTGTGTGCTTCATTCTTCCACAGGTGCTGGCCGCTGGACCTGCTGCTGCCATTGCCCCACCATCGTCCGGCACTTGGGGCAGCACACCCTCTGTAGCTGCAATAACTGCTGAAGGGGTTTAATAAGGAGGGAGAAAAAGGAGTTCTTCCTCTGTCCCACTCTGAAAGACTGGGTAGGTCGGTGCCGAAGGTTTAATTTCAGATTCTTTCTTCCGGGCAGTATGAGTTAGTACTGCCAGGATAGTTTTAGGTGCCTGCTTAGGAAGAGAAAGAGGTAACAACGGCTTTAACCAAGGGGGTGGATTTTCCACTAAATCCTGCCATATGATAATATATGATCCCTGGTCCGGGTGCCCCAGCTGGACCGGAACACAACTTCTTTCACCTTTAAAATAATCTGAAGATCAAACGTACCTTCGGCTGGCCATCCTACGTTGAACGTAGGCCATTCTGAGCTACACAATGTTACAAATTTTCCTTTTTTGATTTCTAAACTTAAGTCGTGTGCCCTCCTTCTAACTTCTTTGAAATTGTCAGTTAGGAGAGAAAGAGGAGTCGTCACAGTTTGTCCCATTTCGTCCGTCCACTGATTAAACAAAACTAAGGACACTAACAAAAACCAAATAGACACACAAAAAGGAAAACAAAATATGCCTCCCATAGATTGGAAGCAAAACCAAAAGTAGGACGACGGCCTCACGCCATGCTGCGGGAGCAACCCGCTTCGTCCCTTTACAGGTTCCAGATTGGAGGACAACTTTTACTTCCTCCCCAGGTTGAAGGGGTTTCTAATCCACTTCCAGAAGAGGCCCTGGAACGTCTTCCAGGTCCTCTGGCTGATGGCCTGCCTCTGCGTCCACTTAGGCCAAAGTCAGCCTTGCAGAAAATGGGCCCCAGGTATTACACAAGTAACTTAAACAAACAACAAACATTTAAACACTTACCAGCCAGCTGCAACCCCCTTGTTCAGGAGTCTGGGGTATCTGGGGATCCCGGATGAACCCCCAAATGTTGCACCCAGATCTTGAATCCCCAAAAACCACCAAGGAGCTGATTCCACTGCAAAAGCATGTTGTTGTTGTTGTTATGTGCCGTCGAGTCAGCCCTGACTCATAGCGACCCCTCCTTGGGTTTCCGAGGCAGTATCACTACGGAAGTAGGATTGCCCAACCTTCCTTCCGAGGACTTGCTGATGGGTTTGAACCGCAAAAGCATAGGGGTTGTTTATTCAAGCTCGAGTTTGGACCCTCAACCATCACCGATGCAGCGGTTCAGGATTGAGAGCCCCAAACTCAGGGGTAACAGGGTTTTTATAGGGGTTACAGCAGAAATGAGGAAGTTTCAATCAGAAAATTACAGGATTGGTTGACATTTTTCAAGTTGCTAGTTGTTCCTACTTGATCGGCTCTGTCTTGTGGGCTGAAGCCACCAACTGCCATTTCTAACTATTTTAGGTAAGGTATTTTCTTGCTATTTACTTATTGGTTGTTGCTAAGGAGTGTGCTTGGGAGTATCGATGAGGTGGGGGTAGTCAGGACTCCTTGTGGTTTTTCCAGTAACTAAAGCACTGAAGCGTGAAGTAAATGCTAAGGCATATTGCGAAATGGCTACATACTTAAAATGGTTACGTATAGGGTGGTTATATAGAAACATGGTCTCACAATATAGGCTGCAGATCGGATGGTGTACCAATCGCTAGGACTAATTGTTTCCATGAATTTTGGTTTTCTTCATTCTTTTTTGCTCTGGACAAGGAGAGACCCATCGTTGCATCTAGATGGCACCTTGCTAGCTTTTAAGATCCCAGTCGCTACTCGTCAAAGTAGGAGGTGGAACAATGTTTTGTATATTATGTTATGCCAATTGAGCTTGATGTCCCCTGTCACTATGGTCCCAAGCCCACAGTCAACTACTCTGTCCCTCTGAGTATGACCAAGCAGTGACCACAACATTGCCCCTTGTCAGCTCTGGTATATACCTGGGAATTCTGATCATTCACATACACACTTTTAAGAACATTGTCTGCCAACCCTATATATGTTCTTTGATACACTCCCCATTTCATAGAAATACCTAATCGTTCAGCCTGTCTACCCATCTATCCACCCATATACCCATGTTTGCCTTCACTGACAACACAGTACTGTGTGTGCAAAAGGGTTCATCTTTGTTGTCGGTATGTCTCATGTATCTCTCTTTCTCTTCCTCAGTGCCGCCATATTGGTCCTTCATATTTGGTACATTGCCCTTCTTTTACCCAAATCAATGCTTATCTCTATCTATCTAACAGCATTCTCTCCTCTCCCCTCCCAACCCTGGTAACCAACAAAGAAAATTTCCTTCTACAGATAAATCTTTCCTTAACTTTTACAATAATGGACTAATACAACATTTGTCCTTTTGTGATTGACTTATTTCACTCAGCATAATGTCCTCCAAGTTCATCCACATTATG
>NW_006921843.1:73214-82200 GCF_000298275.1 Orycteropus afer afer | reverse complement strand
GCTTTCAGGATTCTGTCTTTGTCTTTGGTTTTGATGAGTTTGATGATGATGTGTCTTGGTGATTTTCTTTTGGAGTCTATCCTGTTTGGGGTTTGTTGGACTTTCTTAATGGACATATTCCCCTCTTTCATCATATCAGGGAATTTTTCTACAGCAAATCTTCGACAATTTTCTCAGTGGTTTTGTTTTTCTCTTCTTGTTCTGGAATTCCAGTGACACGTAGGTTATTCCTTTTGTTGGTATCCCACATGAGCCTTAGGTTTCTTCATTTTGTTTTGATTTTTTTTTTTTTCTGATTGATCTCTTTCCAAAAAGTTTTCAGGTATTTGTCTTCAATCTCATTAATTCTGTCTTCCATTGCATCAGTTCTACTCCTTTGCCCTTCCAATGTGTTATCTATTTCTGATGATTTAGTATTACTCTTCTGGATTTCTATCTGTAGATTTAAAATAATTTCTAATTTTTTATTTATTTTGTCATTTTGTTCTTATATTTTCTTCCAAAATTTTTCTAAGGTTTTTTCTGTGTTTTCTTTCATTTATCTCTGAAACCTTTGAAGATACCTAAAGATTATTCTTTTGAATTCTTGATCAGATAGTTCCAATGCTGCTTCTTCCTCAGGGATGTGTTCTGGGTCTGTATCCTGCTCCCTTGTTTCTCTCACTTTATCCTGCTTCTTTGTGTGGACTGTGATATTCTTTTGTCTCCAAGGCATCATGGCATCATTGTATTTGGATCTCTGTTAACTATTTGTGAAGAGCAGCCAAGGGTGAATCAGGCTTTTCTTGGTGGGTTTTTATCATTGGCCCATTGGTGGAGAAGGAGATATTGGCTTTCACTTAGTAAGTGAAGTTGCAGTAGGTGTGGGTGTAGTTGTGGCTTATGGGGACTGTTGCTGTTTCTCACTCAGTTAGACTAAACTTACAATTGAATAAAGATCAAAAAACTAAAAGCACAAGGACAAAAAACACACCATGTAATCACATAGGAACAGTAACCAAAAAAAAAAAAAAAAAGGGAAAAAGAAGAAGACAAAACAAGAAAACCTGCAATATCTGTGGTAGTGCACTAAGAGAAAAAATAGAGAAGGAAAATAATGAAGAAAAAAATGGGAAAAATGCAAAAAGAAAAACAAGGAATGGATTTAACCACATGGAAAAAGTGGGAAAAAAATAAATTTAAAGAGAAAAAAAATATTTCAAGCAGGAACAGGAAAAAGAAAAAAGCTGAAAACTAGGACTTGGGAGGGGAAGAATAAGAATATTAGTAAAAAGGACAAAAGTATTAATATATAATAGTTGTTTTAAAACAGACAAATACAAGCAAACTAATGACCAGAAAAGAGAAAGCGAATAAGAAAAAAATTAAATTTAATTTAAAAAAGAGGAAAAAAAATCGGTGGAGGACAGGGCAGGGCACCCAGGCACAGTCTGAGCACACAGTCTGTGATGGAGTTCCTGTGGGCCCAGAAGATAGGTGGGAGTAGGGGATGGCCACAGTTCTGTTCACCAAGCGGGTGTGGGGTATAAGAGTAACAAGGAATATCACACCTTTTCAGTCTTTCAGGTCTGATGTGTCCTTGGGGTTGCTGGAAAGCAGAACCTCTTCTTAAGCCCCTGGAATCTAAGAGAGGCTTTAAATATCCAAAATGGTCAAGCCGCTTGAAACATTCAAAATGGTCATGCCCTCCGGACTGGCAAATACCACAGCTCAGCCTGCCTTTCTCTTCACCTTCTCTGTTTATTCCTCAGCCACCGGAGCAGTGCTCCATGCAGTCTCTGGCTAGCAGGGCTGAATTTTAGGTTAATTCTTATGTCCTACCACCCCTCAGGAATCTCCAAGCTGTCTGTGCCAGTCCATCAGGATCCCTCATGATCGCTGCCAGACCGCAGCTCTGTCTGTCTCTTTTTTTTGGTATTTTCATGCAAACTCTTCTGCTAGTTGGGGTTTAGTCCACTTCTATATCCTTCCCTTCAAGGCTCAGGGGTCCAGGATTATCTTCTGTGTCTGTGTTAATTGGTTTCACTTTTCTTTGTTGAAGAGGGTCTGTGAAGTTTTTCTGCCTAGTCCGCCATCTTACCGGAACTTCAGCTTCCTTTCTTTTTCTTTTTAAATTTTATTTCTGATTTTCTTCATTCAAACAGGTATGAAGGCATTTGTCTTCTAGCTGGCTAATCTATTCTGGAGTCAATTTAATTCTACTCTTTTTTTCTTCCAGTGTGTTACCTATATCTGTAATTTTAGTTTTGGTCTTCTGGATTTGTAATTACTGTTTTTGCATGATTTGTAATTGTCTTTGTATTTTGTTATTTTGCTCTTGTATTGTTTATCTGACTTCCTCTAGGGTACTGTGCATCTTTTCCTTGATTTTGTTTGTGGTTTTGGTTGATATCTTTGAAGGTCATGTGAATTATTTGTTTTGAATTCCTTATCAGATAGTTCTATTACTTATTCTTCCTTGGGGACGTTTCCTAGTTCTTTTTTTTTTTTTTTTCCTTTCCTTGCACTATCTTACCATTTCTTTGTTACAAGTTGTATGTTATCTGTGAGACATTTTCAAGTTGTTGTTTGTATATCATGTGTTCGTTTATTTCACCATGAATTTTTGTTTTGCTTTGTTTTGAAATAACTGAACATGTGGGACAGGTATGCTTGTTTGCTTACTAGTTTGGTAGTACTAGGTTATTCTCCACTGGGTTCCAGGTGGGTGGAGAAACTGCTGAGAATGTGAGTGCAAGTCTCTGTTTGCTGTTCTGAACAGGAGGTGTGAATGGGATGAACAGGTGTTATCTATCATGATGATGATAGCCAGTGGCACAAGAGTGGGTGTTGGCACTTTTGTTTTGGGTATTGTTTTGGGTATTGCTTGGTGTATTAGATATCAGTGACTAATGGAGAATTAATGACTGTCTTGGGAGCTCTGTTTGCATAGTGGCTAAGGCACTTGACTGCTAACCAGAAGGCTGGCAGTTCAAACCCACCAGCCACTCCTTGGAAGGAAGATTGAGCAATCTACTTCTACAGTGATACTGCCTTAGAAACCTAAGGAGGGGTTGCTGTGAGTCGGGTCTGACTCAGTGGCACATAGCAAGAATTACAACAATGACTGTCTCCTGCTGGATGTGTCATGAAAAAAAAAAGTAAATAAAAAATAGAAAAATGAGATATATAGAAGAAATATGAATAAAGGTAAAAGAAGATGGGAAAGGGATTAATAAAAAGGAAAAAATTGATTACAGAAAAGGAGAAAGAAAAAAGGAAAAAATGGTGGAGGCTTATGGGAGCCATGGTCAGTTGGCAGCAGGGGTCTGTGACCTGATCCAGGAGGGAGAAGGGAACTTGGTACACACACACACACACACACACACACCTCTGATAGAGGAAGCAGCAGTGATGTGCTCTTTTGTTCAGTGGCAGCAAATGTTACCAATGACATGGGTGTAGGGAGAATGAACCATAGATACTGACTGTGTCTGTGTGAGGTATCGTGGGTTGGTTGTCCAGGCTGCTGGTGAGAGGAAATGGTCCAAGGAACTGGTTGGGTGTGGGTGTTGGGGAGCCATCCCCAGCCACAGTGTGGTGGGGGTGGAAAGGCTGTTCCTCTTTTGTCATCAGGAAAGTGTGACTAGGAAAGTGGTGAAAACTCTCCTGACTCAGTTCACTAGTGTGGGTACAGTTCACTTCTGTGCACATATTTCTGATTATCCATCTCCCACTTACCCGTAAGTGGGGGCACTGCACAGAGTCCAGTGTCCCCAACTACCATGCCACAGGCCTTCCCCTTCACATGGGCCCTCAACCCAAACATCTAGCGTTCACTAATAACAGTGAGTTTTTACATCTCTCATTCACAGGCCACTTCCTTGCTCCATGGTCCTATTTTGCCACTGGAAATTTCACTCATTTCCTCTTGTGGATCTAGCATGTATTCTACTTATCTTGATTCCTTCCATATGTAACCACATAGTATCTCTGTCCCAGTGTCATTGGTTTCTCTTTGCCTGTTTATGACACCTTCTGTTTCTCAGAAGGGCCACATATTATCAACCCTTGGTTTCTACTCTCTCCCTAGTCATTGTCCTTGCTTTGTCTCCCTTTCCAATTACTGCTAAATCCAATTATTTACCCCCTCATTTGATGCTCATAGTTCAGGATCACTGTCTGTTTCATTAGATTTTTCTGGGTCTCTGTTGTAGAGGGATTGGATGTGTTGTGTCAACAGGACATCATCTTTTCTCCACTCCCTCATTGTTTTGATGTGACAGTATAATTCAGGATTTTAGAGTTATGTCTTGCTGGTAAACTACACCAGTGAAAAAAGGAATTGAAATAAAAGAAATTTTTTTTCAATTAGCATCATCAGATATTTCCCAGGAAGCATTCAGGAAAGCAAGAAGAATAGATAACATGGATCATGTGATAAATTTTGGTTTTTGGAATAATTTCAATTAAATACTGTGGAATATATAGAGAATATTTTGTTTATCTGTACCATTTTGTTTTTCTTTTTTTTTCTCATTTGTATGTGTTTTTTAATTGCCAAATTGTTATATAAATTGGCATTCAGAAGCTATACAGGAAATGCTGCTTCAAATAATAAATGGGTTTTTAGATGGCATGAAAATAATTTGGAATGGAAGATAGGTATCTGTTTCACAGTATGGGCAGAGATAAAATAATGACAGTTTCTTCATTTTGATAAAATACTTGGTTTTTGTAGCTTAGAGATTATGTAGCATTCAGATCATGGGTATTGTTTTCTATGGCATACCAAGTAATTAGTTGATGATGATCCACATCTCTTATGAATTATGATTATGTGATAAGTTGTTTTTTAATTTGCAGTCTTTCTTTCTGAACTCCCGCTTATGGTGACATGTGAACAATAGGATCATATACACCTTCTGCAGTGATGCCATCTATAGCATCACCCGATTGATAACATTATTCCTCCTTAGTGGGAGCTTATTACATTTATGTATCTCAGTGGGTACAACTTTTATTTAATTGCCCCCAGAAATAGAAATAGGCTGCTTTGTGGCACTAAATTCCATGGAATGTTGTTGAGACTTTAAATGACCTCCTTTGGAATTTGTTGCTTGTTAGTTCAGTGACTTTGGTGGCAGTTTTCTATATTCTGAGTATATTTTGTGCTTTCCTTTTATGTTGTATTTAGAACATTTCATTTTATTGATTCATTTTTTATTATACAAATAAGGGTGAGATTTGTGTGTGGTAAATGGAATTAAACCATCCCTATGGAACTATGGCCATACCCCAGGTAATAGCCAAGCTTTCTTGTAAGGAAGGTGGCCTTTATGTGCCAGTTTTGGAACCATTTGCAAGATGCTTTTTTCCTCAATTGATACATCATAGACCCACAGTATTTAGTGAGGTATCAAACAAGATCCTCTTAAATATAGTGTTACCTGCATTAGACCATCTGTAGTTGTCCTGCTTATTGAGCCTAGTAGGTATTACTCTAGAACAGAATTTGCTACTGACTGTAATTTACCTCTAACTTAATGCTCAAACTTGAGATTTTGATTCTATCAGAGAACTGAAAATTTGGTCCATGGTGAAACTGTCACATTAGAGCACATGGTTCCATGATTTTCTTGGTATCACTAGTATTCTCCTTTTGGGAAGTAAAAACTTCAAGGACTCAAGGAGATTTTCCTGCCCTTTACATTATTCTCATTTTCTTTTTTCTCTTTCACAGGAGTTTGTTTAATATGTTGTTGTTGTTGTTGTTGTTATGTGCCGTCGAGTCAGCCCCGACTCATAGCGACCCCTCCTTGGGTTTCCGAGGCAGTTATCACTACGGAAGTAGGATTGCCCAACCTTCCTTCCGAGGAGTGGCTGGTGGGTTTGAACCGCCAGCTGTCTGGTTAGCAGGCAAGTGTCTTAGCCACTATGCTACCAGAGCTCCCTTACATTATTCTCATTTTCATTTTTTCTCTTTCACAGAAGTTTGTTTAATATAGAGTACTTTATTATTTGTAGTCTTAATTGTCTGCTTATCAAAGATTAACCATTCTGTGTCCATCAGTTACTACATAGTTTGTCCAGTCTATCTAAATAGATAGTTTTATGTAGGAGGATCACGATATTACCTGAATTGTATAGTGTTTGCAATAAAAACTTTTTTTCCTAGAATTTCAAGACCAGATTATAACCCCTTTCCTTTTAAGTCAAGTTACTTTTGCCAACAGAAGACTTAATAGTTTTAAAAATCTCATAAACATGTACAGCCAATTATGTCTCCTTTCTCATTATCTTAGTTTGCCTCAGGTTGATGCTGAAGTACAACTTATGTTTCTTTTTCAATATCATACTCAAAATAATTTTACACACAGAGAAGTTCTATTTGTACTTCCAAAGTTGTATTAATGCATCTCAGATTATCTCTGGCATTGAACATTTCTAAGTTCACAATGATTTATGATATAAGAAGATTAATATCCCAATCATAAACCTTTTAAGTTTCATAAGACAAAGGATTAGTTAGTGCCAAGAGTCAGCAAACTTTTGTCTGTAATGGAAAACACTTTATGGGATCATACTATTAAAGTTGCTTTGGTAGTGTGAAAGCAGATATAAAAACAAAAAATAAAAAACACAGCCATTGCTATGGAGTCAAATCTGACTCATAGCAGCCCTTCCTTGGGTTTCCAAGGTGGTATCACTATGGAAATAGATTGCCCAACCTTTCTTCTGGGGGTTGTTTGGTGGATTTAAACTACCAGCCTTCTCATTAGCAGTCAAATGCCTTAAGCAGTATGCCACCAGAGCTCCCTGAAACCCGATTAGCTAATACATGAATGAATGAGTATACTTTTGTTTTAGTAAAACCTTATTTACAAAACAAGGTGACAGGCTGGATTTGGACCACAGGCTATAATTTACTGATCTCTGGCCTAAGGTGAGCAGTGGAGAAACCCGAAGAGTTTGAAAGAAAGTCTTCCCTTTCCAAGCCCTTTTTCTGAATTCTCAGCATTACAGAATATTTAATTAAATAACAATCCTGGAAATCTACCATTAGGTCCTTGAATTTTTGGCTCTGAAAACTTAATCAAGTGTCTGTTTTTTTTTTAATTTGAATTGTGATTTGAGTGAAAGTTTACAGAGCAAATTTACTTTCCATACAGCAGCTTACATACACTTTGTCTCACGACATTGACTACAATTTAAAACAATGCAACAGCTCCCCTCTCTCTTCCTTCTCATAGTTACCTCTTCCCTGTGTCCTTTCCTCCCATGCAGTCCTGTCCCTTGAGCTGTCTCACTGTGCATACACAGCTTTTCTATTCTCCCATGATTGACCTCTACAAGGAGTGTATCTACCTAATGCAAATGTTCAGCTCATATGCTTGTCCTTTTTTGACTAGAAGCTACCAGGTGTGGGTTCAATTCTACACCTTAAGCGCAACTAGGGACCATAGTCCCAGTAGTCCCATCAGACTCTATGAGACCGGCAAACCTGGACTTTTTTTTTTTTTAATTTAATGATTTTGAGTTTTGTTCCACATTGTTCTCCTAGTCTATCTAGGATCTCCTATAGGTCCCCTCTGAGTAGTTGACAGTGGTAGCTGGGTGCCATACAGTTCTTCTGGTCTCATTGTCATATAGGCTGTGGAATGCATGTTGTACCAGTCACTTGGACTAATTGTTTCCATGTTTTTTTGGTTTTCTTCATTCTTCTTTGCTCTGGATGAGGAGAGACCCATGTTGGAGCTAGGTGGCCACTTGTGTGCTTTTAAGATCCCAGTTGCTACTGGCCAAAGTAGGATTTGGAACAATGTTTTGTGTAGTATGTTATGCCAATTGAGCTTGATGTCCCCTGTGACTGTGTCCCAAGCCCACAGGTCCAACTACTCGGAAGTTCCCACTGGGTAGCTGGCTGTGGCCAAGAAGTGACTACAAGTTTGCCCCTTGTCAGCTCTACTACAAGGAATTATTACAGAACATAGAAATAAACTTGTAGAAATATTGTCTGCCACCCCTATACGTGGTCTTGGGCACACACACACACACACACACACACATATACACACCTCATATGAACATATGTAATAGTACAGCCAATCCACCCATCTATCTGCCCCTATATCAATGTTTGCCTTCGCTGACAACACAGTACTATATGGGCAAAAGGGTTCATCTTTGCTGTCTGACCCTCCCACGCACTTCTCTATATCTTCCTCTTCCTCAATGCCACTGTGTTGATTACTCATATTTGGTATATTGCCTTTCTCTTCACCCAAATCAATACTTGTCTCTACCTATCTAACAGTGCCCTCTGCTCTCCCTTCCCACCCCCAGTAACCAACAAAGAAAAGTACCTTCCACATAAAAACCTTTCCTGGACTTTTTACAATTGCAGACTAATACAATTTTTGTCCTTCTGTGACTGACTTATTTCACTGAGCATAATGTCCTCCAAGTTTATCCACGTTACATGATGCTTTGCCAATTCTGCATTATCCTTTAGGGTTGCATTTTATTCCATTGTGTTTATACCATAGTTTGGTTATCCATTCTTCAGCTGATGGCCATCTAGGTTGTTTCCATCTTTTGGCTATTGTAAATAGTGCTGTGATGAACATGGGTGTTCATATATCTATTCTTGTCCTGGCTCTCACTTCTTCAGGATATATACCTAGTAATGGAATTGCTGGGTCAAATGGTATTTCTAATACCAGCTTTTTAAGCAATTGTCATACTTCTTTCTGCAGTGTTGGCATCATTTTACAGGCCCACCAGCAGTGTATGATCTCTCCACATTCTTGTCAGCATTTCTTATTTTCTGTCTTGTTGAACTTTGCTACTATTGCTGGGGCAAGATGATATCTCATTGTTGTTTTGATTTGTATCTCTCTAATGGCTGATGATTGAGAGCATTTCTTCATATGTTTGTTGGTTGCCTGAATATCCTCTTTGGTGAAATGTTTATTCATGTCTTCTGCCCTTTTTTTTTTTTTTT
>NW_006921843.1:59945-66149 GCF_000298275.1 Orycteropus afer afer | reverse complement strand
ATTATCTTCTGTGTCTGTGTTAATTGGTTTCCCTTTTCTTTGTTGAAGAGGGTCTGTGCAATCCTTCTGCCTAGTCCGCCATCTTGCCCCGCCTCCCCTTCTGTCCATTTTTTAATGGGATGTTTTTAATGTTGTTGACGTGTTGGAGTTTTTCATAAATTCTAGAGATAAGTTCCTTTTCATTGCCAAATATTTTTTTCCCAATCTGTAGGTTCTCTTTTGAGTATTTTGAAGAAGCCTTTGGAAACACATAAAAATTTAATCTTCAGAAGGTCCCATTCATCTAGTTGATCTTCTGCTGTTTGTGCATTTTGGGTTATGCTTGATAGTCTATTTATGCCATGCATTCAAAGCAAAACCAAACTCACTGCAAAATCTGACTTATAGTGACCCCTCCTTGGGTTTCTGAAGCAGTATCACTACGGAAGTAGATTGCCCCATCTTCCTTCCGAGCAGTGACTGGTGGGTTTGAACTGCCAGCCTTTTGGTTAACATTGAATTGCCTTAACCTCTGTGCTACCAGAGCTCCCTCAGAGTGGTTCTAGAGAGACAAAATCATAAGGATGGGCTTCCTAAATTGGTTCTCCAATTTGATTAATCATAAAGACACTAGTGACCCTGCTTCTGTTAGTATAAAGGGCCCTGCTAATTCCTGGTGTGAGGTGGCAACATTAATATGCAAAATAGCATCACCAATATATCAAGTACTTGTGAGAAGTGAGGCTCTGGGTGATTGTATATTTGATACCTTTCTGCAATTTTGTCAGCATGAGGAGTATAAAGAAGCTGGCTGGTCGGTCCTACTTACACTAGACAAAGTGGTGAAAGAGTGAGATGAGCTCAGGGCTGCTGAGTCAAAGCTTAAGTGCTGCATAAAAGACCTCAGTGTTTCCAGTTGTGCTCTGAAAGAAAGCCTTATTTCTTCCAGTAACAGAGCTTATATTGCCAAAATCCAAACCCAGACTGTTATTGTAAGGGTGGCTGAATTACAATGCCAATTAAATTATCAACCAATAATGGTATCTGAAGTTAAAGTGAGGGCATTGTTTGGGAAAAAAATGGGATCCTGAAACCTGGAATGGGGACATATAGGCAGATAGGAAGATCAAGATACAGAGCCTGTAAATTGTGTTGAATCCCTCTCATCTGAAGGGATTACTGTAAAACCAGTATCCCCTCAACCTCAGTTTGATGGGATTAACCCAACTGTTCCTGTTGGGTCATTTCCTGAGGCAGAGGCCTTGGAAGATATTGCTGAATGTTCTCAGGAACTATTCCAACCAACCATTGTTTCTGCTAGACATATAACTTTAGTCCAAGTGAGCCCCAAAAGGTGAAATAGAAAGTGTGACTGGGGAGGTGGTACACTACACCTGAAAAGACCTACTTGATTTTGCTAACATATACAGACAGAAACCTGGAGAATATGTATGGGAATGGCTACTGAGGGTGTGGGATAATGGTGCAATGAATGTAATATCGGATCAGTCTGTGTTTATTGATTTAGGCCCACTAAGTACGGATTCTTCATTCAGTGTTTCAGCTCAGGAGGTTAGGAAAGGATCTAATAATTTATTTGGTTGGCTTACTGAAGCCTGGATTATGCGGTGGCCTACCTTAAGTCAAGTTGAAGTACCAGACCTGCCTTGGTATAATGTAGAAGAAGGTATCCAGAAGCTTAGGGAAATTGGCCTGTTAGAATGGATTTATCAGATTAGACTCCTAGAGCCAGAAATGGAGATTCCAGAAGACATCCCTTTCACCAATACAGTGAGGAATAAATTTGTGAAGGGAGATCCAGCATCCTTGAAAACTGCTGTGATTGCTGTTTTATGTAAACCAGATTTGACAGTGGGAACTGCCCTAATTGTACTAAGACACTTAAATTAGATGGGGCTGATTGGACCTTATGGTAGTAGGGGCCAAATGGTAGCAGTTAATCAACAAAAGCAAGGTGCACATGGTTACCATAATGGAGAGCAGAGTTGGAACAGTAATCAGAATAGTCTGACTTGTGTGGAATTATGGCATTGGCTACTTGCGCATGGTGTTCCTAGTAGTGAAATACATGGCAAACCTACTAAATATTTACTTGATCTGTATAGACAGAAGAATTTGAGGTCATGTAAACAGCAGCCTAGTCTGAATCGCCAGAATACAGAGTCACGGCCTCTCAATCAATTACCAGACTTGAGTCAGTTTACAGACCCACAACCCCTTCAATGAAGGGGAGGATGGGTCCCTTTGAGGAAGGACCCCACTACATTGCCAAAAACCTGTAATGTCAATCTTTCTCCCAGCCTTCCCCAATGGGATCTGAGGCCTTTTGTGAGAGTGACTATTCATTGGGGAAAAGGAAATAATCAGACTTTTCAGGGATTACTGGACACTGGCTCTGAAGTGACACCAATTCCAGGAGACCCAAAGCATCATTGTGGCCCACCAGTCAGAGTGGGAACATATGGAGGTCAAATTATTGATGGAGTCTTGCTAAGGTGCATCTCACAGTAGGTCCAGTTCCCCAAACCCATCCAGTAGTGATTTCCCCAGTTCCAGAATGCATAATTGGAATAGATATACTGAGAAATTGCCAGAATTCCCACACTGGATCTCTGACATGTGGAGTAAGGGCTATTATGGTAGGAAAAGCCAAGTGGAAGCCATTAGAACTGCCTCTACCTACAAAAATAGTAAACGAAAAGCAATACCGCATCCCTGGAGGGGTTGCAGAGATTACTGCCACCATCGATTGAATTGACCTTTGAAGTAAACAATGCAGGGGTGGTGATTCCCACCACATCCCCATTTAATTCACCTATTTGGCCTGTGCAAAAAACCGAAGGATCTTGGAGAATGACAGTAGATTATCGTAAACTTAATCAGGTGGTGACTCCAATTGCAGCTGCTGTTCCTGATGTGGTTTCATTGCTTGAGCAAATAAGTATATCTCCTGGTACTTGGTATGCAGCTATTGATATGGCCAATGCCATTTTCTCAATACCAATTTCAAAGAACTAGCAGTAGCATTTTGCTTTCAGCTGGCAAGGCCAACAGTATACTTTTGCAGTGCTTCCTCTGGGTATATCAACTTCCCAGCACTATGTCATAATTTAGTCCGTATGGATCTTGATCACCTTTCCCTTCCACAAGACATCACACTGGTCCATCATATTGATGACATTTTGCTGTTTGGACCTAGTAAGGAAGAAGTATCAATGACTCTAGACTTATTGGTGAGACATATACATGCTAGAGGTTGGGAAATTAACCCAACAAAACTTCAGGCACCTTCCACCTCAGTGAAATTTATAGGGGTCCAATTGTGTGGGCCATGTTGAGATATTCCTACTAAAGTGAAGGATGAGTTACTGTATCTGACCTCCCCCACAACTAAAAAGGAGGCACAACATCTGGTGAGCCTCTTTGGATTTTGGATGCAATATATCCCTCATTTGGGTGTGTTGCTGTGGCCTGTTTATGAAGTGACTTGGAAAGCTGCTAGTTTTGAGTGGGGCCCAGAACAACAGAAGACTCTGCAACAGGTTCAGGCTGCCATGGAGGCTGCTGTGCCACTTGGGCTATATGATCTGGCTGATCCAATGGTGCTTGAGGTGTCTGTAGTAGATAGAGATGCTGCTTCGAGACTTTGTCAGGTTCCTATTGGTGAATTGCAATGTAGACCCTTGGGATTTTGGAGCAAAGCCCTGCCATCATCTGCAGATAACTACTCTCCTTTTGAGAAACAGCTTTTTTTCTTGTTATTGGGCTTTAGTAGAGACTGAACACCTAACCATAGTGCCACCAAGTCACCATGAGGTCTGAGCTGCCCAACATGAACTAAGCATTGTCTGACCCACAGAGTCATAAAGTTGGACGTGCACAGCAGCACTCCATCATTAAATGGAAGTGGTATATCAGAGATCGGGCTCGAGCAGGACCTGAAGGCACAAGTAAATTGCATGAGCAAGTGGCCCAAATGCCTATGGTCTCAACTCCAGTCACATTACCTTTCCTCTCCCAGTGCACCTATGGCCTCATGGGGAGTTCCTTATGATCAGTTGACTGAGGAAGAGAAAACTTGTGCTTGGTTTACAGATGACTCTGAGGAATATGCAGGCACCACTTGAAAGTGGACAGCAGCAGCACTTCTGCCCCTTTCTGGGACTTCCTTAAAAGGATAGTGGTGAAGGGAAATCCTCGCAATGAACAGAACTTTGAGCTGTGCATATGGCTGTTCATTTTGCATGGAATAAGAAATGGCCAGATGTGCAATTATATGTGGATTCATGGGCTGTGGCTAATGGCTTGGTTGGATACTCTGGGACTCAGAAGGAGCATTATTGGAAAATTGGTGGTAGGGATGTGTGGGGAATAGGTATGTGGATAGATCTCTCTGAATGGGCCAAAGGAGTAAAGATATCTGTGTGTCATGTGAATGCCCACCAAAAGGTGACCTCGGCAGAGGAGGACTTTAACAATCAGGTCGGTAGGATGATACATTTGGTGGAAACCAGCCATCTTTTTCCCCAGCTACTCCTGTCATTGCTCATTAGGCTCATGAACAAAGTGACCATGGTGGCAGGGATGGAGGTTATGCATGGGCTCAACAATAGGGACTCCCACTTACCAAGGCTGATTTGGCTACCACCTCTGCTGAGTGCTCAATCTGCCAGAAGCAGAGACCAGCACTGAGTCTGTGATATATAACCATTCCTCAGGGAGATCAGCCAGCAACATGGTAGCAAGTTGATTATATTGGACAACTTCCATCATGGAAAGGACAGCGTTTTGTTCTTACTGGAATGGATACTTATTCTGGATAAGGATTTGCCTTCCTTGCATGCAATGCTTCTGTCAAAACTACCATATGTGGACTTACAGAATGCCTTATCCACTGTCATGGAATCCCACACAGCTTTGCTTCAGATCAAGGGACTCACTTCACAGCAAATGAAGTGCAGCAATGGGCCTATGCTCATGCTATGGGATTCAATGGTCTTACCATGTTCTTCATCCTGAAGCAGCTGACTTGATAGAACGATGGAATGGCCTACTGAAAACACAATTATAGCACCAGGTAGGTGGCAATACCTTGAAGAATTGGGGCAATGTTCTCTAGGAGGCTGTATATGCTCTAAACCAACATCCAATATATGGTGCTGTTTCTCCAATAGCTAGGATTCATGGGTCCAGGAACCAAGGGGTGGAAACAGAAGCTGTAGTACTATTTCCTCTAGTGACCCACTCAAGAAAATTTTGCTTCCTGTCCCTGCTACCCTATGCTCTGTAGCTATGGAGATCTTATTCCCAAAGGGAGGAACATTCCCACCTGGAGACACAATAGTGATTTCATTGAACTGGAAATTAAGAATGCCACCTGGCCATTTTGGCTTCCTCATGCCTCTGGATCAACCGACAAAGAAGGGCATTACTGTACTATCTGGTGTGATAGATCCTGATTACCAAGTGGAAATTGGATTGACAATACACAATGGAGGTAAAGAAGAATATGTCTGGAATACAGGAGATTCTTTAGGACATCTCTTAGTACTGCCATGCCCTGTGATTAATGTCAATGGAAAATTAGAACAACCCTATTCTGATATGACTGCTAATGGCCCAGACCCTTCAGGAATGAAGGTTTGGATCACCCCACCAACTAAAGAACCATGACCAGCTGAGGTTCTTGCTGCGGACAGGGAAAATACAAATGGGTGGTGGAAGAAGGTAGTTCTGAATATCAGCTATGACCACATGACCAGTTGCAGAAATGAGGACTGTGATTGCTATATTTCTTCACTGTATATGTGCACCAAATATTTTTGTTTCCTTCTGTTATGAACTGTGAAATATAAATAAGGTTAATGTGTTTTGGTTGTACGTGTGTTAGTGTATCATGTTAGGTGCAAATGTGATTTCATAATTGTCCTTATTTACAGATTATATGTGGTTAAAAAGATGTGTACAACTGCCAAGTTGATAAGGGGTAGAATGTGATAGTTGGAACTGTGTGTCAATGTGGCTAGACCCACAGCCCTGTGTGGTTTAAACAGTTATGATGTGGCTATCTCCATGATGGGACCAGGTGTATATGTTTTGAACAGCCAATTCATTGATAGGGAGTATCCCTAGGGGTGTGGCCTGCTTCCAGTATATTTATGGACATCCTGGGAAAAGAGACATTCTTTTGTGGATTGGGATTCT
>NW_006921843.1:36809-53345 GCF_000298275.1 Orycteropus afer afer | reverse complement strand
TATATAAGCTTTACTGGTTTTCTCTAGAGAACCCAGTCTAACACAGTGGCTATGAGTCTGAGCTAACTTGAAGGCACGTGACAACAGCAGCAACATTGTTATGAAGAGGTATTCAAGAAGCAGTTTCATGTTGTTTCTTTCTCTTTCTGTCCATTTTCCAGTTTTCATAAACTGAGCTTCTTTTGACAGGGCATTGGTGGTAAACATGTAAATTCATTGGATTAATTGAAAACATTATCCCTGTTGGTCAAATAATAGAACTATGAAATATTTTGTGAATTGTTCTGATGTTATTTGGTATGACTTCTTATAACACAGAATTTATCCCCCTCTTAAAAGTACCATCTTCTTATTAATTGTAAGTTTGACATTGGTACCTCACCTATCAACTTTCATGGCCACCAAGCACAGAAGGGGAATTACTGTAATTCTTGTAGTATACACCATTACCAAGACATAGTTACTGTCCTTCTCTGATCTTAATAGAAATTCAGAATCAATATTCCAGTGTATATGTAAGATAATTTGCTGTGGAAAATGTAGAACTCAATTTTGAGAAACACCTTCTTTGTTGTGCTTGTATCCTATAGTGATGCTTATTCTGATAAGGCTTTTTAGCTATCTAATCAATCTATATGTCTGTCTGTCTTTCTTATCTATCATCTACCCATCCATATGTCTATCATCCATCTATGACATTCAACTTAAGAACAGAAGAGCATAGCAGTGGAGAACCAAAGGAGTTATCTTCATTTTCACCAGTACCATGGTGGTGGTTGTCTCTGAAGTGGTGGTGTATGGAAGGAAAAAGCAAGAGAACTTGAGGTATGAATAACAATAATATTAGTCCAGCCTCTATTCTAATTCACCTTTACATGACAAAACTTAGTGATGACTCAGATTTTTCAGTCCTCTTACACCCACCAGCCACTCCTCAGAAGGAAGGTTGGGCAATCCTACTTCCGTAGTGATACTGTCTCGGAAACCCAAGGAGGGGTCACTATGAGTCGGGGCCGACTCGACGGCACATAACAACAATAACAACAACAAAATACATTCCGTATTTTAGATAAAAATTTTAATTATCTGAAATTATTACCCCAGTCTACCTTTGTGCATGCAATTGGCCAACTTTTTTCATAAAGGACCAAATAAAACACATTTTTGGTTTTGCAGCTCTTATGATCTCTGTTGAAGCTTATCTGTTCTGCTGTTTTATTGTAAAAGCAACCACAGACAGTGCATAAATTAATGAACATGGCTTTGTCTCAATAAAACTATAGAAGCAAGCTGTGGTTTGAGGTCTACCGATCTTTAGATAAACAAGGTTTATAGATCCATGGCTAGCATGTGGCTAACAAGAACATAACAGTAAGATTCACTTAGGCATAAGATAAAATTTGTATGGATTATTTCCCTCATTTTATTTTTTAACAAAGTTATGTTTTGCTTCTTTGCCAAATCTCATTCATGATAGTGCTATAATTGGTTATCATATTCCATTATAACCTAAACAATATAATACCAATGCTGTATAAAAAATAAAGAAAAAACTTATTTTCATTTATAGATTAATCATTTTTCAATGTTGTCCTCCTACATTCCAGGTATAAAGGTGCCAAGGAGATAGTGTCCAAAATCTTACCTGGCTTCTTTTTCCATTCGTTACATTTCTAGTCAGAACTAGAACTATAACAGAGAAAATGCTAATTTGTTCCATCATTGTTTTAATTTTTTTGTCTTCTTGAAAATGAAGTGATTCTCAGTTATATATCATGTGACAAAGAGTTAACCTCATTATTATATTTTCTTTTAGCTACTTCTTTATGTCATTTTCTTTTTTTTTTAAATCTAAAATCTGCCAATTTAAAATTAAATTTGAACTATTATTTTGTAGTCAATTATAAATATGCATTTACTTGGAATCTGTATGACAAATATAATTTACATTATATTCTGTTGTTAATGTGATAAAGTATGTTCATATTGATATGAAAATCCAGATTTTGAAAGTTAATTTATTCAATAAATACTAAGGATAAACTTTGAAGAATTAACACTGTATTGCTTAATTCATACAAAATATGTATTTGCTTTTCTGGATATGGTCAATAAACCAATTGTATAGGAAGAATATTCACAAAATGTTCATCTTTTTACTGTCTCTTTTGTATGCATCTGGATATATCTGTATATCTTTTTATTATGTCTTATATGTTTTTCAGGAGCTCTGGTAGTATAATGCCTAAGGCACTTGACTGCTAACTAGAAGGCTTATGGTTCAAACCCATCAGCTACTCCTCGGAAGGAAGGTTGGGCAATCTACTTCCGTAGTGATACTGCCTTGGCAACCCAAGGAGGGGTTGCTATGAGTTGGGGCCAACTCGACGGCACATAACAACAACATATGTTTTTCATTATATATAGTATTTATTGTGTTCTTATATGTACTACACACTGATATAAACACTACATAAAAATTATTTACTGCTCAGATTGACCATATGGAGTAGGGTATTTATTAACTTTGTAAAGATAATTAAGCCTAATTTTGAGTGTAATTATTAGTCTCAGCTTAAAAATAAAACAAATATATGGTGTCATAGCCTTTGAAAGAGAATAATTAGAAATACATTTTGCTCATAAATCCACTGAGCAAAATTGTTTTGGGCAAATCATATTAATTTCTCCCATGTCTTTAAAGTTAGACATTTGAGAATTATTAAATGTAGTTCCTCAGAATAAAAAATGTAAATATTGGGATATTTCAGGAACAAGAGAAATATATGAACAGGACATTAAAATGTGGAAAAATCAATGGTTTAAACCTTCTTTAAGGAGTAACCTTTAGAAATATGAAGTGTCAAGTGCCTTTGCAGAAACCATTTTATAGAAAAAGAGCATTGGGAGACAATGGAAGCAAAGATTAGAATCCAAAGAGAAATATCCACCAAAAGACCTTAAATTAAAGGGAGAGCTACTAAATCAGAGAAGCCAACTTTGGATTAAATAGATAATAACTGTATTATCCATTTAATTGTGAAGATGTAATTCTTAATTTATAGGGATTTAAATTGCATAACCTACTGGAATATTTTTTCAGTTGTAATACAAAACCATTTTGTTTGCATTCCAAATACCCTATTAAATATGCATTCCATAAGTTTACTTTTCCCTGTTATCTGATTCTAAACCTTTTGTGAATACAACATTTTGTGTCTTGCAAGTTAATTAGGAATTTTGAGCTAATGATAGAAATGTATGCCAAAATGATGATAAGCATGGGTAGTTGTGACATAAATTTTGTTTATTACACTACAGCAATGGCTGAATTTAATTAGAATTTTGACTGGATTATAACATAGCAATATGGTATGCTAGTCTTAACTTTGCCTTTTTATATTTAGGTGTTTGAGGAAAATAGATTACATGAGATGCCTGTAGTTTGGTCTCTGGAAAGTTGAGAAAATGAAGGAAGAAGATTAGTACTGATGGTGAAAGACATCAGATGGCTCAGTCTGCAATTGCCATAGAATATCTCTGGGTACCAGGCATTGAAGCACTTCTGATTTTGACTTTGACATCATTTTGGGATGTTAAAGCATGGTAAATGTTTTGAAGGGTGAGAAAAACAGATGAGTGGTGGTAAGATTTATATAATTTATATAATGTTATTAATACATGAAAGAATGATTGAACAGGGTGGAAGGTAAATATCTTTGTTGTTTTTTTTACAATAGAAAGTCATGTAATAGGGACAAAAAGAATGATGTTGTTTTTCAGTGCTATCTAGTCAGTTATGACTCATAGCAAACCTATGTACAACAGAATGAAATACTGCCCTATTCAGCAGCAGCCACATAAACCTCACTATGCTTGAGTCCATCTGTGGTAGTTAAGTTGTGTGTCAACTTGGCTGGGCCTGGTTTTGAGTGGCTGGGCAGCTAGATGTAATTATTCCTCATGATGAAACTGGTAATCAACTTCATGGTGGAACCTACTTAAGTAGCTGCCTTAAGGATGTGGTCTGCTTACAGTATATAAGAAGACAGCTTTAAGAATGGTCTTGAGCTTTTGGGCATGCCTGGACCCTGCATGTTGCTGAGTCTTAATTCAAGAGCCTGGTATGTTGTCTGCCAATCTCTGGACTGTTCCTGGACTTGAACCAGTGGCCTGGGATGTTGTATGCTAATCTTGGGACTGTGCCATTTTTGTTGAACTTGAGTTTGTCACCCTCAGCAGCCAGCAGTTGTCTGAGTTAAGAGAAGCCTCCTGAACTGTTTTTTAAAGCCATTCTACTTGTAGTAATTTCTATTAGAGGTACTAGATAACCAAAACACCTTACAGTCTCTGTTTCAGTCTATCTTGTTGAGGTCCTTCCCCTTTTTCATTGACCCTTTACTCTTCTAAGTATGATATCCTTTTCTAGTGACTGGTTCGTCCTGAGACCATGACCAAATTACAAGACATGAAATCTGGCCATTCTCACTTCCAAAGGGTATTCTGGCTGTACTTCTTCTGAGAGATTTGTTCTGTCTTCTGGCAGTCCAACACCACAAGTCCAAACCATCAATTCTTCTGTGTGGTGGTGGGTGGTTGTGTGTACTGTTGAGTCAGGCCTGACTCATAGCGACCCCTCCCTGGGTTTCCAAGGCAGTATCACTACAGAAGTAGATTGCCCCATCTTCCTTCTGAGGAGTGACTGGTGAGTTTGAACTGCCAGCCTTCTGGTTAGCAGTCAAGTGCCTTAGGCACTACGCTACCAGAGCTCCCTACTCTTCTGCAGTCTTCCTTATTCATTGTCCAGCTCTACTATGCATATGAGGTGATTGAAATAACATGGCTTGGGTTAGGTGCACCTTAGTCTTCAAAGTGATATCTGTGCTCTTTAACAATTTAAAGAGGTCCCTTGCAGGAGATTTCCCTACTGCAACATATTCTCTCATTTCTGTTGTCTGAATACTGCTTCTGTGGGCATTGATTGTGGATCTAAGTAAAATGATCCCTGACAACTTGAATCTTTTCTTCATTTATTGTGATGTTGCTTATTGGTCCATTGGTGAGAGTTTTTGTTTTCCTTATGTTGAAATGTAATCCATACTGAATTCTGTAGTATTTGATCTTCCTCCATAAGTCTTCTAAGACTTTTCCACTTTCAGAAACAAGGTTATGTCATCTGAATATCGCAGGTTGTTCTTGAGTCTTTCTCCATTCCTGATGCTACATTCTTCTTCATCTAGTCCATCTTCTCAGCTTATTTGCTCAGCATATAGATTTTATAAGTATGTTGAAAGGAATGATAGGATATGAAAAACCAACATTTGGAAATAATAACACTTGTTTCAGTCAGGAATTATCAAAGGATGCTGAATGTTCTTGGACAAAATTGTGGAGAAACCAAGTACTTACATAGATTGCAATTATTTCCTCCACAAGAGAAACAGTTACTTCATAATAGAGAAGATTACTATTTTCATATTAAAGAATACAGGAGTAAACAACCAAAGAAATGAAATGACAGAAATGACAAAGGGTCAAGGAAATAATGTGTGTTGAAAGGAGGTACTTGGATGCCTTTATGATAAATAATTACAGTGGAACCAATTGTACTTTATTTTTCATTAATTATGCAAATGTTCTGTTCTGATTTATTTTCTTTGCGACAGGACAAAGGATAGAACTATTTACAATGCTTCAGGGAAGAGAGGTGAGCAGCTGGTTTTATACTTCTTTTACATGTATGTTGTGGCCAATAATATAAAAACTACCTGGTCTTTGAATTTGTTCTTTGAAAACCTCAAAGAAGAATATTTTTATAGTAGAATTTTCCTGAGTATACCCATATGGTTCAAGGAATTCCCCATTGCTTTTTCATTTCTCTAAAGTTTCTTTTTGAAATAATCTGATATTTTTTGAGTTATTGATATATTTTATCTTCTTTACATTTTTGGATGAAAATTTTCTTGTAGCAAAACTCAAATGTAGTAAAATATTGACTTCTTAATTATAAGTACATTTGGAATATAGATGTTTCTACTCATTTTCTACTGTGTTCATTCATTACTATTTTCTCTACCTCATTTACTGCTTGAAATTGAAGTCAATTAAAGTGTTTGTTTTTTTTTCCAACAGAAATTATCTATTCTATTAGAACAATCAAAAGCCACATGTCTTTCATGAAATATATATAACAGCTCCATTATTCAGATACTAAGAAAATATCTAGTGTTTGTCACAGTAAACAAGCCTGAATAGAATAAATCTGGCTATAGAAATGTTTATCTGGATCAATGATAAGCATAATTGTCTGAGGATGCTGAGGGACTCATTCCAGATGTCAATCTGAGGTCCAGATGAGCAGTCTTTTAATAGGACAAATAAGACTTTTAGAGCCTGGCTTTATGTGGGACCCCTTAGCAAAAACCTAAAAGCAGTATGAACATGTCTTTTCCAGAACAGGGTAGCAACATCCTAGGCTATAATGCAGCATGCACCTTTAGATATGCTTAGTGATGTGAGAATTGCTTTATTTTGCTCATTTTGAGCATAGGGTTGTATATAGGAAATATGTTCTTGAGTAAAGAATGAGAGAATAAGAAAAATTAAGAAGGAATCCCACAACTGTAATGTTATTAAACTCTTATTAGTGTTGGGCTAAAAGAAGGGGAAACTGCTTGCCTATCTTAAATGACAGTGGAACTAACTTTAGTGGTTTGTCATTTTACTACATTTTACTGAGACTACTTCTTTTTCTTTCTATCATGTTTTGCTGAGCTAGAAGGACTGGAATGAGGTCTCATCAAAAATAGGGTGAGTGGCTTTAAATCTATGCACCATATGCTCTGTGAAAGGTCCAGAGGGTTTGAGCTCATCTTTTGAGAGAGTCTTATGGGAGAATATTTTCATAATATGCCTTTTTCTTTGGTTATACCTCCATATGCATTTATTAATCATTACCTTTATTTCCTTTTATCTGATTTTCTTTTTCTGTAGTTTAAAATTATTTATTTGATAAATTTCTGTGTTTTACGTTTCAACATTTCAAAAGCACATAGTGTGCTTTTGAAAATAACATTTATGGTCCATAAAAATGTAGATTCAGATGATTTGAAATGAACATAATTTAAGCACATACAAACATCATTTAATCTTGCAAAATATATTAATTTTGTTGGGAGCATTTGCACTATAAAATGGTCTTCAATTTGCCAAAGGATTCAACACTAAGTTATTTTTTAAATTGTAATTATTTTTTTCTTCTCCAGTCTTAAAAGGGGTTAAGACCATGCTGTACTCACACATGGCTGGTTCTGGGGCAACCATTTGGATAAAAGAAGACATGGAGAAGAGTGAATTCTAGAAAATAAATGCGGGGCAGACAATCAATAGGTGTGCCTTATGGAGACTTCAGAACAAAATCAAATATAAAGTCACTAAAATACAAGGCTCTGTCATATTTGCAATCACTTCTTAATTAACTTTTTCTTAAGCAAACTCATTCACACTGGAAAACATTATAATGGTAAATACTTGGTTAAGAATCTTTCCAAGGACTTGGAAGAGTCCCTATAATTATTTTTCTGAAACAATGGAATTATCTTATGGAGAAATCATCCAGTGCAGGAAAAGAAGGAATTAAAAAATACCCTTAAGTATCTAGCTTAGATTAATATATGTGCCAAAGCAAAGCAAGTTTTTGTTCTCCCCCGCCCCCCCCCTTTTTTTTTAGGCCAGGAGAAAGCAGTGGCAGCATGCTGTACTTTTCAGCCAAAGAACTACTGCTATTCCTAGGAAGATGAAAGGTAGTACAGCTGGTCTCTATCCTTATAGAGGCAAGCTTGCTGTCTGATCCTACCTCTTTCCTTCCTAGATGTCTAGCTGGCTGGATGGACATTTCAGTTATTTGCATGGCTAAGTAAAGCACTTCAACTTGTATTGCTAATGTTCTTTAAGAGTTCTTGTTAAAAGGCAAAATGATTAATGCAAAAAATTTGAACTTAAAATGCAGTTCTAATTTTCTATTTTTGATTGTTAGAAACAAAATAAAACCTACAAACGCACTGTCCCAGGGTTTTTCCAAACCAATCAAGAGTTGTTTGGCAATGTTAGAGTAATATGACCAACATGCTAACATACTTTATAAGAACCCTAATTAAAGAGTTAGAATGAAATAGGAAAGCAACTCAAAATGTATAACTCATTTGAAAGAAATGAAAATGTTAAGGCTAGTCTTTAAAAACTCTATTTAGTAAATAGAAAATATGAGCAAAAATGCCATAAATGAAGTTATGTGGCATTTTTTTTACAGTCACACAAGGACATTCTCATGGGAAAAAAAAAATTATAGAACATAAACAGAGCATTATGCAAAAAATGTGTGAAAGGTAATTTTAGTGTAAATTATGAGAACAAATTAACAGTCAACTGTAGTCTCACTTTGGTGGCAAAAAAACAAAAAATACACAGAAACAACACTATCTATTTAAGTATGCTGAACAAAGTGTTTATAGTCATGTAATCAAAATAAGTACCCATTCTCTGCTCTTTAATTTTTATGTACCACCTGTCAATTTTTTGGTGTTTATAATTACATAAACAACAACAAAACCCACAAACTTTCAGTTTGACAATTCTGTGCACAGAATTGAGTATAAGGAAACTAAAGTTTTGACCAAATATTTTAGAAAGATTCATATACCCCAGATTAACTACTTCTGTCAAAAAGCAGCTATTACAATACACACATCATCACATGCCATACAGAACTATAAAATTCAGTTGAAAGTGAAGAAAGCCTGGAATTCTGGAGAGGATTGTAAGCCCAGAAGTAGACTCATCTTAAATAAAGAACATTTCAGCCTTCTGGCATATTTAGAGTTTCTGGTGGGTAGTGACTCTTTAATGCATAGAGACCATTCCAGAAGGTGGCTACTGTCTGTGACCTGCAGTGCGTGTTCTGTGATCACACTTGATCCTGGAGGCAGGCCAGTCTCTGGGACAGTTCATCCTGCTCATCTGAGGCCACACTCATGCCCACGGAGCCCGTCTGGCCCTGTAGCAGCTCCATGTTGAGGTCAAAGCTGGCCTCCTCTGCCATCTTCTGAAGTAGTATATCTACTTGGTTCTGGGAGTGGTAAGTGTCATCTCCTGCTCATTGTGTCTTCCATTTGCTGCATTTGGACCTCTAGAGTCTCAAACTGGTGCTCAAATATTTCCATCAAGGTAGAGATCTCCAGATTCATGGTTTTCAATGTCACATCCATCGAGTTAAAAACACCCGCCAACGACTTGGTCACCTTGCCTTTTGTCACCGCCGTCTTGACACTGGCAGCCACTGCATGGACCCGAGCAGTCATTCTCAAGAAATTTACCCCCTGGTTCTTCTGTTGTATGGCATTTTCAGCGTGTTTCCTGGCACCTTCCATGTTACCCTTCTAAATGGCCTTTTTAATCTTGGCCTTTTCCTCATTACATTTCTTGGCACTTCTGCTGGGTTCTTTGGCAGTGAACTTGAGGTTGAACAGGTGTTTCTCCATGTTGGACATTGTCAGGCAATTACTTGGGGTCTACGGCCTGGGTTGAGATCAGCCCAACAAAGAAGGAGGAGGAAGGTCCTCTCCTGGTCCCTGTTCCTTTGTTCCCTTTATCTGATTTTTGTATAGAAGGACAAATTAGAACTTTGGAGAAGTTATTTTTGTTTGTTTTTAAACAATTTGTATTGTAATAAATTATCTTTTTTGTGAAATTCAGTTATGCCATAATATCAAAAACCAAACGCACTGCCGTCAAGTTGGATCTAACTCATACCGACCCCTCCTTGGATTTCCGAGGTGGTATCTCTACAGAAGTAGATTGTCCAATCTTTCTTCCCAGGACTGGTTGCCAACCTTCTGGTTAGCAGTCAAATGCCTTAGGCACTATGCTACCAGAGCTCCTATAATATTTTTCTTAAATTTTATTTTGTTGTTGATAATATATATAGGGAAACACAACAACTGTTTCTACGTGCAAAATTCAGTGACTTTGATTACATTCTTCAAGTTTTATACCATTATCACCTTCCATTTCTGAATTATTCCTCTACATGAACATCAATTCACTGCCCCCTAAGTTTCCTATCTAATCTATCAAGTTGTTGTCAATTTGATCACATATAGATAGTTCTTGAAAGAGCACGATACTATACATTATCAGCCGGTTAAATGGGTTCCATCTCACTTGCAGTCATCTGGGGAATTCCATATTTGGCAATAATCTCTTCCTATAATCTTTTTGTCTGTGGCATTCTCAGTCCTGCAAGGAAGGGGCTTTACAATCTGTGTATACTGTCATTTTCTGAACCTGTTCCATCTTTAATACCTGTATCATGGTAATCAGCTCAGCCTCTGTGCTGTTGTTCTGTGGAGGAGTGCCTGTGCTTCCAAGGTGTTGGTAAGAATGACAGTTTTATAGCCCACATTCCATTGTGTGCTCTCCATAAAGCTATTTCCGTCTATGAAACAAGGAAGATCTGATTCATGTAGTGACTGGTCAGAGATATCTGATGTAATGGCATACACCTGGTTGAGGGTCCTGACACAATCATGATTAATGGGGTTTGCCTGGGACACAGTGGGCACTAGGATAGCCAAGATTATGCTAGTTGCTGGCTATATTTGCATACTTGGGTTGTCCACTAACAAGGCCTGACTTTAAGTAATTCTTGCTTGGACAGCCAATGGGTGGCTCTTTGGTGTAGGACTGTCAAGACTGAATGAGCAGTATAAACCAAGATGGTCTGTTCTAAGTTTACTTTGTCAGCACAGCTTTTAGCATCTTCATTACTGCTGCCACTACCTCCAAGCAGGCAGGCCAGCCCTGTATCACCAGATCTAAAGTTTTAGAAAAGTGTGCCATTTGTCTTCAAGTTCCTGGAACTGGGTAAGAACTCTGCCTGCTATTGTCTGATGGTCATGTACAAACAAATCATAAGATGTATGCAAATTGAGCATTCCTAAGGCTGGGACCTCCAGTAAGACCTTGTTTAATTTATCAAAGGCTTATTGTTTTAATTTTCCACACAATACAGGGTCACTCTCTTTTTCCTTCCAGGAAGTAATATAAGTGTTTTTTCATGAATCCAAAATTAGGTATCCAAGTGGCTTACTTTCTCTCTGTTTACAATTCTCTTGGTCCCCTTTTGAAGACAAACTGCAAACATGTCACTTTCTTTTGGATTATCTGGGCTTTGGTCTTAGAGACTCACTAGCACTCTGCTAAATGTCCAGTACCCACTGTCATGCTCCCTTCAGTTTTCTCTAATTTCTTCTTAATGTCAGGAGCTTTTTGTCCAATAAACATATCATTATCTGGTCTTTCAGGATCCAAATCTGTCTACTGTCCAAAGGCTTTAAAAATTCTCTCTAGAAAGGCAGAGGGATCCTCATCCTTCTTTTGCCTAATCTCATATGTATTTTTCAAACTTTTAAGTTTGGGAACTCCATCTCTAATTCCTGTTATAGTCTCTGTAATTTAAAAGCTTTGCACAATCTTCCTTATCATTTGGTTGGCATGTCATCACCCAAAGTACCTGCCACTAGCTATGGTTGGGCATCTCTTTGCTTCTGTGCTTCCTCTCACACACAGCTCATTACCAATCTCCATTCCTTACAAGTTAACAAAGTAGTCAGGAGTGACTGACTGTAAGCCCACATTGGGTCAGAGAAATTAAAAATAGAAACCAGCAGCTCATACATTTTGCTTGGATATTCCTGGTACTCTAGAGTATAATTCTTCTAGTTGTATAAGTCCACTGGGCTAAAAAGGCATTTGTACTCTAACGATCTCTCCCCTTGCAGGGGTCTTTCAAAGAGGGTATTGGCCCTTAGCCATATCCCCATGGCCTGGCCCCATCTCCAGGCGATTCTTATTTGAATCATGTCCCTGATATGGTGTCCCTGCCAGATGTGGGAAGGAGAAATTAGGAACCCTCTTGCAGGTTCACCTCTCCCACGTAGCTCCCACTTAAATCTTGGAAGTTTGTTGAATTTCTTTATCATTGTACAGAAACATAAAGGTCTCTACAGTCTCTACATACATTTTCTCACCCCATTAGCCAATGTGGGAACACAACAAAACCAATTGCAAAATAATATTTTAATTTACTGACCCACAATGCTGCCATTGTTCTTGGTCTCTTAAGTCATATTGTGGCTATATGACTGTGCTTGAATAGACTACCTGTTTTTCTTTTTCATGAGCTCATAAACAAGTTTGTTTCAATGTTTTAAAATATATCCCAAAAGACTACACTCTGGTATACTCTGGCTGCTAAGGAAAACCAAACTAAACCAACTGCCATTAAGTTGATTCCTACTCATGGTGAACCCCCATTGGGTTTCTGAGGCAGTAAATCTTTAAGGAAATAGATTGCCCAGTCTTGCTTCCTTGGAGTGGCTGGTGGGTCAAATGCCTTAGGCACTGTGCTACCAGAGCTTCACTCTTGCTGTTGGTCCTCACAAAGCCAGTTACAAAAGAAACAGAATCAGAAAATCAAAACAAAAAAGCCAGCAAACAAGCAGGTTAGTTTGATGGTCTTAACACTTGAAAAAATGAATGTTGCTTTCATTTTCCCAGCTTGGATACCAGACATTGCCACCCTCAACAAAGGCAACCTGCTCAGACACCAGATGCTGCCACCCTCAGTGCAGGCAACCTGATTGGATACTAGTTACTGCCATCCTAAGTGCAGACAACCTGCTTGGGTACTGGCTTCCACCTTTAATGCAGGCTCAGCAACTTCAAGCTTCGTTCATATTGAACAGATTACAAACTCAAGCCTCTGATCAGAGCAAATATAAGCTTACTTGAGAAAAGGTTCCTTTGTTGCTTCTCAAGAAGCCATCTTTGGGTCTAGGCTGAAAGATTTACAGAGGGGCCCCAAGTGTTCTCCCCTCCCCTAATGGGCACAGAAAGGCTACCAAATGGTGCCACTGGCTGACTAGCCAGGAAAATGCAGCCACGAAACTCGGCTCAGGTTCTGTTTGGCAGGACTCAGCAAACCATAGACTCAGGTTGAGGCAAGTAAAGAAGCTCTATTCAGAAGGCCAGTACGAAGGAACACCTGGGACTGCTGTTGCCAAGGGAGTGCACTGGGGCTTCAGGTTACTTTCAGTTGTAAGCTTTGTATAAAAATAAATAAATAAATAAAGGAATAGAGAAGGGGGGTCTGAGTATGAACTCCCAAGAAGACTGTGGGTAAGATAGGAAACAGCTTTTCTAAAAAGGAATGGCTCAGAACAAAATAAACAATCCTGTCTCCAAATGTGGGGGTCCTGGCAGGTGGAACAAATTTCACCAAGTGAGATATTTGATGGGGTCACTATATGGTAGTATATTCCTAATAAAGAATCTGTCTTGGGAGATAAAAGTGGAATGAAAAGAGCAGAACACAAAAGAAAACCAAAAGCTGGAATAAACAAACAGCAAATGTGCCAGGAGAAAGATTAAAAACTCAATTCACACTTATTCACACATACACACACAAAATCTTTACACACCCTGCTCCAGAGATCCTGATCCTGAGAGTCCTTTTATATCAAGCCAGTTCTCTTTCCACCAAAGAGAAGCAGTACGAGGTAATGTGCTCTACAGATAAGTCAACCAGGCCTGCTCTGCTCTCACTGAGAAGCAGTATGAGGTAACAAAGAGTGGGTCTCTCACATTGTGGTCGTGCGGTGTCCAAGGAGAGATGACAGACTCATAGCCATTTCTTTGAAAAGCCATTTGCTTTTTCCCCTCTATGTGAAGTGGTAGTGTAGTGCCTAAGGCACTTGACTGCTAATCAGAAGCCTGGCGGTTCAAACCCACCAGCCACTCCTCGGAAAGAAGGTTGGGCAATCTACTTCCTTAGTGATACTGCCTTGGAAACCCAAGAACGGGTTGCTGTAAGTCAGATATGACTCAAGGGCACATAACAACAATGAAGTGGAACAGTGGTTCTACCTCAGGTAAGGAGCCAAGGACAACCTGCTGGGGGAAAGGAAACCCCTGCTGTTGCCCAGAACAGGCAACCTAGCCTTCAGTCATGGACGGGACCACCATGCTTCAGGGGACAGCACCCCATATTGGGTGCAAAATTTGCTGCAGGAAAAAGAGATTCTTAGCACCTATCATGAGGAGACACAATAATCAGAGCAGGTTGAAGGGAAAAAGCCAAAGATTTAATGAGTGTTGATACCCAATGAGACAGAGAGAATCACTTCTCCAAAGTCTGTCTGCCTGAGCACGGTGTGTGTGTGTGTGTGTGTGTGTGTGTGTGTTGTAAACAGGATTACATAGGGAAATGGGGAGGAAGTTGAGGACCTCTTAGAATGCCAGGAATGTCTTTGTTCTTCTTTACCATGGTTACTATAGATTGGTGATTATCTTTACAGGTTCATCTTGCTTCATAAACCAAAGTTATTAGCTGAAACCAGTTGTGGGATGATGTCATACTCAAAAGAATGTATAAGCAAAAACAAACCCAAAGAAATCAGCTTCTGTAAAAAGTCAGCTATTCTATTTAGTAAAGGGAAGAGGGAGAAAAAGCTATTCTATTCAGTAAAGGGCAAAAGGAGAAAAAGAAAACATCAAATTAAACATTATGATTAGTGCTTGTGTCAGTCATGGCTGCTAAGTGGCTAAAATTTTCAATTTTTCAGCAAGGAAGGCTTTTATAGCCTTTAAAACCTCTTTCATTCCTTATTTTTGTAATGCACATCTTTTCCCTTTTTTTCTTCATTAGTTTTTCTAATGGTTTGTAAATTTTATTGATTTTTTTTTCAAAGAACCAACTTCTGATTTTGAATTTCTGTATTGTTTTGCTATTTTTGATCTTATTTCTGTTCTGATCTTTTCTTCTGGAAGGTTTAGGCATAGTTTGCTCTTGTGTTTCTAGTTCTTCCAGTTGTTGAGTTAGGTAGGCTATTGATTTGAGATCTTATTTTTTTCATGTAAGTTGTTATTGCTATAAATTTCCCTCTCAGCACTTCTTTCACCATATCACATAAGTTTTGTTATGTTGTACATTCATATTCATTTTCATTTTACTGTAAGAAATTTGGTAGCATAGTGGCTAAGACATTTGCCTGCTAACCAGACGGCTGGCGGTTCAAACCCACCAGCCACTCCTCGGAAGGAAGGTTGGGCAATCCTACTTCCGTAGTGATACTGCCTCGGAAACCCAAGGAGGGGTGGCTATGAGTCGGGTTTGACTCGACGGCACATAACAACAACAAATAAGAAATTTGAGATTCATCTTTTTATTTCTTTCTGGACCCATTGGTAGTTTTATAATGTATTGTTTAATTCCTGTATGTTTTTGTATTTTCCAGTTTTTCTTTGTTAAATAATCTCTAGCTTCACTCCACTGCTATTATAGAAAATACTTGGCATTTACGTCTTTTAAATTTATCCAGACTTCATTTGTAACTTGGCATGTGGTCTAACCTTCAGAAAGATTGATGTGTACTGGAGTAATGTGTTATGTTTTTTTTTTTTTTGTTGGTCAGTGAAGTTTTCTATATATCTATTATGTCTAGTTGGCTTATATTATCATTATGGTCCTTTGTCTCCTTGTTGATTTTTTTAAATAAATATTCTATATTGAAAGTATTTTTTTAATAGATGTTCTATATGGAAAGTGGTGTATTAAAGTCTACTAGTATTACTGTAATGCTATCTGTTTATCTCTTCTATTCACTCACTGTTTGCTTTATAAATTTAGGTGCTCTTTAGATATATTTATAATTGTTAAATGTTATTTGATTAATTGACCGTTTTAATCACTATATAATGTCCATATTTATATCTCTTCTGACTTGACAGCACATAACAACAACAATTCAATTTGTCTTAAAATCTACTTTCTCTAATATTGACATACCAGCTTACTTTTGGTTATTATTTGCATGGAATATATTTTACCATCCTTTTACTTTCAACCTGTTTGTCCCTGTTCTAAGGAGTGTCTCTTGTAAACAGGATATAGTTAGTGGCATCATATGTTCTTTTTAAACTTTCTTCCATTCTCTGCCTTTTGATTGGTGCATTTAGTAATATGGAATATGTCCAAATACAGTTAGTCTTTTCATTGCTGCACCTCCCAAATTCCACTCATTGAGTGGGTATCCAGGGGTTCATCACAAGCATGCATGTCAGGCTATCTACTTGATGGCTCCATTTAACTTTCAGTCCTGGATGGGGTTCTTTTTATGGATGCTGCCTTTTCCTGCCTCAGTGTATCCAAACATACACTATTGTTGTTATTGTCAGGTGCTGTCAAGTGGCTCTGACTCATAGTGTCCCTATGTACAGCAGAACAAGCCCCTGCCCAGTAGTGTACTATCCTCACAATCCTTGCTAAAATTGAGCCCATTGTTGCAGCCACTGTATCAGTCCATCTTGTTGAGGGTCTTCCCTTTTTTCACTGGTCCTCTACTTTACCAAGCATAATATCCTTCTCCAGGGAATGGTCTCTTCTGACAATGTGACCATGTTGTTGTTGTTGTTATGTGC
>NW_006921843.1:7880-36254 GCF_000298275.1 Orycteropus afer afer | reverse complement strand
CTTGGATTATTTGCTCAGCATACAGATTGAATACAGATTGAATAAGTATGGCAAAAAGATACAACACTGATGCACATCCTTCCTGATTTTAAACCGTGCCATATCCCCTTGTTTGTTGGATGACTGCCTCTTGGTCTATGTACAGTTTCCTCATGAACACAATTCTGGAATTCCTATTCTTCACAATATTATTCATAATTTGTTATGATCCACACAGCTGAATGCTTTTACATAGTCAATAAAACAAAAGTAAACATCTTATTGGTATTCTTTGCTTTCAGCCAAGATCTGTCTAACATCATCAGTGATATCCCCCATTCCATGTCCTCTTCTAAATCAAGCGTTAATTTCTAGAAGTTTCCTGTTAATACACTGCTGCAACCATTTTTGAATTATCTTTGATAAAAATTTTACCTGTGCATGATATTGTTTGATAATTTCCACATTCTCTTGGAACACCTTTCTCTAGAATGAGTGCAAATACCATTTTCTTTCAGTCACATGGCCAGGTAGCTATCTTCCCAATTATTTGGCATAAACAAGTACACTTCTCCAGCGCTGCATCCATTTGTTGGAACATGTCAATGAATATTCAGACAATTTCTGGAAAATTATTTTTCACTAGTTGTTTTGGTTACCTAGTATCAATCTGACAAGAATATACCACAAATAGGATGGTGCAGTGAATTGCTTGATGTGGCCCTTCTAGCCATTGTCCTCCATTCTATGATGTTTTGTAAATCCCATTATCCATGCCTGTTTGGGATGGTGTGGTAGTTAAGGTCAGGTATCAACTTGGCTGGGCAGCTGGTAGTAGTCATTCCCTATAATGACTGGCAGTCGACTCTGTGATAGGATTTAGGTTATTTCTGTTGGGGAAACACAGGTGGAATGTATCTTGAGTCCTGCCTTGCTGGAGGGTATAATTCAAATCACCACCCTTAGCTTCCTTGAGGCTATACCTACGAATCTTCTGGGAAGATTCGCCTTCCTCTTGCTCCTGTTTTGTGTCTTGGGTCATCCTCATCTCAACCCTGGATTTGGGACAGCAGCCGTCATCTGATCTGCTGATCGAGGTTCATCAAACCCCGAGAATTGGGAGGGTCCTCCAGACCTATTCACGGACCTGGGACTTGCCAGCCTTCCAGCCTCCACCACTACTACGTGAGACGAACCCTTGGTGTCTGTGAGTTCTGTGAGGTGTTGCAGAGAAATACAGAACCCTAAGACTGGGGAAATTACTGGAGGAGGAGGAGTTAATGTCTGAAATGATGGAGTGGTATGGTGGTTTGGACATTTGGGACATTTTTAACCTCCACCTCATGGGGACTGGCCTTGTGCTGATCTTTCTGAGAAAAATTGTTGAAGCAGATGGCTGGAACAAATAGTTTTATTCTCTTACAGTTTGGGGGCTTTAAGTCCAGGTTCAAAGTGCCAGGCTCTAGGGGCTAGGTGAAAGCCCCTTCAGCTCTACCTCTTGATCCCAGCCCACTGAAGTTAGAGTCTTTTCTTCACTCAGACAACTGCTGGCTGCTGAGGTTGACAAATAAAAAGGCATAGTCCCTATGTTACCAAATAACATAGCAGGCCATTTGTTCAAGTTCATTGAAAGTCCCAAAGTTGGCAGAGCATGGCAGGCTGCTAAACAACACGGGTATGTGCAGGGTTGAATCATGCTATAAGCTAGAGTCCATTCCCAAAGCCATTTCTTATATATGGGAAAGAGACCACATATCCAAAGCAACTACTCAGCTGTTCCGATAGATTCCACCATGGAATTAGTCACCAATATCACCATGGGAAATAGGAACATTCAGCTGCTTAGCCACTCAACCAGGCCCAGCCAAGCTGACACATAAACTTAACCACCACACTAGTTCCTTCAGTGCAACTTGGACTTCTTCCCTCAGTACCATTGATTCTTAATCATATGGTACTGTTGTAGGGCCAGAAAAGCCCTTTTGCTGAGAAATTGCAGAAATGTAACTAATTAACAGCTATGATTAGAGTAGATTTTGTGTTGTTATATGCCGTTGAGTCGGCCCCAACTCATAGCGACCCCTCCTTGGGTTTCCGAGGTGGTATCACTATGGAAGTAGGACTGCCCAACTTTCCTTCCGAGGAGTGGCTGGTGGGTTTGAACTGCCAGCCTTCTGGTTAGCAGTCATGTGCCTTAGGCACTATGTTACCAAATCTCCTAGAGTAGATATTAACCACAATAATTAACTTTCTATTTTCCTTTCTCGCCTTCTTTCCTTCTACATAAAAAGGATAGTTACATTAGTTTGCTGTTCTCCTCACACATTCCTTTCAGCATCTGGCTTAAACCCACTGCCTGTTTATAGCGGATAATTGTGCTGAAGGGAGATAACCCTGAGAAAGGAGACACCAAGCCTGGAGCAATCAAGATAAAGGAGAAACAGAAACATCCCTGCTGGTGGTGGGTGTGTGATGGACTCCACATGGGTAATCTGATTTAAGTGGCTGCTATGATCTCTTTTTTTTTTTTTCCCCCAGGCAGATTGTCCATTGCCTCTGTCTGGGGATGACACCACCAGTCCATTTAGCACAGAAGAGGAAAAGCAAAAGAATAATTTCAGGAGCCAGCTTTCAGTAAGAGTCCCTGCCCTGTTTTCCTGGGTGCCCCAGGACCAGGACAGATAGAGCCTGAGTCGCTTGCCCTCGGTTACTAGAGTATCATTCCTCTGTAGGAGGAGTGCAGGCTTAGTTGACATTCCAGTGTAGGGTATTCAGCCTTCTGTTGTTCCTTGGGAAAGGAAGGCTGACTTGGCTAAGAGGGACACTTTTTAGGATCAGGGTCTCCACAGCATCTGGTGCATGAGTATGAATGTGAGTGTGATATTGTCTTTGTCTGGATAGCTTGTCTTTGTTATTATTACTCTTTATTCTTTTGTATGTCTCTCATGGCGGAGTGCCTTAGATATTTGACTGCTAACCAGAAGGCTGGTGGTTCAAACCCACCAGTCACTCCTCGGAAGGAAGATTGGGCAATCTACTTTCGTAGGGATATTGCTTCGGAAACCCAAGGGGGCGGGTAGCTTTGAGTGCAATAGACTGGAAAGCAGTAAGTTCAGTTTGGGTTTTTGTTTTTGTATGTCTTGAATGTTGCCTGATACCTTGGAAGCAAGTATAGCAAGCTCGCACTGCCATCTGCTGCCCTTGACAAGTATTACACCCAAAGAACTTTGTTTAATTTGTCAAAGGGGCTCTTCTGTGTGGAGAGAGAAATGTTTGAGTTTCTCTGGAATGGTGCTTTTTAACAGAGCTGTTTTGCACCTTACTCACTTTCCCCTTGAGAGGACTCCACTTGTTTTCTTACCGACTTCTCCATAAGAAAGAGAACTTTCTTTCCTGCAGGATATCACCAAAAGATTACCCTGTGGAGAAGAGAAGAGAAAAGGAGAGCAGGGGACTTGCCCTCCTTGGAGGACTTATCTCTCATTGGCATCTTTTGTCCCTCTACCAAGAGTTGGTTTATCATAGTGGGTAAGTGAATACCTGGATACACACCCAGAGCCAGCACTGGCATCCATCCTTCGGTAGATTGACTAGTGGGAGTGAAACTGTATAAAATGCGTAATCAAATTAGTATTCCTCCTGAATCCCCACTGAGGTACATTCTTAATAATCAGCAGAGATACAGCTATCCTCCAATGACGAAGAAGCAAATGACTTTCTTGTATAACAGAGCTTGGCCCTAGTATGAACTAGGGAATCAGGAAAAGTGGCCCCTGAGTGGCTACTTGAAATACAATACTATTTTAGAACTTGAATTAATTTGTGAAAAGCTATGTAAATAGAATGAGGTCTTGTACCCCCAATCCTATATGTCTCTTTATCAGAATTTGCATCCTCCTAACAGTATTAGGAGTTCTGGTGGCTTCATACCTAAGGCTTTTGACTGATTGGTCGATCTACTTCCATAGTGATAAGGTCGCTGTGAGTTGGACTCTACCCGGCGACAGTGAGCTTCATTTTTTTTTTTTTTTTTAACAGTATTATTACAACAGGAAGGGAAGAGGAAGACACTCCTCTTTGACTACATTCTTGAGGCTCTGATTCTTGAGGTATGGGGACAACAGTGCATTGGTGCTGCCCCCACCTTATGGGGCAAGTGTGGCAGTGCCACAAGAGTCCCTGGATTCCAACCCTAGCCTCTGAAGAAGGGGTTTGAGTCTTTCATCTTCCCATGGGATTGTTGAAGGTTCCTGGACTGCAAGTATGGTAACCCTGCCACGTGCCAGACACAGAACTGTATTTGTTGTTGGTGGTGGGGCTACAACTTCTTGGGCAGAGCAACAGGCAACTGTGGTGGGACAATTCCCCTTGTAGAAGGTCTCTGCTGGAATTAGTGAACATGGGCAGCACAACATGTTGCTGAGTCACACCTTTTTTTTTTTTTAATTCAGATTTAAGTAATTGGAAGAAAAACAGTCCATCATCCCAGTCAGATCCTGTTAAAATGACTGTTTTTATCTATTTTCAGCACTTATTTACCCTCATGTGCATACATACAGTCTCTTTTAAATACTGTACTAACAACTGAGGAATGAAGGCTTGTATTAGAGTAGACCAGGAGGGAGGTCAATTGCCTTCATGATCTAAATACCCCCCACCCCACCCACCTCATTGAGTGACCAAGGCAGAGGCAATCCAGGCTTGGGACCCAGGATGAGATTACATCTCAAATGGAGATAGGGGTAAGCTCCAGCTTTACCAAGAATATATAATTATGGGACTAAAGCTGGGGGCCCCAATACCAAACAGGCTTCAGAAAGTAAGAGGGATAAATCAGGGAGAAAAGGAAGATCCCTCCTCATTTTTAGAATGTATTACCCAAGCTTACTGGCAGTACACAGGTATCAGTCCAGAAGACCTGGCCAATGCCCAGTTAATTAACATGGCTTTCATTTCTCAAAGTGCTCCAGACATTCGGAAGAAATGACAAAAGCTGAAACGAGTCTTGGGAATGCCTATAGAGCAGCTCTTAGAAATCACTTTTAAGATCTTTAATAATTAAGACCTGGTAGCTCAACTCAAGGAAAGGCAGAAACTGAAACAGAAGACAACTTTGATAGCTGCCAGTTTATTTCCCAGCTGCAAAAACCCCTGGAACAAAAGGTCTTTTAGGGCCCACTATATCCTTGACCTAGACCAATGTGCATATTGCAAGGAAAAAGGGTATTGGAAGAGGAAATTACCTAAAAGGTCTCAGGGAGGATGCCCTTTTGTACAAGCATTACAGAGTGCAGGTAACAGGAGAAGAGGACTCAGCAAAGGGCCAGGGGACTGTTACCCCATCTAACTCTCCAGACAACAATCCTGGGTAACTATGAAGGTGGGAGATCATTTGCTTGATTTAATACTGGGTACTGAAGCTACCACTTCTGTGTTGAATACAGCTAAGTCCCTTTTAAATCCTTGCACGTTGCCAATATTGGGGGGGGGGGTGTCACTGGAAGATTGGCTACTAAGATTTTTATAGCCTATTAGTTAGCTGCAAAATTGGAGAGGATTGGCTTTTTTATGAATTCCTGTATGTTCCAAAATGTCCCCTTTGCTTATTGAGGCAGGACTTACTTAAATTGGGGCATACATAACCTTTGACAAAGGAAAAATGAAGGTCCATTGCCACACCAGAAGCTTATGTCCTACAAGCAGCATTGATGTTTGAATTTATGGCGACATCTACTGGCCGATCTGGAGAACTGTTAGAAAAAAATAAATCCAAGTGTGTGGGCAGAAGGCATTCCTGGGAAGGCAAATTTAGTCTCTTAACAGTTGTGTGATTGAAGAAAGGAACTTCCACTGTAAACCATAAATAATATCCTTTGAGAAGGGGAGCTCTGGAAGATATATCCCTGCTGGTTAAGAGGTTTTTGGATACAGGGCTTTTGAAGCCATACAAATCCCCTTACAATACTCTCATCCTTACTATTTGAAAGCCTGGAATGGATGACTGAATTTGTACAGGATTTGAGGAAGATCAACCAGATTGTGGAGGACATTCATCCTGTAGCCCCAAACCATTACACTCTGCTAATTACTCTCCCAGTGGAGTGCTTTTTGTTTTCTACCTTAGATTTAAAAGACACATTTTTCTGCATATGACTTCACCCTGAGTCCAAACATTTTATTTATTTATTTATTTAGCCTTCAGTTGGGTGGAACCAACTTGTTAAAATCCATTTAACCTGGTCTCATTTGCTTCAGAGGTTCAAGAACTCTCCAATTCTCTTCAGAGAAGCCATAACGAAGGATCTAAGAAAACTGACCTTAGAAAGGGGGGTATTGCTCCAATATGTCGAAGATATCCTTGTAGCCAGCATGACTAAGGAAGACCCAGACACAAACACTGTCCAGCCCCTTAATTTCCTTGCAGGCAAGTCCTTGGGCTTTGTGATCTATCACCCAGGGACAGAGAAACCTATCCCTACATTGAAGGAATGTGATAGCCAGGGTGGCACCTCCCCGATCAAGGAAAGATCTTTGTGGGTTCCTAGGAATGGCTGGCTTTTGCTCCCTGTGCATACCCAGATTTGGTTTGATAGCCACAGCATTATATGAGGTTCTAAAGGCAGAGGAGAAGGAATACCTTGTCTGGACTTCAGAGTACAAGAAAGCTTTTGAACAAATTAAATGCAAATTCCTCACAGCCCCTCCACTAGGTTTCAATGTACTGAAACCCTTTTAACTATTTGTGTATGAAAAGCAAGTGTCAGTACTGGGGATATTAATTCAAACACTGGGACCCACATGGCTACCTGTTTCTAACCTGTGTAAACAATTGGATGAAACTGAAGGGATTGCCTCCTTGTCATAGTGTCGTTGTTGCCAGATGCCACCTGCTATAGGAGGGTGAGAAGTTAACAGTAGGACAGTAGATCCTAGTCCACACCCCTCATACTGTTATCTCTCTATCAGAGAAAAAGTGTGTGTGTGTGGGATCACTGATTGATGGTGGGAAGAATGGGTAGATATTAAGCCTTTCTGCTAGATATTTAAATGTGACTTTCAAAGCCATGACTACCCTTAATCCTGCCACCATTCTCCCTAAGGGAGAAGGAGAACTTTTACATAACTTCATAGAAATAATTGAAGAAGTATATTCCAGTCAACCATTCTTATCTGACAACACTGTCTAGAATGTAGACCTAGAGATGTTTACAGATGGCAGTACCTATATGCCTGAGGCAAACCTGAAGGCAGTGTATGCCGTAGTGACCCTGGACTCAGTGCTGGAAAGTGGGACCCTATCCCCTGGATTTATCAGCACAGATGGTAGAACTGGTAGCCTTAGGGTGATCCTTCCAATTGTCAAAAGGGTAATGAGTGAATGTTTTTCATGGACATAAATACCCTCACCTGTTTCTTCATGACCATAATGCCATCTAGAGGGAGGGAGGACTGTTAAATACAGCTGGGAAGGAAATAAAATATGTACCAGAGATATTGGAGCTATTGGAGGCCATGAATGACCCCAAAGAAGTTGCCACTATTTACTGTCAGGGTCACCAAAAGGAATAAGGGATGGAAGCTAGAGGCAATAGGAAAGCTGATGCCAAAGTAAAGAGGGTGGACATGGACAAACTGTCCTCAGTGTTTGGGTTGGTTGTCCATTTTAACAAAAAAGAACTCCCTAAGCCTATCTACCAACCTAAATATTTATAAAGGGTAAGAGAGTGGGGGTATAAAAAGGACCCTATTTCTGATTGGTATTTTAATAAGGAAGGAAAATTTTGTTCCCAAAGGACCAAACTTAATCATCCAGGACCTCCTTTCAAATGCACATCATGGAAGAGAGATTACTCAAGAGTAGGCACAAAGCTTCCTAATTGTGCCTTACCTTGCTAAGGCAGTAAAAGAGATCACTTAGAGGTATTAGCTATGTTTGAAACATTGTCCAGGTAATAGTGCCCCACACACTTACGAGTCTGGGGTGCAGCATTAAGGTAATAATTTGGGTGAAGACTGGCAAGTACATTTTACCATGTTTCCATGAATATTTGGGAAGTTTAAATTTCTTTTAGTACTGGTTGATACCTATACTGGGTGGCCAGAGGCATTTCCTTGTCAAATAGAATGGGTTTACTGAAGTAACCAAAGTCTTATTAAAGGAAATCATTCTCAGGTTTGGACATCCCCTTTTGATCCAGAGTGACAGTGGACCAGTTTTCATCTCACAGGTTACTCCAGGAATATGCTTGGCCTTAGGGATTAAATGGAAATTTCATGTGGCAGGGAGACCCTAGTCATCAGGAAAAGTGGAGAAGATAAACCATATTATCAAGAAAACATTAGGCAAATTGTGTCAGGACACTAACTTACCATGGAGTCAGATATTGCCACTTGCTCTCCTCAGGATATGAGTGGCTCCCCAAAGCAGGCTCACATACATTGAATTACTTTGAAATGGTGTATGGGAGACCATTCCTGAGGAAGGGGACCACCCCCCACCTCATGTTATGACAGAACTAGAGGAAAGGAAGTGGGTAAAATCTTTAAACAATGTTTTATGAACTGTTAATCAGTATGCTTCTGTGTGATTGTCTTATCCCACTGACACTCCTTTGCACAGATAGACAAGAGACAAGCTTGCCTTAAAGTGGGAAGGACTGTACAAAGTGTTGTTGACGATATATTCCTCCCTGCAACTGGCAGGGATCACAGCCTAGGTCCCTTACACCTGAGTGAAAGCTGTACCACCTGAATTTGAACATTTACCTTCCAAAGAAGACTCCTCCTATTCCTGTACTCCACTCTTAGATCTCAAGTATTTGTTATGAGTAACTAACCAATCTCTTGGATGACTTTTCTGTTCTAATTTTGTGACTCTGTTTCTTTTGTAACAGGTTTTTGAGATGAGTAACAGAGTATACCAGAGTATACTCCTCTAGGATGTATTTTAAAGCATTGAAACAAATCTAGTTATGACCTCATAAAAAGGAAAAAGCTGGTCTTTTACTACTCTAGCAGACTCATCCTATGGACTTAGAGATAGGGATTTTTCCATTTCTATTGCTGACCTTGCAGAACTTACTACTGTGTTAAGTGTACAAAAAATTCTCCAGGAGACTTAGAGTTTATGAGATGGGAGGAGTAGAAGTCACAGTGATAGAATATCAGGAACCATTCCATTCTCCGGATGTATGGGGTTGTTACTCAAATGGGCTAGTGACTCTATCACAAGCCATTGCTACTGGGAGAAACCTCACTAATTGCTTGATATGTCATCACTTTCCACAATCTGGGGCTGTCCTGAGCTTGATAGTAGCACTTGTATTTGAATGTTGTTCTACAATTAACAATTGTACCCTATTCCATGCTCTACCTATGCCTCCCATTAGGGCTTGCTTGGTTCAGATCCCTTTTAAAATCCTCTGATTTTCACTTTCAGAGGTCTTCAACTGCACCAGATCAAGAAGTCCTGGCAAGAGTTCTGAGACATCCAACTTCTGTGCTAGAACTGGATTGATAATCTATTTTCTGCTTTAGGATCCTGGCTCACACCCCTAATTACTATAGGCCTTGCTGTCATAGTCATATGTACCTGTGTCCTGTGTATTATGAGGACAGCCTCTAATGGGATGGTGAAGACCTTGGGGGCTACGCATGAATTTTCCCCTCTCAAGGTACCTGATGCTAATGAATTTATCCAATAAGATGTCATTAGTTAACATCAGTCTTTGCCTCTGAGATATTAAGGCCTTATCATCCTCATACAGCAGGAAGCTGTTTAAGAGAAGAAAAGGTAACCCTGTTTCCCATTATTGTAAAAACTTGGCAAAAGGGGGGAATGTTGAAGGGCCAGAGAAGCTTTTCTGCTGAGAAATTGCAGAAATATAACTAATAGCTATGGGCTCTGGTAGCGTAATGCCTAAGGCACTTTACTGCTAATCAGAAGGCTGGCGGTTCAAACCCACCAGCCACTCCTCGGAAAGAAGATGGGGCAATCTACTTCCGTAATGATACTGCCTCAGAAACCCAAGGAAGGGTTGCTATGAGTCGGGTCCGACTCGATGGCATATAACAACAACAACAATGATTAGAGTAGATATTAACCACAATGATTAACTTTCTATTTTTCTATTGTACCCGCCTTCCTTCTATGTAAAGAGGATAGTTACTATAGGTCATTTTTCTCCTCACACATTCCTTTGGACATCTGGCTTAAACCCACTGTGCATTTATAGCTGATAATTAAGCTTTATGGAATGAGATCATCCTGAGAAAAGAGGCACCAAGCCTGGAGCAACCAATATAAAGGAGAAATTGAGACATCCCTGACAGACTGAGAGGCCTGAGGACGCTGACTCCCATACTCTCCCATCCTTGTAGAATTAATCTTTATAGGCAAGTATGAGGAAGTTGAAGAATATGAGGAATACTTTCTCCTGACTAAGGATGACTCTTTTTTTTTTTGTAATTACTGACCAGTAGAATAACAGAGAGGTCATAACAACTCATCCTGATAACAAGAAGAAAGCATTATCAGCATTCCTCAATGCTCCTACCCTTTAGCCCAGTTCCCTTTAAAAACCCTAACCATTTCTCAGCTCAGGGAGGCAGACATTTTAGAGAATTATCTGTCTCCTTGGGTATAGATAATAAATTATTTTGCTTTCTTGCTTCAGCCTGTTGTGATAATTGGCTGTGCAGGACAGGGGGTAAGGATGATGTTCTTAAAATAGTATGTCCTGAAATAGTTGAGCATTGACCCATTCTTTTTGACTCTGTTTTCCTTTCATCATCTTTTCATGCTTCCTGTATCACTCAGTATTTTGCCCATAGAATCCTTCACTAGTTGAACTCATGGAGCCTTGTTTTTTTCCTTCATTTCTAAAACCAAACTACTTGCTGGTAATTCAAAAAGCAAAACTATCTTTTTTTTTCCTCTGTAAGCCCTTCCTTCAAATGAAGATTTTCTGTTGTCAGCAATTCTGGGTGGGTCCTCATACCTTTTCATATTCAACTTGGTGGTGCTCAGGTTTTCAACTTAAACCCTCAGTACTCTATACATAGAGCTAATGGCTTGAAACAAAAAGCCTCTGTTTATTCTGGGCAAATCCTAGTTCCCATTATAGTATATCTGACAAGGGATTGGCTGAAGGCAGAGTTACACACTCTCTCTGATCTATGATAGCCAATATACATATCTACCATACATTTAGATCTGGTTTACAGTACCAAGTAGAAACATTCAATCTATATAGTATGTTCAATATACATGGAACATTCAGATAAGCACATAACCCTTCTAAAAGCATTTAAGTTTCATCATTTCCCTGGACAATGAGTATCTTCCCATTCACATACATATTGTCCTGTGGCTGGGAGGAACCAGTAGATTCTGGCCCCATGTCAATTATTTCCTTTAATCAGCCTTACTCTTGCCCAAAGCTTTTCTCCTCTCAGCTGCAGCATACTATCTCTTATATTCCTTTCAGCCATTACAAATAACAGCAGTCAAAGTAACCATGTAAGAATCAAAAGTATACTCCCCAGTCATCCTTTTTTCTCTTACACAGTCTCATGCTTGCATGGGTCTGGAGCCATTTCAACAAATCCCACTCCTGATACCAACTGTAAAAACTATGTGATGGTGGTTGTGGTGTCTGACCCCTCCTCTATCTTAACAAGGAGAAGAAGGCTCAAGAGCCACAGCTCAAGGATGATGCCTGTGCCTCATCCCTCCAGATTTTTACCAATTCTGATACCAACCATTTATTCCACAGCCTTTTATATCTCTCTGCTGGTTTCCATAATTCCTTGTAATGGCCACTCAGAACTCAAAGACAGTACTCACTTATGCAGTTCACTAGGAAAGTAACTTAAGGTGTTTATTAGGAAAATAACAATTTTCAATTCAGGTTCAAAGCACACAGTATACAGTTCTTCAATTAGGACATATTCCTCTCAGACATGCCCAAAGGCAGATCTCTGATTCTCAAACTGGAAGCTTGGGCTTTGCTCTGCTTGAGAAAATGTTACTAAGTTGTTTTTTTTTTTTGCTATATTGAGAACTTCTTAGTAGCACCCCACTCCTCCAGCAAGTGTCCTGGCCAAAGTCACGCAGCTATCTCACTCTTTGTCTACGAATTTCACTGTTCTGCCATGTGCTGACCTCTTGGTACTACTGCCTCTGCTGCCATTGTTTCTGTGCCACTGTTGCTCTCCATCTCTGGTGTCATTGCTTTCTGTTTCCTGGATCATGGCAGGTCAATTCAGGGATCTCAGGTACAAAGGATGTATTCCACTCCTGGCTCTTTTTTCTTTATGGTAGTGAGACCACCCCTTTCTGCCTTCGAAAGACTTGTTTTAAGCCTAGAAGGATGGCAAAAGTGACCAATCTCCATGGTAGGTTTCCTTGCACATGATTTGCATGGTCCCATCCCCACAAGGGTGTCATGTACCTTATTTACATTATTGACAAGCTATCCAGACCTTTTAAAGGGGAGGGGGCGATAAGCAATTCACATTTGCATAGTCCCACCTAGTCATTTGGTGGGAATTAATTACAAAGACCATGGCTAGAAGAGCCAAGCAATTTATTGCTAGATGAAATGGTAATTCTGTTTTCAACTTTTCAAGGAAGTGCCATACTGTTTTCCACAGTGCTGGTCCCATTTTATAGTCCTACTAGTAGTGTAGGAGTACTCCAAACTTTCCATACCCTTGGCAGCATCTGTTATAGTCTGCCCCCCTCCTTTAACTCTGGTAGCATAGTGCCTAAGGCACTTGACTGCTAACCAGAAGGCTGGCGGTTCAAACCCATTAGGTACTCCTAGGAAGAAAGGTTGGGCAATCTACTTCCGTAGTGATACTGCCTCAGAAAACCAAGGAGGGGTTGCTATGAGTCAGGGTCGACTTGATGGCAAAATAACAACACCACTAATGTTGAGGTGAGATGATTTCTCATTGTTTTGATTTGCATTTCTCTAATGGCTAATGATTGAGAATATTTATTCATGAGCTTGTTGGCTGCCTGTTCTGTTTATTGAAGTGTCTGTTCATGTCTTCTGCCCATTTTTTAATCTAATTGTTTATCTTTTTTTTGTTATTGTTTCTGAGGTCTTGAAGTTTTTTTTTTTTTTTTAATAAAATTTAGAGAGAATTCTCGTCAGATACATCATTGTCAAAAATTGTTCCCAGTCTGTAGGTTCCCTTTCAGGAAATATTTTGACATGCACAAGTGTTTAATCTTTATGAGGTCCTAGTCGGGCAGTTTACCATCCATCTTTTGCTCAGTTTTAGTTTTTTTTGATGGACTACTTATACCACAAATTAAAGCCCCTACATTTGTTTCTTTGATGATATTTATTGTTTTAGATTTTACCTTTAGATTTTTTATCCATCTTGAGTTAGAATTGTATATGGTGTGAGGTATGGATCCTGTTTCATTGTTCTTCAAAGGAATATACTGTTTTACCAGCGCAGTTTGCTAAAGAAAATATCTCTTCCCCATTTAATGTATTTCAACCCTTTGTGAAAAATCACCTACCATGACCAGCTAAGGTGCTTGCTGAGGGCAAGGGAAATACAGAATGGGTAGTGGAAGAAGGTAGTTCTGAATATCAGCTACGACCATGTGACCAGCTACAGAAACGAGGACTGTGATTGTTATATTTCTTCTTTGTATATGTGTATCAAATATTTTTGTTTCCTTCTGTTATGAACTATGAAATGTAAATAAGGTTAATGTATTTTGGTTGTACATGTGTTAGCGTATCATGTTAGGTGCAAATATGACTTTATAATTTTCCTTATTTAGAGATTATATATGGTTAAGAAGATGTGTACAACTGCCAAGTTGACAAGAGGTGGACTGTTATAGTTGGAGCTATGTGTCAACTTGGCTGGACCACAATTCTGTGTGGTTTAAACTGTTGTGATGTGGTTATTCCCATGATGGGATCAGATGATTATGTTTTGAGCAGGCAATCTGTTGAAAGGGAGTTTCCCTAGGGGCGTGGCCTGCTTCCACTATATCCAAGGACATCCTGGGAAAAGAGACATTTTTCTGTGGATCAAGATTCTGTTGTGCTGCCTAAAACTGTCCGTGAGTGAACAGTCCACCATTTGGCCTGGAGATCTTGTATTCATCATTCGTCAGAGTCAACAGCTGGTGTACTGCCTGCCAACTTTCAGCTGCACAGCCCCTACAGGTGCAAGATTCGGGAAAAGCCTCCAGCTTGATGTGGAAAAACCTCCAGCTTGACATTTGATCCAGGAACTTTGGACTTGCCAGCTTCTATAAGCGTGTGAGCCATTTTCCTAAGATAAATCTCTCTCTCTCTCTCTCTCTCTCTCTCTCTCTCTATATATATATATATATAAGCTTTATTGGTTTTGTTTCTCTAGAGAACCCAGTCTAACACAGATGGATTTACTTCTGGGTTCTAAATTCTGTTTCATTGGTCTATTTGTCTACCAGTGTACCAGTTCCTGGCTGTTTTGATTACTGTGGCTGTATAGTAGGTTGTGATATCTGGAAATGTGAGGTCTCTACTTTGTTATTCTTCAGTAGTGTTTTTCTTATCAGAGGTGTTTTTCTAATCTATATAAATTTTATAATTATTTTTTCCAACTTTTTAATGAGGGGATCTGGATTGAGGATTCATTATATCTGTAGAGCATCTCAGGTTGTATTGAATTTTTCACAATGGTAAGCCTTCCTATCTGGGGTAGTTATGTTTGTGTGTTAACTTGGCTCGGCCTGGTTGAGTGGCTGGGCAGCTGGTGGTAGTTATTCCCCATGATGAGGCTGGAAATCAGCTCCATTGTGGGATCTACCACAAGCAGCTGAGTAGCTACCTTGGTTATGTGGTCTGCTTCCTGTATATAAGAAGCAGCTTTGGGAATGGTCTCTAGCCTATGGCATGCTTGGACCCTGCATGTAGCCTGCTGTGCTCTGCCGACCTTGGGACTTACAATGGACTTAAGTTAATGGCCTGCTGTGTGGTTTAGTAACACTGGGACTGTGTCCTTTTTAGTTGTCAACCTTAGAGCTTCTCAGCCTCAGCAGCCAGCAGCTGTCTGAGTGAAGAAGTGCCTCTAGCTCCAGTGGGCCAGGAGCAGGAGGCAGACCTAGACCCCAAGGTTGAGGGGCTTTCACCCAGCCCCTAGAGCCTGGCACTTTGAACTTGGACTTAAAGCCTACAAATTGTAAGAATAAACTCCTGTTGTTCAAGCCATCCCATTTGTAGAATATTTCTGTCAGAGCAGCACTAGGTAACCAGAACATTATCCATGAGTGTGGTTTGTTCTTCTGTTTATGTAGGTTTTTTTTGTTTCTTTTAGTAGTGGTTTGTAGAAGTTGTATGTGTCTATGGTTAGGTTTATTCCTAATTATTTAATCTTTTGGGTGGCTTTTTTAAAATGACAGTATTTTCCTGATTTCATTTTGAGAGTTCTCTTTGTTTCCTGATTTCATTTTGAGAGTTCTCTTTGTTAGTGTAGGTGAACTCAACTGATTATTATAGATTTACCTTGTAACCTGACATGTTTAAGAATCTTTCAGTTAGTACTTACAGTTTTCATGCTAATCTTTGTATTTTTTCCCCTCATTTCATTTATTTCTGCTGTAATAATTCTTATTCTTTATTTATTATATATTTTTTTCTGATTATTCTAGGCTTGTTTTGCTGTTCTTTTTTTAATTATTGGGGTTTTGGGGTTAATGGGTTGATTTTTGTTAATTCTTGATTTTTGATGTATGTGTTTATCACTATAAATTGACCTGAGTGATGATTATCTTGTGTTTCAAAGGTTTAAATATGTTGTATTTTCATTCTTTTTTACTTCTGATATATTTATTTTCATTTTCTTTTTCTTTTATTATCTAGTTGTTTTAAAGCAAGATGTTATTCACTTTCCATGTTTTTGAATTTATCTTTTCATACTATCATTCATTTATTTATATCAATTTATTTATTAATATCAGTTTTTAAATATGATATGAGAAGATGCTTTATACTATTTCAAATATTTTAAATTTTTTAAGGTTTATTTTGTGGAAAAATCTATTGTGGTAGATAAGGTTATGTGTCAGCTTGGATGGGCAACTGGATGTGACATTTTACTTGTTGACCTTGGGCTTATTAGCCTCAGCAGCCAGCAGTTGCCTAAGTGAAGAGATGCCTCCAGCTCCAGTGGGTCAGGAACAAGGGACAGAGCTGAAGCCCAAGGTTGATGGGCTTTCACTTAGCCCCTAGTTCTGGCACTTGGAATTCAGACTTCCAGCTATTGTAACTGTAAGAGAGTAAACCACTGTTTGTTTAAAACCACCCATTTGTGGTATGTCTGTTATCACAGCACAAGGGAACCAAAACACACATTTTCTATGTGCTCTGGAAAAAAAATAAATACTGTGTTGTTGTTAGGTATAGTGGTTTGTATTTGTCTGTGAGGTCAAGTTTGTCAATTGTGTTGTTTAGGTCTTCTGTACATTTGTTGAGTTTCTTTTTAGTTCTGTCCTTCCTAGAATGTGTATATTAAAGTTTCTTACTTTTATTTTAGAGTTGTCTATTTCTCTTTTCAGTTCTGTTTGAGTTTGATTTATGTACTTTGGGTCTTTTAAATTGTGCCTTTATATTTATTATGGTTACATCTTTTTGTTGTATTGACTCTTTAATAGTTGTCTGTTAAGCTGGATTTTCCCAAAGTCTATTTTATCAGAAATTAATAATACCACTCCTATTCAGTTTTTGTTTGATGTTTGCTTGGTATATCTTATTCCATCCTTTTCCTTTTAGCTTATTTTTATTTTTGTGTCTAATCTTTTTCTCTTGTAGGAAGCATATTGATGGGCAATGTTTTTGAAGCCATTCTTCAACTCTTTGTCTCTTGCCAGGTGTAATTAATCCATTCAGTGTGAATATCAATAGATATAAATTTACTGCTGTCATTTTGTTGTGGCTGGCACAAGACTGGGCAGTGTTTCATCCTGCTGTACATAGGGTTGCTATGAGCCAGACATGACTCAACGGCACCTAACAACAACAACAACAACATTATGTTGTTGTTTTTTGTAGTACTGATGACTCTTATGCTAGTTGTATTTTGTTTATAATTTTTCATTTCCTGAGTCCTTATGATTTTCTTTTTTAAAATTTTGCTTATAGCACTTAATAATAATTTTCTTTGTGTTTACCTTATAACTTACTATTTTCTTACTAAGTTTAAAATAGACTGTTCTATCTCGATATCATCTTGACTTTCCATTTGGAGGTTCTGTGACTCTACCCTTTATTCCTTCTTTGTACTATTAGATGGTGGTGTTCACAGATGGACATCCATTTTTTTTTCCTATTTTCAATATTTTAGATTTATTTTCTTTTTGAAAATTCTTTATCTGGATTGGTTTCTGGGTGCTATTGTCATGTGTCTTAATCTCAGGTTTTTGTCTGACATTGTTGATTCTCTGTCTAAAGGACTCCCTTTAGCATTTCTTGTGAGGATATCTGCTTTTTAAAAATTCCCTTGATTTTTGTCTGGAAATGATCACTTCACTATTGTGTTTCAGGGAATATTCCTGTATATATAATTCCTATTTGGCCTTTTTAGTCTTTCATTGTTTTATATACATCATTCCATTGCCTTCTTGTATGCATGGCTTCTGGAGAGATGAGTCTTACTGGTTTTTCTTTGTAGATAAAAACTTGCTTTTTTTCTGGACTGCTCTCAATTTTCTTTCTTCATCTTTGATTTTAGAGAGTTCATTATAATATATCTTGGTTAAACACATAAACAACTGAGAAAGTCAGATAGGGGTCAGTGAACATGATTATACTCTAGACCAAAGACAGATTCAGCTGAGGCTAATCTTGCACAGGTACCAGTGATACAAAATACACATAATCCTTGCAGAAACAGCAGAAGACAGACATAGAGCAATCCCTCACAGGTAGCCAGACACTGTGAGAGAGAGATCCAACAGATCTACTGACTCAGGACCATAGTACTGGGGGACATCAGACTCAAATGGCACAACAAAATACATAAAAATCTTGTTGCACAACCTAGATTGGTGTGTAGCAACTGGGGTGGTAAAAGCTTTTGAGCAGCCATCTAAGATGCAGCTAATGGTTTCCTATTGTCAGAAGTGAAAAAGAGTGCAAAAAACCAAGGCCATTTGGAAAAAATCAGCCCTAGGACATGATGGACCTTGAGACCAGAAGAACTAGATTGTGGCTGGCTACCATTGCCAACCATGGGGGAAGGGATCAAAACTGGAGATCCTAGATAGAGTCAGAGGAAAAACATGGAACAAAATCCAAAAACACAGTAGTGACCAGAATACTGGTCAGATGGAGTCTGGTGGGACCCCCAATACTATGAACCTGGGATACACTTCGGGTCTTGAATCTAGTTAACCCCATGATGAGACTGGTAATCAACTCCATGGTGGAATCTATTGTAAGCAGCTGAGTAGCTGCCTTAGGAATGTGATCTGCTTCCAGTATTTAACAAAAAGCTTTGAGGAAGGTCTTTAGCTTTTGACACGTCAGGATCCTGCATTTGGCCTAATTTTCATCTCAATGGCCTGCCATTTTGTCTGATGATCTTGGACTTGAACAGTGGCTTGCCCTGTTGTTTGATAACTTGGGGACTGTGGCATTTTATTTCTTGACTTTGGGTTTACCACCCTCAGTAGTCAGCAGCTGCATGAGTTAAGAGATGCCTCAAGCTCCAGTGGGCTGAGAGCAAGAGGCAGAGCTGAAGCTGAAAGTTGAGGGGTCTTCACCCAGCCCTAGAGTAGGAACTTTGAACTGGGACTTCTGGCCTCTTAAACTGTAAGATAATTAATCCTTGTTTGTTAAAACCATGCATTTGTGGTATGTCTGTTATAGCAGCACTAGAGAACAAAAACAACTGTGGTAAACGTTTTTGAATTATGTTCAGCAAAAGTATATGTGCATGTGATATTAATGATATTTTTTGATAACTCTTGCATTTTGTTGAATCAATCACATTTCTATGGAATGGACATTGCCAAAGGGGCAAGGAGGCCACATCTTCTGACCTCCTCTAAGCCCACAAGAGGAAGACAGTCACCATCAGTAGCCCAAAGGCTATCCCTATGAGGACAGACATGCCACTTCCCTCCAGCCCTTTCACCAATCCTGACATCAACCATTCCTCCTGCAGCACCCATCACCTCTCTACTGAGTTCAATAAGTCACTGCAGTGGCCCCAGAGAACTCACAGATTATGGGGTTTATTAGGGAAGCAACAAAATACAGTTCAAACTCAGGAACAATGCTCAGTCTCTCTTAGCCTGCCGTCTCTCAGCCAACAGTCTCAGTCTCTCACAGCAGTGCATATTTCTTGGTGTCTCTCTCAGCAGTGTGTGTCTCTTGGTGTCTCTCAGCAATGCATGTCTCCCTATGTCCGTCAGCAGTGTGTATCTCTCAGGAGCATGTTTCTCTCACTACTATGTCTTTCTCAGCCAGAAGTCAGAGAGACATCTGCCTCTAGGAGGGCTCCTTTTGAGTCTGGCAGAGTGGCCAAACTAACCCATACCAATATCAGAATTCTATATACCTGAGAGCGAGTGAACTTCCCAGAAAATTTTGTGCTACTCCCAACAGAAATACCCCATGTGGATAACTTCAATAATCAGGAGCTACTCAGTTGCTCATGGCGAATTCCACCATAGACTTTACAAAGACTTATGGCTAGAAAGGCCACATTATATAATTTACTACACTGCAGGCATAAATGTGGATTTCTTCCAGTTGGTTGGCCACATAGCTATCTTCCAAATTTCTATGCATAAACAAGTGAGGACCTCCAGTGCTTCCTTATTTGTTGAAATACTTCAGTGGGTGTTCCATCAGTTCCTGGACCCTTGTTTTTCACCAGTTACTTCAGGGCAACTTTGAGTTCTTTCTTCACTACCATCACAGTTCTAGATCATATTCTGCCTTCTGGAATCATTGAAAGTAGACCAATTCTTTTAGGTACTATGAATCTGTGTATTCTTCCCATCTTCTTTTGATGTTTCCTTCATCCAGTATTTTGCCCATAGAATCTTCAATATTGTAATTTGAGGCTTGAATTTTTTCTTTGGTTCTTTCAGCTTTGGAAATGACCTTTAATTTTCTAAATCTGGGGCTTTGTGTATTTCATTATAATACTTTAGATTGTTTACTTGAGCTGCCTTTTGGAGTCTTCTGTTCAGCTCTTTTATTTCACCCTTTCTTCCATTTTCTTTAGCTACTTTCCACTCTAGAGCAAGTTTCAGCATCTCTTCTGAAATGTTTGGTCTTTTGTTCTTTTCTTTTTAATGACCTGCTTTCTTTATGTATGATTGTCTTTGATGTCATACCACAACTCATCTGGTCTTTGATCATTGGTGTTCAGTGCATCAAATATATTATTCAAATGGTCTGTAAATTCAGGTGGGATATACTCAAACTTCATATTTTGGCTCTTGTGGACTTGTTTAACTTTTCTTCAGCTTCAACTTAAACTTGTGGATGAGAAATTGATTATTAGTTCCATAGCATCTTTTGTATCACCAAAACCATATTTTCCAGTTACCAGTTTTTTTTCTGTTTCTGACTTTCACATTCCTATAACCGATTATTATCAGTACATCTTGATGCATGTTTGGTTAATTTCAAACTGCAGAATTTGGTAGAAATACATAATCTCTTCAACTTTGCTTTTAGTGGTTGGTACATAAATTTGAAGAAAAGTGGTAGTGACTGGTTTTCTTTGTAGTCATACAGATATTAAATTGCTACCACTGATAGCATTGTTCTTCGGGACAGATTTTTAGATGTTCTTTTTGATAATAAATGTTATACCATTCCTCTTCCATTTTTCATTCCCAGCATAGTAGACTGTTTATCTGATTCAAAATGGCCAATACCAGTCCATTACAGTTCACTAATGGCTAGAATGTCTATCTTTATGAGTTCAATTTCATGTTTGAGAACTTCCAAGTTTTCTCACGTACACTCCAGGTTCTGATTATTAATGTTTTCAACTATTTTTTTCCCTGATTTTCAGTTGTGCCATATCAACAAATGAAGATCCCCCAAAACTTTACTACGAACATGTCCTGAATGTTGACTCTACTTTGAGGAGGGTTTTCAGTGTCTTTCAACCTGAAAGGTTTGTCTTCCTGAGTGTATCAGACAGTATTTCACTGCTATTCATAAGCTTATCAGTATCTACTTTTTTAAAAAAATAAACCTGGCCACATCCTTCTTCCTAGAGGTTCTTGATTTTTCTTTATACTTCTTTCCTGATTTTTATTCTAATATATTAGCGTAAAAGTATTTGTTTAAATTTTGCTGATTACATCTTTCAGTGATTCAATTGTACTTCTTTATCCTTCCAATCAGTATGCATTTCTGACGTTTTAATTAATTTTTGTTTTGGTAATTGCAGGTTTTGGATGGCTTTAAATGATTTTATCAAAGTCAATTTTTATTAAAATTGTCAAAATAATTTTAATCACTTATTTTTGTAATTTTTTTTCATGTGTTCATCTAGAGTTTGGTCTATTTTCCTTCATTTTTGTCTATTTCTTTTTTGTCTTTATTTTCCTTAATCTGTTGAAGGGTCCTAAATATAATTATTTTTAACTTCTTATCACATAGTTCCATTATCATTTCTTCCTCTAGAAGGTTTTATGTTCTGTGTCTTGATCATTTGCTTGAGCCATCTTGGTCTGACTTTGTCTATGATTTAAATTAGCTGTCATGTCCAAGGCATTGTGGTGTTACTGTGTTTAATTGTTGGTTGCATATTCATTTGCATCAACCTGATTTTTTATTTTGTTTTGTTTTGATATCTCCACTTGCTCAGTGCGTGTGTGTGCTACTCTGGTTGTTAGTTAGCCCTGGTGTGCTCACCACCTGTCACCACTTTCATTTGGTAGCACAGGAGAGTGTAGGCACATGTCTCTGCTTGTTGGGTAGAGCAGCAGAGGATGGGTTAGGCAAGTGCTGACTATCACTTGTTGATCTAGTGGAGCTGGAGGAGGTAATGACACTCATCCAATGGGTTGGTGGCAGATGTGTGTGAGTGGAGTTGCTAGCTCCTAATTGTTCAGATAATTACAAAAAAAAAAAAAAAAGCAAAAGGAGTGGAGGAAGTTCTTTTTTTTTTTTCTTCCTTACAACTCCCCCTCTTTTTCCCCCCAAAGGAATAAAGACAAAAAGCATATCAGAGAGTCTAAACCTTCACTGCCAATCCTGAATGCAGAAGTTGTGTCACGCCTGATCTGCAGAACTATGTACCACCTACTGCCTAGACAGCCAGGTGTACTGTCTAATTATATAGTTGTCTGATTCAAAATGGCCAAAACCAGTCCATTTAAGCTCACTAATGCCTAGGATATTGATCTTTATGCATTCCATTTCATTTTTGACAACTTCCAATTTTCCTAGATGCATACATTCCATGTTCTGATGATTAATGGATGTTTGCAGCTGTTTCTTCTCATTTTGAGTTGTGCCATATCAGCAAATGAAGCTGTTGAAAACATCACTTCATCCATTTCATTAAGGTTGACTTGACTCTGAGGAGGCAGCTCTTCCCCAGTCGTATTTTGAATGCCTTCTGACCTGAGGACCTCTTCTTTGGCAGTATATAGGACAATGTTTCAGGGATATTCATAAAGTTTTCCAGTATTATATCAGACAGTGTTTCACTGCTATTCATAAGGTTTTCACTGTCCAGTTCTTTGAGAAGTAGATAGCCTCTTCTTTCTTCCAACTCTTTCTTGATCTGGAAGCTCGCCAAAACCTATCCACCAATGTTGACTCTATTGGTGTTTGTGAGTTGAAATGGACTTGTTTTGGCCATTTTGAATCAGACAACTATATGATCTACTATGCTGGGAATGACAAATTGAAAAGAAATGGCATGGCATTCACTGTTACAAAGAATGTTTCAAGATCTATCATGATGTATAATGCTGTCAGTGATAGGAAAATGTCCATACCACTGCAAGGAGGAGCAGTTAATACTACTGTTATTCATATTTATGCACCAACCACCAAAGCCAAAGACCAGGAAATTGAATATTTCTACCAACTTCTGCAGTCTGAAATTGACCAAACATGCAATCAAGGTGTATTAATTATTACTGGTGATTGGAATGGAAAAGTTGGAAACAAAGAAGAGTCACTAGTAGTTGGAAAATATGGCCTTGGTGATAAAAATGATGCTAGAGATTGCATGATAGAATTTTGCAGAACCAACAACTCATTCATTGCAAATACCTTTTTATTCAACAACATAAACATGGCCTTCACCAGAGGGAGCACACAGGGACCAGATCAACTCCATCTGTGGAAAGAGGTGATTGAGAAGCTCAATGTTTTCAGCCAAAACAAGACTAGGAGCTGGCTGTGGAACAGACCATCAACTGCTCATATGCAAGTTCAAGTTGAAGCTGAAGACAATTAAAAGAAGTGCATAAGAGCCAAAATGAGACCTTGATTATATCCCTCCTGAATTAAGAAACCATGTAAAGAATAGATTTGATGCACTGAACACCAGTGACCAAAAACCAGAGGAATTGTGTGATGACATCAAGTACATCATCCATGAAGAAAGCATGGTGACATTAAAAAGACAAGAAAGGAAGAAACGACCAAAATGGATGTCAGAAGACACTCTGAAACTTGCCCTTGAACGGAGAGTAGCTAAAGTAAATGGAAGAAATGACAAGATAAAAGAGCTGAATAGTAGATTTCAAAGAGCAACTCAAAAAGACAAAGTCAATTATTGTAATGTAATGTGTAAAGACCTGGTGTTAGAAAACCAAAAAGGAAGAACATGCTCAGCATTTCTCAAGCTGAAAGAAATGAAGAAAAAAATTCAAGCCTCAAGTTGCAATATTGAAATACTCTATGGGCAAAATATTGAATGATGCAGGAAACATCAAAAGAAGATGAGAGGAATTCACAGTCACTGTACCAAAATGAATGATCAGTGTTCATCAATTTCAGGAGGTGGCATATGACCAAGAATGAATGTTATTGAAGGAAGAAGTTGAAGCTGCACTGAAGGAATTGGTGAAGAACAAGGCTCCAGGAATTGATGGAATACCCATTGAGATGTTTCAACAAATAGATGCCATGCTGGAGGCACTCGCTTGTCTCTGCCAAGATATTTGGAATACAGCTACCTGCCCAACTGATTGGAAGAGATCTATATTTATACCCATTCCAAAGAAAGGAGATCCCAAAGAATGTGGGAATTACTGAATAATATCATTGATATCACACTCATGTAAAATCTTACTGAAGAGAATTCAAAAACGATTGCAGCAGTATATTGACACCTTCCAGAAATGCAGGCTGGATTCAGAATAGGAGGTGGAATGAGGGATATCATTGCTGATGTCAGATGGATGTTGGCTGAAAGTAAGTAATACCAGAAAGAGGTTTACTTGTATTTTGTTGGCTATGAAAAATATTTGATTATGTGGTTCATAAAAAATTATGGATAACTTTGAGAAGAGTGGAAATTCCAGAACACTTATTTGTACACTTGGAGAACCTATACATAGACCAGGAGGCTGTCATTCTAACAGAACAAGGGGATACTGTGTGGTTTAAATTCAGGAAGAGAGTGCATCAAGGTTTTATCCTTTCACCATACTATTCAATCTTCGTTCTGAACAAATAATCTGAGAAGCTGGACTGTATGAAAACAGTGTGGCATTGGGTTTGTGGGAAGTCTCATTAACAACCTGCAATACGTGGATGACACAACCCTGCTTGCTGAAAGTGAGAATGACTTGAAGCACTTACTAATGAAGATTGAAAACTACAGTCTGCAGTATGGATTACAACTCAACATAAAGAAAATAAAAATCCTCACTAGACCAATAAGAAGCATCACAATAAATGGAGAAAAGATTGAAGTTGTCAGAGATTTTTATATTGTCTGGGTCCACAATCAACATTCATGGAAGCAACAGTAAAGAAATCAAACGATGTATTGAGCTGGGCAAATCTGTAAAAGAACTCTTTAAAGTGATGAAGAGCAAAGATGTCTCTTCAAAGACTAAGGTCTGCCAATCCAAGCCATGGTGTTTTCAGTCACCTCACATGGATGTGAAAGCTGGACAATGAATAAGGAAGACCAAAGAAGGGTTGATGCTTTTGAATTGTGGTGTTGACAAAGAATAATGAAAGTACCATGGACTGCCAGAAGAAGTAAACAAATCTATCTTGTAAGAAGTGCAGCCAGAATGCTCCCGGGAAGCAAGAATGTGAAAATGACTAGACTTCATCTCACCTACTTCGGTCATGTTGTCAGAAGGGACCGTTCCCTGGAGAAGGATATCAACATTTTTAGCATCCTAGTGTAAGTGGGAGCTCTGGTAGCATAGTGGCTAAGACACTTGCCTGCTAACCAGACGGCTGGCGGTTCAAACCCACCAGACACTCCTCGGAAGGAAGGTTGGGCAATCCTACTTCCGTAGTGATACTGCCTCGGAAACCCAAGGAGGGGTCGCTATGAGTCGGGGCCGACTCGACAGCACATAACAACAACAACAACAACAGTGTAAGTTGGTACCAACTTAATAACTTCAGTAATATACAAGAAATTCCTTATACCATTGCTCACCCCGTTTTGTTGTGGTTATTACTAATTACATCTTTATATTTCACTTGCTTGCAACATAATTTTATTGTTGCTTTTTATTGTTGTTATTGCTGTTATGTGCCGTCGAGTCATCTCTGACTCATAGTCACCTTATGTGCAACAGAATGAAACACTACCCAGTCCTGTGCCGGCCTCATGATCCCTACTATACCTGACCTCATCACTGAAGCCACCATGTCAATCCATCTTGTTGAGGACCTTCCTCTCTTTTGTTGACCCTACACTTTATCAACCATGACATCCTTCTCAAGAGAATGGTCCCTTCTGACAACATGACCAAAGTAGGTGAGACAAATTCTGGCCATTCTCCCTTCCAAGGAGCATTCAGTCTGCTCCTTCAAGGATAGATCTGTTAGTTCTTCTAACAGTCCACAGTACTTTCAGCATTCTTCACCAACACCACAATTCAAAAGCATTAACTCTTCTTTGATCTTCCTTATTCACCATCCAACTCTCACCTGGATGTGAGGACATTGAAAATACTATGGCTTGAGTTAGATGCATCTTAGTCTTCAAGGAGATGTCTTTGCTCTTCAGTGCTTGAAAGAGGTCTTTTGTAACAGATTTCCCCAATGCAATATGTCTTTTGATGTCTTGACTGCTGCTTCCATTTGCATTGATTATAGAAGCAAGTAATATGAAGTCTTTGAAAACTTCAATCTTTTCTCTATCTATTGTGATGCTGTGTATTGGTCCACTTGTGAGGATTTTTGTTTTCTTTATGTTGAGGTGTAATCCATACTGTAGATTAGTCTTTAAACTTCATCAGTAAGTGATCCAAGTCATCCTCATTTTAACAAGCAAAATTGTGTCATCTGCATATCTCATATTGCCTTCCTCCAATCCTGACAACATATTCTTCTTCATATAATGTGCCTTCTCAGATTATTTACTCAAAATACAGATTGGATGAGTATGTTGAAAGGATATAACCCTGACACACTCCCTTCCTGATTTTAACCCGTGCAGTATTTCCTTGTTCTGTCTGAACTACAGCCTCCTGGTCTATGTACAGGATCCTCATGAGTACAATTAAATGTTTTGGAATTCCCATTCATCTCAATGTTATCCATAATTTGTTATGATACATACAATTGAATGCCTTTACAGACTCAATAAAACATCTTTCTAGTATTCTTAGCTTTGAGGCAAGATCCATCAGACATAAGCCATGATATTCCTCACTCCATGTCCCCTACTGAATCTAGCTTGCATTTCTGGGAGTTCTCTGTCAAAATACTGCTGCAACTGTTTTTGAATTTTCTTCATTAAGATTTTACTTGCATGTGATATTAATGATATTGTTTGATAATTGCCAGAATCTGAGGGATCACCTTTCTTTGGAATGGGTACAAATACGGATGTGTTCCAGTCAGTTGGCTAGGTAGATGTCTCCCAAATCTCTTGGCATAACCGAGTGAGTGCCTCCAGTGGGACAGCCGTTTGTTGAAACATCTCAATGAATATTCCATCAATTCCTGGAGCTTTGTTCTTCACCACTTCCTTCAGTGGAGCTTTGATTTTCTTCCTTCAATAGCATAGGTTCTTAATCATATAGCACCATCTGAAACAAATGATCATCTACCAATTTTTTTGGTATAGTGACTCTGTGTTTTCCATCCATCTTCTTTTGATTTTTCCTGCATCATTCAACATATTACCCATGGAATCTTTCAATATTGCCTTTTGAGGCTTAATATTTTCCCTCCGTTTCTTTGCTTTTTATACATTCGTTATTAAAAATGTGAGAAACAAAATAATTAGAATTATCAAGCATAAATACTTTATTACTAATATATTCGTTCATGCCATTCCCATTATTCCTGAAGTGCAAGGGAACACTTTGTGGTGGTGTGGCCAGTTTTAGAATGGAGAGGGTATATCACCCCATGGTAAGCATTCTCTGGATCACATGTCAGGGGATCTTGCAGACATAAACCTGCCCGGCCTCTATCCTTTCTCTGCACGAACAAGCATGTTCCACTTGTTAGGCTCATAGTCACTTTTCATGGTGAGTGGTTTGGGTGTGTGTGCTACGTATTGCTGCAGAGTGTGGAGCCCTTTGGCTTTGCAAGTGCACAACCAATAGATGAGTAAATGTGAGTGTCTGTGACTGCTAACCAGAAGGCTGGTGGTTCAAACCCACCAGCTGCTCCTCGGAAGGAAGATGGGGCAATCTACTTCCGTAGTGATACTGCCTCGGAAACCCAAGGAGGGGTTGCTATGAGTCGGGTATGGCTCGATGGCACAAACAACAACAACATGAAGGTGCATGGTTCATTGATGACTCCCCTCTAAGCATTCCTTGGAATGCTGAAGAAAATGAGTGTCAAGTCACTACCAACTCACTCATGGAACTGAGGTCCATCACTTTTACCCAAGTTATGGACATGAGAGTGTGAATATGTGCCATCTGCTCTTTTTGCTGCCTAAACCTGCTTGCAGAATCCTTCAAAGTCTCCATTCTCCCAGGCTGTGGAAACCTCTCGGTAGATAGGTCAGATGAGCAGATTCAATGGCTGAATGGAACTTTGGATTGCAAAGTTATCTTGACGTGTGTGTGTTCTTTGACTCGTTGAGTGTGTTGGTTACATGGGGACGATTTTGCTAATTGTTGTTGTTGTTGTTAAGTGCCGACGAGTCGTTTCCGACTCATAGCGACCCCATGCACAGCAGAACGAAACACTGCCCGATCCCGCGCCAGCC
>NW_006921843.1:0-3435 GCF_000298275.1 Orycteropus afer afer | reverse complement strand
TTACCTAGCTCCTGGAGACCCGATCCCTCTCGGGAGGGTAACAAGGGAAAGTGTTCAGTGCAGATCAGTGAGTAAGCACAAGCCCGCCTTGTTTCAGTACCTATGCTTAAACTGCCCCTTGGCTGATCACTCTTTTTGCTAATTAGGGTCATACATTTGAATTTATCTGCGAGATGCTGACCAGTTGAGCTCAGATCATCATAGGAAAGGAATTAGGGTGGCAGTCTCCATGCCTACCATATAAAATCTCAGAATTAGTCACTTTTGTGTGTGTGTGTGTTTTGGGTTTTCAGTGGAGTTAGCCTGCTAATTGCAGTCTGTCAGAGGAAATAGGAGGTATCCCTGATTTCTTTAGGGCTGAACACCAGGCAGTTCCCAGTTTGCCATAAATTGACTTGGCCATTCATTTCTTAAGGATATGGAAAGGATGCCCTGATGGATCACTGCATTCAATTTCACATGGAGAGTATAGCTTGTTAGAGGTACATTTGCCCTTTTTTTCATTGATGAACCTTTTGGTTTCTATCCCAAGGAGATTTGATAGATTGCAGTTGCAATTCCATGGGCATTCAAAGGTGTGGGTCCCGGTGTTCCAAAGGGAATGTCTGGCAGTCGTTGGTCATGCATCTTCTACAAAGAGCTTGATGTGCTGGAATCTCCTGTCCAGTGAGGAAGCATGCTGCATGTCCCAAGAGAGCATCACAGATTTGCACCAGCACTCAGTTGTCACCTGTGAAGTTTTAAGAGTTTAGCAGCACATATGCATTTCCCACACAGAGTGTTGGGCATGGCGGTTTCTACTTGAGGGGTCTTTACCGGGAAACTTGACAGTTCCAAGCCAGGAGTTGGCCAGGGGCTGGACCAGTGGAGTCTTTGTTGAAATATCAAGTGAGCTCCCCTTATGGCATTAGTAGCACTTGAACTGCAGGTGAGTCCTTTTCATTGAAGTTGGTTTTGAGTTATGTTACTGGTGGCCGTTTTGTTCAATGTGGTCTTTATACTGGCTTTGTGTGGAAATTTCTGACAGATGACCGCCAAGGAATCAGTTGCTCCTTCACTGCTAGGCCCTGACCATAGGTAGGGTGACATGGGTGTAGGGATTAGTCTCTTAGAGTCTGAGTTGCTATGCGAGATGTTGGGCTCGAGGTGATATCTCAGGTTTCGGGTATTCACAGCCACAGAATGATTATGGTGAGCAGACAGTGGTGTGAAGGCGTTACATTGATGGCAACTGCCATGAAGCCCCCTGGCTGTGGTTCTTCCTGTGACATTGTCCATCTTTTGATTCCCTGCCAAAGACAGATCTTGGAGCACTGTGCATTGGAATTGCACTATACCCTGTGGGTTGTGTGGGGCCCTTTAATTGGAGGATTTTATTGTCCTCATGAGAATACTTTCTGTCTTTTTCAACAGTAATGCCTTCTTTGGATTGCATCACCGTTCTGTGGCCAGCATCCCAGACTTGCCACATTTCATGGAGTGTTCAGATTTGCTTTGTTGATGCAGGTCAGTTTTTTGCTGCATGGTGGCAGATTTAAACCATGAATATTATTGTACAATCTCTTGGGGGATAGAGCACATAATCATCAACGGGCATTTTTATTTTTACCATGGGGACTGTGATGCCAAAGTGCTGTGGCGGTCCTTCATATCTGCCGGTGTCATAGTGGACAAACCACATATTTCGACGTGGATGATATTCTTGGGTGATGTTCTTGGTTTGTTGCCTTTGTGACGTGGTCGTTGTGGAAAGTGACTGAAACCCTCAGGCACACGGGAGACATACCACTTTCAATTTGGTAGAACGTCTCTAAATGGCAGAGGTCAAGGAAAGGAAAAAAAGGGGATATTCATGTCAAACAAAACATAGATTTGCAGAGAACATAGGCTTACATCCGGAAGCAATCTAAGCTTGCCTTTGATTGCTTTTGGGGTATAAAAAGCAGAGATAAGGAAAGGGAAAGGTGCGGGATTTGTGAATGGGAAAGAATAAATTGGCAATTCCCGTAGGTGGAGCTCTGAAACACCTGAGAGGTGACTGTTTGTTATGCATAGTTCAGGATCCAGTGCACCTTGCACCAAAGACCTTTTCCCATTCTGTCCCAAAATGCAAGGGAAAACTTTTTGGTGGTGTGGACAGTTTTAGAACGGAGAGGGTATATCACCCCTTGGTAAGCATTCACTGGCTCACGTGTCGGGAGATCTTGCAGGCATTACCCTAAGCCTGCCAGGCCTCTCTCCTTTCCCTGCACTAACAAGCATGTTCCACTTGTTAGGCTTGTGTTTTGGGTGTGTGTGCTACGTATTGCTGCAGAGTGTGGAGCCCTTTGGCTTTCCAAGTGCACAACAAATAGGTGCGTAAATGTGAGTGTCTATGAAGGTGCATGGTGCGTTGATGACTCCCCTCTAAGCATTCCTAGGAATGGTGAAGGAAATGAGTGTCAAGTCACTACCTGCTCACTCAAGGAACTAAGGCCCATCACTTTTGCCCAAGTTATAGACAAGAGAGTGTGAATATGTGCCATCTATTCTTCTTGCAGCTTAAAAGTCCTCGCAGAATCCTTCCAAATCTCCCTTCTCCCAGGATGTGATAACCTTCCTCAGTAGATAGGTCAGATGAGCAGATTCCGTGGGTGAATGGAAGTTTGGATTGCAAAGCTGTCTAGATGTATGCGTGTTCTTTGATTCGATGAGTGTGATGGCTACATGGGAACGGATTTGCAAGTTGGGTCATACATTTGTATTAATCTGTGATATGCCTAGCAGTTGAGCTCAGATCATCGAAAGAAAGTAATTAGGGTGGCAGTCTCCATGCCGACCATATGAAATGTCACAATTCGTCACTTATGTTTTGGTTGAGTGTGTGTGTGTGCGTATGTGTCTACTGGGTTTTCAGTGGAATTATCCTGCCAGTAGCAGTCTCTCAGAAGAAATAGGAGGTGTCCGTGATTCTTTAGGGTTGAAGCGTTTGTGATAAATTGACTTGGCCATGCAATTCTTCAGGATATGGAAAGGATGCCCTGATGGATAAGTGCATTCAGTTTCACACGGAGAATATAGTTTATTAGAGGTATATTTGTCCTTTTGTTCATTGCTGAACCTTTTGGCTTCTGTCCCAAGGAGCTGTGATAGATGGCGATTGCAATTCCATGAGCATTCTAAGATGTGGGTCCTGGTGTTCCCAAGGGAATGTCTGGCGGTGGTGGGTCGTGCGTCTTCCACAGAGAGCTTGATGAGCTGGAATCTACTGTCCAGCGAGGAAGCGTGCTGCGTGTCCGAAGAGAGTATGACAGATTTGCACCAGCACTCTGTTGTCACCGGTGAAATTTTAAGAGTTTAGCAGCCCATATGCATTTCTCACACAGAGTGTTGGGCCTCGGCGGTTTGCACTGTAAAGGGCTTTACCGGGAACCTGGGCTGTTCCAAGCCAGGAGT
>NW_006921842.1:5282483-5298548 GCF_000298275.1 Orycteropus afer afer | reverse complement strand
GCTATGGGTCAGATCTGACTTGATGACAGTGAAAATAGGTAAGTCATACTAGAAATCAATAAAGATGATTAGGACAATATAAATAATAATTTACAGCATGTATAGAATTTTAAATCTTCAAATGAAAGAATTTATGTATTATTAAGGTTTACAAAATATCATATGCCATAAAGTAAGTCCCCTCAAATATTTTACAAGTTTAAATAAAACTAAATTATCTGAAAAACATGTAGTTAATTTAGCAATAAATATCAAGATGTAAAAAATTATTGAATATTTCCCTGCTTTATATATAGTATACATGCATTCCAAAATATGTGTTTAGTTTTGTTTGCAATTTTTAAATAGTGCCACAATTTATATAACTTTCTGCCAGATCCATCCATATTGTGGTTGTAGATGTATTTCAATATTTTCAGTGCTGTAAAATATTCTATTGTATGACTACAGTAAAATGTTTTTGTTCACACTTTTATCAATTTAAATTTAGATTTAAATAAAAATTATTCCTAGGGTTTTTTCTTTTTTTTTTGTTATTGTTCTTTTTGCTCTAAAAGTAATTCCTTAAACTTTCTTGTTGCCTGTACAAATGTGTAAGCCATACTCTATGTCAGTGGTTTTCAAACTTGACTTTGCATCCATCAATATAATCTGGAAGGTCTATTAAAATATAGATTGCTGAGTTTCACCCCAAAGTTTCTGATTCAGTAGATTCAGAGTGGGCAGAGAATTTCCATTTCTAACAACTCCCCATGCCAGTGCTCCTGGACTGAGGACCATACTTAGAAAAACACAGTTCTAAGGTATATACCTAGTAATTCAATTTCTGAGTCATAACATATGAGTTGTTCAAACCTACCTATCTTATAAGAGATAAAAGGAGAGAGAAGGAAGCAGAGGGAGGGGGAACTACTACCAAAAAGAAGAAAAGCAGGGAGCAGAGCACATTCTTTGGACCAAGGCCCCTGTGCTGGGAACTGTAAGGGAATAAGTTAGAAACATAATAGTCTTAGTTTGTTACTTAAGTTAGAAACATAGTAGTCTTAGTTTGTTACTTAAGTTAGAAACATAGTAGTCTTAGTTTGTTACTTAAATATCCAGCTTATTACTTAGAGTATATAACAAGCTTAATAGAAAAATCTTAAGTATTGAAATTTGTTTTATCGACCACTTAGAAACTGCGGAAACACATATGTAAGTTAAACAGCAATCATATTTACTCAAATGACTTAATAACTAGCTTCAGTTTCTAGCTTAACTGGTTTGGTGCTATTAATTTAGGTAAGGCTCAAAGTATTACTAGGCCTAAGTGTCACTTCCTCTAGCTTAAGTTTAAGTTTACCAGAATATACTCAGTTATAAGAAATCATGAGTTCTTAAGCACCAATCAGAGAAGACAGATTCTGGAAAGTCCCAAGGGAGGACCCCTTCCCCAACAGAATCTGGAAAGTCCCGAGCTTGCACCTATCAGTCGCCGCCAAACAGCAGAGCTTGTCCCCTGCACCAATCATTAATGTTCAGCCCTACCTTGTGGAACTGCCCCTTAAAAGTCTTATAAAAGTGTAAAACAGGAAGAGCCGGGGGTCTTTTGCCCAAGCCGTTGCACCAGTGTAAGCAGAGACCCCAGCTCGAGCTTGGAAATAAACTTTTCCTTTGCTTTTGCATTGCCGAGTCAGTGTCACGTTCCTCGCGCCGACACTCCTTTTCCAAATTCGGGTCCAACAGAACCTCCTAGAACCAGGAGACACAAAGAGAGTAAACTTTCCCCCAGAGCTGGCACTCTGAAGTCGGACTTCTATCCTCCTAAACTGTGAGTGAGTAAATTTCTGTTTGTTAAAGTCATACAGTTGTCACCCAGCACTACATAACTAAGACACAGGGCCATACACATCCCACCCAGATGGTCCGTGAATAAAGGACTTGAACTTCTAGAGCCAGGGCACTGTTGGGCAGTGAACATGCAAAAGTAATATAAATACAAAGAAGTGCAGAAATCATAAATGAACATCTCTATGAATTGTATGAATTGATTAATATGCCCGTAACCAGATCAAGAAACAGATAATATCAGCAACCCATAGGTTTAGAAGTCCTACCATCTTCTAGACAGTACACCCCACAAGTGATCAGTTACATGATACTAGCACTTGATGATCTCTTATTATCAATGTTTAAAATGTTCAGGAAGTGACCACTTCTGATTCTGTTTATTCCAAGCTTTGGATGAATGGAGGGGCTAGAATGGGAAAAGTCCAGGAAACCTGGACTCTTGGCAAGATTTGCTTTGACTTCTTATTCTTAGTATGTCTCCTCCTCATCACTGCACATTTACCATAATTAAGATGGGGATGTTTCTGGACTCAGAAAATTATGGAGCAACAGGGGAGGGCACAGGAGTTTTGCCCCAGGAGTCGGCATTGTGCAGAAGGAGCCCCTTTTCCCTGGAGAAGCCAGAACTTAGGAAGCTGACACCTTGACAGCAGTGAGAGTTGGCCATGATGAGCACTGGGACTCTGGGAAGTACAAAGAGGGCCCGGCTGGTGCCACTCTGCCAGAGCGTGCACCCAGAGCCGTGCGGCACAGAGCTACCCAGGTGAATACACCTGATGATGATGGGTTGAAGCTGCCTTTGCTTTCCAAAGAGAGGCTCTTTGGGCAGGGCTGGTCAGGGACAGTGCCTAAGGCACTTGACTGCTAATCAGAAGGCTGGCGGTTCAAACCCACCAGCCACTCCTTGGAAGGAAGATGGGGCCATCTACTTCCATAGTGATACTACCTCAGAAACCCAAGGAGGGGTCGCTATGAGTCGGGTCCGACTCGATGACACACAACAACAACAACAAGAGTCAGGGACAGTAGTGGCAAAGTAGAGTCTGAGCTCTTTTGTCACTTGTGGAAGAGGAAGGTGCCAGGACCCAGGGAGAGGATAGTTGATCATTTCCCAGCTGTCAACAAGCAACATCTGCTTCTATGAGGCAGGTGTTGTGTAACAGTGTGTTTGATGCTCTGTGCCATAAGCTACCCCATTTTATACAGATGAAGAAGACATAAGAGACATGGGACATTAATGACATTTCACTCTGGATCCATAAAAGCAGTCTTTCCTCTGCATTGGTGCAATTTTCCTCCCAGCAATAGAATTTTTACTTAAGTATGTTTTTAATTTCTGATGTTCTTCAGTGTTTTCAGTATGGGCCACTCTTGCCTCTTTAATAAGATTCAGTCTCTTAAGAATTTTCATATCTATTCTGCAGTTTTCATTTAAACTAACACCCAGCCCTGAAACATAATACAGTACACTTTTTATGGAGAATTGCTGAGACGTTGGTTTAAAAAAAAAAAAAAAAAAAAGACATTGAAGGGGCACATAATAATACTCCTAGTACTTGCTTTTAGATAATGGGTCTTTGATACTTGGCAGGCACTGACGTAAGCACTACCCACATCAGCTCATTTAATCCTTACAATAGACCAACATGGTACAAAGCATAACCCTGCTTTATGGATGAGAACATCGTGTCTTAGAAAGGCCAAGTAATATGCAGATAGGAATTGCAGAAGTCAAGATTTGAACTCAGCATGCTTGATGCAAGCTAGTTTTTGTGAACTCCACACCCAGTGACCCTGAATAAATATCCAGGAGACTCATGCCCCTACTTCTTGAGAGGGTGAGTAGATCAGTCAGGGTGGGAAATAGAAATGGAAAAGTTGACCTGGGAGGGAGAGATCAGAGGAGTAATAAAGGGAATGATCACAAAGACTGAGGAAGTAGGGAAGCATTTGGAAAAATGAAGGAAATATTCCTTATTTACATATGCTAGGTCTTTACCAAATCAGTCAATCAATCCATGATCTTGTATTATTAATTAGTATTTTTTTGTTGCTGTCATGAATTCTGAATTCATGGATTAAACAATACATTGAGTAGTATATGAGAGGCAGGCATTCCAGAAAATGCAATGTCCAAATGTAATCCACAGTATGGACCATATTATACTAATTTTAGAAATGAAGAAGCAGAGTCCCAGAGAAGAAAACACATGCTACCCTCCTCAAATCACAGAGCTAGTAAGTGCTATTCCCAGGATGCAGCCCAGATTCATGTAACCACAGCATTCAGGAGGCTTCTTTGCTCACTCACAGTGTCTGAGCCTGGCAGGGCACTCAATTTTGAGGCTTATAAAGGAAGCCAGACCTTGTAAACACTGGTACATTGAAAATGCAAACCTAATCATTATAACCATGAAGGAAACTTTAATTTTTGATTCCTGTTGTCCTTGGAAGGAAGATGGGGCAATCTACTTCCTTAGTGATACTGCCTCGGAAGCACAAGGAGGGGTTGCTATGAGTTGGGTCCGACTCGAGGGCACATAACAAGAACAACAACATTGTCCTGTACAGGAGGTCTGGTGGCATAGTGCCTAAGGCATTTGACTGCTAACCAGAAGGCTGGCTGTTCAAACCCACTAGCCACTCCTCAGAAGGAAGATAGCGCAGTCTAATTCCGTAGAGATTACTGCCTTGGAAACCCAAGGAGGGTCGCTATGAGTCAATCGACTCGATGGCAGTGAATTTTTTTTTTTTTGGCTTTTATCGTCCTTTATAGGGGTTCAGGTGGCCCAGTGGTTAGAGGGCTGAGCTATTAACAAAATTGTTGGCAGTTTGACCCTACCACCTGTTCTATGATAGAAAGATGTGTCAGTCAGCTTCTATAAAGATTTATAGCCTTGGAAACCCTATGGGGCAGTTCTACTCACAGAGAGTAGAACTTATAGGGTCACTAAGGATAAAAATTGACTTGATGACTAGCTTTGAGTGAGTATTGCCTCTTATGCCTCGATGGCAACTTAGCAGACCTTTAATTTTTCTTTTTAACATTAAGCATACAGTGACCCAAAGATGCTTTACATCACAAAAGCAGCCAGAAGTATAGTCTTTTATGTTCCCTGAGCAAATCTAGTCTATGAGACCCCAGTAGCATTGATAACATCACACTTGAGTACACTTATTTCTCAGTTACACCCTTCTCTGCTGTGAAGGACCTCTGTCACTTTAACAAGCTGGACGCAGACACTTGTTCCCAGTATTCAACAACCACAGGCAGACATATCATCTGCTTCCTAAGTGGTTGATTGCAGGCCCTCTCCTAGTTTCAGGATTAGGGCAAGACACTACCCTTTCAGCCCTCTCACTTGACAGAGGTATGGGACTAAATGTCTCCTTACAATATTCTCTAAACTCTACTTTCCAGTTGTGTTGTGGGCTCCCAGGGGAGTGATTCAAGAATATAAAATCATATCTGCCCAAGAGGCACCCACTGATGATTGACAAACATCTGCTGTATCCTGAGGCCTCAGCCAAAACTTCAATTTTGTGGCCTTATTACATGAGGCAGTCACACAAGGCTGTAAGATAAGTAAGTCAACAATTTCAGTAAAGTCAACAAGTGTTAAGTGGAGACTGGCCCATGGTGCTATAGGAACAGAGAAGATGAAAAACTAAATCTGATGTGACAGGAGGAATCAAAAGGAAGGTGGTATGAGAGATATCTGGCAGATGATTAGAAGTTACCTTGATGAAAATATGTTGTTGTTGTTGTGTGCCATCGAGTCGGACCCGACTCATAGCGACCCCTCCTTGGGTTTCCAAGGCAGTATCACTACAGAAGTAGATTGCCCAACCTTCCTTCCGAGGAGTGGCTGGTGGGTTTGAACCATCAGCCTTCTGGTTAGCAGTCAAGTGCCTTAGGCACTAAGCTACCAGAGCTCCTTTGAAAATATATGTATATAGAAAAGCTGGATTCTAATCAGAGGCCATACCACATGCAAATGTATGAACCACAATAATGAGAAAGGGCTTCTTGAAAAATGTGGGATTATTGTGCCCCAAAAGGGAAAGATTTGTGAATATCAAATGTTCAACACTTTACAAGTAATTCATTATGTCTGGAGCATAGAATGCTAATGAATCCCATAGAATCATTTGAAGTGTAAATGTTAGGTGTGCAGTGTGAATAACAAATGAAAACAAATTAGAAATTTGTGGAAGAAAGCCCATGATAACTGCTGCCATCCATTATTTCTGCACTATGCAATGGGGCCAATATGACTTTCCTGCTGTTTGTCTTCTCTGTACCTCCCTTTGGTAATTTTCTGCCTTTGTTTCTGAAGTTTCATGTGCTCATCTGTTCATCCATTTCTACTCTCTGTACATCATAACTTTTGATAGTCATAAACCCTTTCCTTTGGGGCCATCTTAACGCCACGTTCTCTAAGATGCCCTTTCTTATTTCTCTCCTCTGAATGACCACATGCTCCCACATGTTCTGTGCTCCCATAGCACTCACTGCAGGCATGTGTCATGACTCCTCCATAAACCAATCTTCTCCTACCAATGAGTAACCCATGACAGCAAGACCACACAGTACTCTCCTGCTTAATTTCCAATTCCTGAAATAGAGTAGGCCCCATGGTGAAATGGTCAGAGATATTTATCTAATAAATATGTTTTCATGTATATATCATATCTTCCCTACTGATCCATAGGTCCTATATCTGAATCTGAACCATTTTGAATGTCTCAAATCAGTTAGAAAAATGCTTAATAGGGACACATATATATTTGGTGATAAATGAAAGCTTTAGATTAGAATCAGAAATTAAGTTATACTAAGTAAATACTGAGTATTTACATCTTAGTAAATTAATATATACTAAGATGATTCAGTATTTAACATTTCTGACAAGTCTCCTTCCAGATACTGAGCTCACATAACTTAGCTGTGGACTTGGAAAAAAAAAAAAAATCTTCTCATTAGTAAAGACCATAGATGCAGAATTTTGAACACCAGTAGGTCTTATGGCCTGCTTTTTCATTCAATTTGCCAGTCACAGTGGCCCTCATGTAGAAAGGCCCTACCACACAACACCAAGAGCACTTTTCTGTGTTCTCCAGAAACCTTGACATGGCAATATTTGCATATATTGTCTCTGGTTGATCCTTAAATTCTGGGAATAAAAGCCTTACAAAAGTTTTCTTGTAAATACATATGACATATTAACCCTCGTTGAGTTGTTATGAGTTGAGATTGATTCGATGGCAACGGATTTGTTTGGGTTTTTATTACCCTTCAACTCCCATAGCCAGAGAGTTATAAGTGTATCTCTTTTCCAGTCCATTTGGCATCATCTTCTGTTTAAATCAAAAAAAGAAAAAACTGAAAAACTAAAAGTGTTGTGGTTATGAGTCAGATGTGCATAGCAAAGACCAGATTCTCATTCAGAAACTACTAGTGTTTCAGAGTTGTGCATCTGTAAAATAATAACAACTCAGAGGTAGGTCAATGCAGTGCAAGAGTAAGTAAGTATACATTTGTCAGTTTATGTGTCTTGAGAGACAGTGCATGGGACTCACTGAAGCTTGTAACATTGATGGTGGCCTTGAAGTTCAAACCCATCTATGCATCTGAGGAGACAGTGAATTCTCCAACAGACATGTTAGCTAACATGGATTGATTTAAGATGTCCATATTGTACAGCTTTACACTCACAGAGAAGTATTTCTTCAAATATCCCTCCTAATTGACCCCTGATTTTTCTGTATCTTTAATATGCAGTTTTAAATTAAAATTTCATGCCTCATTTGATTATTTATTTATAAATTCCTTATTGGATGTTATTTCCCAGGAACAGAGTTGGGTACTTAGATAGCAGATGGGAAGTGAGAGTCTCTCAAGTATCCCACAGTCAAGTGGAGGAAGAAAAGAGACAGACAGACAGTGGCAACACAGTTCAATGAGATCAGTGAACTCTTATTTATCAAAAGAAGTCTAAGCTAGTTTCTGACAGATAGCAGGTGGGAAGGTATTAGCATAGGGAATTTGTGCATATTCCTGTGGGCAAGATAAGTGGTGAGATTTAATTTGTTTGGGGAGATGAATGGAGTTTAACAGTTGAGTATAAGTTTGATAAGAGCTTTGCACAGATTAAACCAAACCAAACTCACTGCTGTCAAGTCAATTCGAGTATGGAGCAACTGTTCCTTGGGTTTCTGAGGCAGTATCTCTACGGAAGTAGATTGCGCAGTCTTCCTTCTGAAAGGAGTGGCTGGTGGGTTTGAACCGCCAGCCTTCTGGTGAGCAGTCAAATGCCTTAGGCACTACCCCACCAGAGTTCCTATTACAAGAGGATAAATGTGGTTGGACTAACATAAAGCCACTGAGGGACAGTGACATGTGAATTCAAATAAACAGGTTTCTGTTTTGAAATCTCAGTCTGGCACAAAATGGATGGGGCAAACCTGGAGGAATGATGAGTTAGAAAAATATTGTACTCTTCAAAATGTTGAGATATTAGGGTAGCATTTCTGATTGAAAAATAGTCAGATCTGACTATTTTTAATGGACAAAATCAATAGGACATTTGTCTTAGCTGGGTTCCCTAGAAGTAGATTCTGAGAATGAAAGTGATGTTCATATAATTTATTAGGGGAAGTTAGAGGAAAAGTTGGAGAGAAAGCAGCTGTGGCAGGAGAATAAAAGACACAATATAGTCTTAACTAATGAAAAAGTCAACCAACCACCAGCCCATGAGGAGAATGGACCAAAGTTGCATAATAAAGGTAACCTCAGGTCGAGGAGGCAGGAGATCTTTCCATTTTAGTCAGTAACTGGCCTGGGTTTTCTGTGTGAGAAGGGAGAGTCCTTATCCTTTTGGTAGAGATTGGTCTCCTTTGCCCAAGAGCAATCCTCCAGAGAAAATACCAGCTCTGAACTACTTCCAGCCAACACTCCCAACAGCTGGGGGATGGGAGCAAAGGCTACTAAGGACAAGGAGAACAAGACACCTCCAATATCCATGACATTGGGAACAGATTGGATGTTGGCAGTTAGGGAAGTTGGCAGCAAAATACAGGACTGCAAAGTGGGAAATGACTACATGTTAGAAAATACATTAAAAAAAGGAGGATTGCCAGAGGAAAATATCACATACATTATGGATATGTGGAAGATACAGAAAGTGATGTTGGGAGGTTTAGATAATACTGTGGAATATAGAAGAGAAATGGGCTACATGCATAGATTTTAGAGTCATTGTCTTTTACAAGTCAACTTAAGTCACAGAAAAATAATAGAACAGGCAGAGAAAGCCAAGAAGATAAGATTGAATAAACAGAATCATGTACATTTGCACACTTAAGTATTCTAGCTGTTCTTTTCACTTTAGTCTGAGAGAAGCCACAGACCCAAAATATGTCATCCTTACTTATTGCACATCTCCAAAGGTTTTTCCTAGTTTTGTCCATGAAGAGGATGATTTGGAGTGACTTCATCCCAGGAATAATCTTTCTTTCTCTGACTGGACCTGGAATTGGAGGGAACATCTTTATGTTTGTGGAGCATATGTACATGTTTGTCAGGGGTCCTGAGAGAAAAAACATAGACCTTATTCTCATGCACTTGGCTTTCACTAATGCAATGACTCTTTGTGCCAATGGGATTTCAGATATAATACCAGCTTTTCATTTCAGAAACTTCCTAAGTAATGTGGGTTGTAAACTTGTGATTTACCTGGGAAGGGTGGCACGGGGCCTTTCCATCTGCACCACCTGCCTGCTCACTGTGGTCCAGGCCATCACCATCAGTCCCAGAACCACCTCATGGACAAAGCTCAAACCACGGACTGCACAGCAAGTTCTTTCCTGTTTCCTCCTCTTCTGGATTGTCAATACCCTGATAAGCTCTAACTTGCTCTACTACATCACAGCTGTCAATAGCATGAACAGCTCTGACACTAGACAGCATGTTGGATGTTGTTATATGCTGCCATCTAAGCAAATAGTTAGGTGGCTTTTCCTCATTCTCCTGGCTCTGCGGGACATCATCTTTCAGAGTCTCATGGGCTGGAGCAGCGGGTACATGGCATTTCATTTATATGAACATCATAAGTGTGTCCTCTACCTTCGGTGCTCCAGGTTTACAAAAAGAAAGAAAGAAAGAAAAAAAGCCAGCCCAGAGATCAGAGCTGCTCAAAGTGTTCTCATTCTCATGGCCTGTTTCCTTTTTTTTTTTGGTCAGATTTCATTTTCTCCTTCTATATAGGTTCCTTCTTGAGAAATAATCACATAATGCTTAATATTAAAATATTTCTAACGCTTAGTTATGCCAGTCTCAGCCCCTTTGTGATGATCAGCAGGAATGCCCACCAGGCTAACTGAGGCCCTGCTTATTGAGAAGTTGGGAAACTACTTTCTACAATGATTCCTCCATCAACTAAAGGTATATCATTTTATTGATACTTCTTGCCCAGCAGGTATCAGTATAAATTTGAGTCCTTTTGAGAAGCAAATACCAAGAGATGTGCAGTAATTTTATGTGGGCAAAAGCCTGTTAGAGAAAATAAGGAGGGAGCTAGCAGGCTGAGACATCCATCAAATCACAAGGCAAGTGTGATCCTGAGTGAAAGATAGAGGCAAGAAGGTTGGGTGGAAGCATCCTAGGCAGCCATGTAGTCTAAGTAAAGCAGATCAAAGCCTTTGGGGAATCCTGGAACCAGAGTCAGCATCAGCGCAGTCCTGGCTCCCAGAAATGGGTCTGTCTTCTCATCCCTATTGCCCTCAGTGATTGGCAGCTTGTAGGAAGCCTGGACCCAGCACACAAACACAGCAGTGCATTTCAAAGTACAAAAAACTGGGGATCCTGGCCAAGTAGTTTCCCTTATGTGTAGTTTTGCAAGGCATATTTGCATAGTCATCAGTTATGGGGTCTATTGCAGTCTTTTATAAGATAAAGTCTATTGTTAGGCAGTCTAAATCTGGTTAGGGCTCCAAGAAAGATGGAAATATAGATCATTCCAAAACTTAAGGCATTTGACATGACTAATACTTTTAATTGAGCTGTAGGCCAAATTCCATAATAGACCAAATTCTTTTTTCTTATTCCAACTTCCTTCTGCTTCATATGTGATAGGATGTAAAGTTTTACAAAACATTGTACAGATTAGAATTTGGTAATGCTGGGAAATCTGATTTTGTCAGGCTCCTGGTATGCATAAGTGTTAAGCATGTGACTTTTGTGGCTGGTGGGTTCTTAGAAAATGCACCTATACCTCATAGCACCCTGTTTCTACATTTTAAAATTGTTTCAGGGAATTTATAATCTACCAAAATCCTGTCACCTAGAATCATCCTGACAAAGAAGACCAACTCCTTCAGAAGTGGTCAACCAAGACTCTAGCCCCTGCAACTTTGTAAGTACTATCCAATCAAATCTATCCCAAATGGACCCCCTGCCCCAATTGTGGTTCTTATCTTTATAAACCTCTGTAGCTCTGTAGCTCCTGGGAATACTTTTCCAAAGCTTTTGACTTTGTGTTTCCCCATTTTGAATCATGCTATTAGTCATAATAAATTCTCTGTTTTTAATTTTAAGCAGACTTGTAGTTTTTTGCCACAACAATTTTGGCGGCGGAAGTTGAGTCCAAAGAACAACTCTCTCTGAACGGAATTGAAAACCCAGAAATAGATCCATCAAACTATGGTTAGTTGATCTTTGACAAAGGACCAAAATCCATTCAATGGGGAGGAGATAGTCTCTTTCACAAATGGTGCTGGCAAAACTGGATATACATTTGAAGAAACTGAAGCAAGATCCATGCTGCACACCGTACACAAAAATGAACTCCAGATGGATCAAAGACTTAAATGTGAAACCTAAAACTATAAAACTCATCAAAGAAAAAATAGGGGCAAACTTAGGGGCCTTAATTTATGGCATAAATAGACTATCAAGCATAACCCCAAATGTACAAACAATAGAAGATAAACTAGATGATTGAGACCTAAAAATTAAATTCTTATGTGCATCAAAAGACTTCTTCAGAAGAGAATGTACAGAATGGGAAAAAATATTCAGCAATGACATATTGGACAAAAGACTTATCTTTAAAATTTATAGTAAACTCCAACACAACATGAAAAAGATAAACAATCCAATTAAAAAATGGGCAGAAGACATGAACAGACAATTCACCAAAGAAGATATTCAGGAAGCCAAAAAACACATGAAGAAATGTCCATGATCATTAGCCATTTTAGAGAGATGCAAATCAAAACAACCATGAGATACCATCTCACCCCAGCATTAACAGCAAAGTTCAACAAGACAGAAAATGACAAATGCTGAAGAGGATGTGCAGAGATTGGGACTCTCATACTCTGTTGATGGGACTGTAGAATGGTACAAAAATTGTGGAAATCAGTATGGCACTTCCTTAAAAAGTTGGAAATAGAAATACCATTTGATCCAGCAATCGCATTGTTAGGTATATATCCTAAAGAAGTGAGAGACAGGACACAGATGCACACCCATGTTCATCGCAGCACTGTTCACAATAGCAAAGAGATAGAAACAACCTAAGCGCCCATCAACTGAGGAATGGATAAACAAACTGTGGTACATAAACACTAAATACTATGCAACCCTAAAGAATAATGTAGAATCTGCAAAACACTGCACAATGTGGATAAACTTGGAGGATATTATGCTGAGTGAAGTAAGTCAATCACAGAAGGACAAATATTGTATTAGTCCACTATTGTGAAAAGTTTACACATAGAAGGAAACTTTCTTTGTTGGTCACCAGGGATGGGAGGGGAGGGGAGGGAAAATTCCTAAATAGACTGAAAAACAAGATATATATATGTGTGTGTGTGTGTGTGTGTGTGTGTGTGTCCTCGGAAGGAAGGTTGGGCAATCCTACTTCCGTAGTGATACTGCCTCGGAAACCCAAGGAGGGGTCACTGAGTCGGGTTTGACTCAACGGCACATAACAACATAACAACAACAACAACGTGTGTGTGTGTGTGTATACATATATGTATGTGTGTATATATATATATGTATATATATACACACATATACACATACATAAAAAATGTATGTGTATATATATGTGTATAGGAGTTCTGGTAGCATAGTGCCTAAGGCACTTGACTGCTAACCAGAAGGCTGGTGGTTCAAACCCACTAGCCACTCCTTGGAAGGAAGGTTGGGCAATCTACTTCCCCAGTGATACTGCCTCGGAAACCCAAGGAGGAGTCTCTATGAGTCATGTCTGACTCGATGGCACATAACAACAACAACAACATATATATGTGTATGTACAGGAGCTTTGGTAGCATAGTGCCTAAGGCACTTAACTGCTAACCAGAAGCCTGGCGGTTCAAACCCATCAGCCACTTCTCAGAAGGAAGGTTGGGCAATCTATTTCCATAGTGATACTGCCTCGGCAACCCAAGGAAGGGTCGCTACGAGTTGGGTCCAACTCCAGGGCACATAACAACAACAACATATATATATATATATATATATATCCCAAAGGAGCTCTGGTGGCATAGTGCTTAAGGCATTTGACTTAATCAGAAGGCTGGTGGTTCAAATCCACCAGCCATTCCGTGAAAGGAAGACTGAGCAATTTACTTCCATAGAGATACTGTCTCAGAAATCCAAGGAGGGGTCTCTATGAATCCAGTCTCCTGGATGGCAGTGAGGTTGGTTTTTTTTTTTTTTTTTTGAGTGCCCTCATCAGCAACCAACAGTCAAAGATGTCTGTGGGAGGATAATCAGGTCAACAGATGTCTAGAGCACGAGGCTTCCTGCCAGACGCAAGGAAATGCTCCTGCATCTTCAGGCACACCACTACAACAGCAAAAAAAGGAAAAAAAAAAAAAAACCCCTTCCAAACCCCATTGCCTTCTCCCATAAAAATTGCGACCCCAAGAAAACTGAAAACAGGACTCTGTTTGACTGCTTGTGAGCTTTGAGCTCTCTGTGCCAGTACATCATTTGAGAAAACAATCCTCAATGTTTCCTGCCTGCAAGTTTGGGTTAAAGTTTTCTACTTATAAGCTCAGGCTTAAAACTTGAGATTTTGTAGACCACAGAATCTCAAGTCCTTTTGTATTTCAGTTCTAAGATGAAAATCAAAAGTAGTTCTCTGCTCTGGTTTGTGCACATGTTCCTTGTAACAGGGCAATGGGTTACAGCAAATCCAAAACTCCTTAAAAACTCTCACATAAATTATAAGGAATCATTATAGTCCGGCTTCTCGCTCCTTTTTAAAGCTGATAACATGATCTGACTAAAGACAGATTGAAAACTCAGTAGCTGTTTCCAAGTACTTTCCAATTGAAGAAATGAATACGTTTAAAATCTAAAATGAGGGACTAGGTCTCAAGTGGGCAGAATGAGTCAAATTCAAAGACAGTGAAACCAAAGGTTTCAACCTAAAGGCTCAACATCCTTGATAAGTAAGCCTAGATTTCCCCTACCAGGACACTGATTTGAAGTGTTTGCTTAAAATAAGTTAGGATTTCAGTGATCATTTGGAAAAAAAAAAAAAGTGGGTTCCTATTTGCACTGTTCTTCTTAAGAATTGTTTTGTTTTGTTTGTTTAATGCTCAGTTTGGTCAAGGTCAAAGTTTGGTCTGAATAAATTCCCTTAATTTAAGAAACTGGTAAATTAATAAATTTATCTAAGACCTAATTTTTCTGCAAAGATTTATTGTATACATTTAAGAAATTAAGTTAGTATTGTATAAGCCTGGTGAAATTGTTCTTTCTTTTGGTGGTTATTGTTTTATTTTGTGTCTGAGTCTCTGTATTGTTTTAAGAAGCCACGACTGACATTTAATGAAAATTTCCTTTCATGAGACAGTCTTTTAAGATACAGAAAAACTGCTTCTTATAAGTTAAGCTTGCAGCAGATGCACTGAGAAAATTTTATTATAAATCAATCTATTTAAAAAGTGCACTGAAAAAAATGAGATTACTGTTTGGAATAATATAAAAAAGGACAAATGATTCTAAATTGCTTTTTAAAGAAAGAATCTTATAAAACATGCAAAAACAATGATAACAATGTAATAATTTATCAACTTTGGATGGTATTATTACATTAAATTATAATATTTCTTCAAAGAACTTACTCTGATTGGTATAATGATAAATAAATAAATAAATAAATAACTCATTGCTGTGGAGTCAGATCCGACTCATAGCGAATCCTCCTTGGGTTTCCGAGGCGGTATCACTACAGAAGTAGATTGCCCACCCTTCCTTCTGAGGAGTGGCTGGTGGGTTTAAACTGCCAGTCTTCTCGTTAGTAGTCAAATGCGTTAGGCACTATGTGACCAGAGCGCCTAATGACAAATAAGGGCTCATATAAATAAAATAGTTCTAACACAGAGTAGTGCCTAAAGACACTTGACTGCTAACCAGAAAGCTGGCAGTTCAAACCCACCAGCCACTCCTCGGAAGGAAGATGGGGCAATCTACTTCCGTAGAGATACTGCCTCAGAAACCCAAGGAGGGGTTGCTATGAGTCGGGTCCCACTTGATGGCACTTAGTAACAACAACAACATTCCCAAGAATCAATTAAATAAATTTGTTTTGATCAAGATAAATTTATCACAACTCTAAAAGCAAAACCTTTCTGAGTAAAGCTAGATATTATATACAATATGCTTTATTTAAGGAAAACAAGTAATTTTTATTAGTAAGAGGAAAGAGGTTTGAATAAAATTGATAGACTATTTAAACAAACTTTACTAATAATTATGTTTTATAATATATATTTTATAATATATAATTATGTTTTATAATATATAAGCTTAAATTAATTTACAAGATTTTAGGTAATCTACTGGTCTTAAAATTGAGCTAATAAATATCATTATAATTAAAATTTATACATTCTTATGTCACAGAAAAAGAACATATGTATCTATATATTTATATATATTTATTGTTTTGCTTTTGGGTCTAGTAATAAGTGTGTTCATTTTGTTGTCACTACAAAGGTTTAGTATAAAGAATATGTAATAAAGATAAGAAACTTAAAAGGTTAGTAACAAAAAATTCATTTGATATAATTAAAGTTTTTATCTGTCTGCTTAAAGTCTGTTAATTTATGAAATTATTAAGAGCTTTAAATGTCAAAATAGAAAAGAATTAAGTTTTTCCCTATTAAATAACAAAATTCTCTTTAAATATTTGTTTAAAAAGT
>NW_006921842.1:5263441-5264260 GCF_000298275.1 Orycteropus afer afer | reverse complement strand
CAAGGCTCAGGGGTCCAAGATTATCTTCTGTGTCTGTGTTAATTGGTTTCCCTTTTCTTTGTTGAAGAGCTTCTATGCAGTCCTTCTGCCTAGTCCACCATCTTGCCAGAACTCTGGAAAATCATTTTAATAACTAGTTATGTTATAGGATATCCTATAGATTAACTGATGTTATGACACATGTCAAAGTTTGTATTAATGTATTCAAAATAATTTAAATACTTCTGCCTATGGACTCCAAGGATTAAATACTAAAATGACTATAAAGTATATATATATTTTCAAAATCAAATAACCCTGAATATCCTTGTTGTTGTTGTTGTTATGTGCTGTCGAGTTGGACTCGACTCATAGTGACCCCTCTTTGGGTTTCCGAGGCAGTATCGCTATGTAAGTAGATTGCCCCATCTTCCTTCCGAGGAGTGGCTGGTGGGTTTGAACCACCAGTCTTCTGGTTATCAGTCAAGTGCCTTAGGCACTATGCTACCAGAGCAAAAAGAGTCATCTATGCCTTTACTGAAACTAATTGTTAATGTTAGATGTTAATAATCCTCTTTCTTCCTTAATTGATGTACTTTAGTTTGAAATATTTCCCATTGTTTGTCTCATTATAAAATGCTGTATCTGCCATAATTAATTCCACTTAAAAGGATATTTATCAAAGGTTAAAGAGGCTTATAATGACCTAAAATCAGAATTCCAAAATTTGCCTAACATTGCTCTAAAAAAGGAGCTCTGGTAGCATAGTGCCTAAGGCACTTGACTGCTCACCAGAAGGCTGGCGGTTCAAACCCACCAGCCACTCCTCAGAAGGAAGGT
>NW_006921842.1:5242820-5261831 GCF_000298275.1 Orycteropus afer afer | reverse complement strand
AGAATAAAGAATAATAGTAAAAAGGACAAATGTATTATTAATAATAGTAGTTTTAAAATAGACAAAAACAAGCAAACTAAGAACCACAAAAAAGAATAAGGAAAAAAAAAGAAGAAAGAAAAAAAGAAAAAAAATCGGAGGAGGGTAGGGTAGGGCACCCAGACTCTGCCTGAGTACACAGACTGAGATGGAGTTTTTGTGGGCCCAGAAGGTGGGTGGGAGTGGGGAATGGCCACACCTCCATTCACCAAGGGTTGTGGGGTATAAGAGTAACAAGGGGAATGTCACACATTTTCAGTCCAGGTCTGGAGTGTCCTTGGGGTTACTGGCAAGCAGAACCTGTTCTTAAGCTCCTGGAATCTTGGAGATCACTCTCTCTTTCAATATGCAAAATGTTCAAGCTGCTTGTAAACATTCAAAATGGCGGCGTCCTCCGGACAGGCAAAAGTCCACAGTTCAGCCTGCCTTTCACTTCGCTGGTGCTTCGCCTTTTATTCCCCAGCCACCAGAGCAGTCCTCTGTGCAGTCCCTGGTTAGCAGGGCTGATTTTTAGGTTAAGTCTTAGGTCCTACCACCACTTGGCACTCTCCAAGCTGTCTGTGCCGTGTCATCAGGCTTGCTCAGGATCGCTGTCAGACCACAGCTCCATAGGTCTCCGTTTTTGGTATTTTCATGAAAATTCTTCTGCTAGTTGGGGTTTAGTCCACTTCTATATCCTTCCCTTCAAGGTTCAGGGGTCAAGGATTATCTTCTGTGTCTGTATTAATTGGTTCCCCCTTTATTTTTTTGGTTCCCCTTTTCTTTGTTGAAGAGGGTCTGTGCAGTCTTTCTCCCTATTCCTCCTCTTACTGGAAGTCCTTCATACCATTTCATTTTTGACAACTTCCTATTTTCCTAGATTCATACTTTGTACATTCCACCTTCTGATTATTAATGGATATTTGCAGCTGTTTCTTCTCATTTTGAGTCATGCCATGTTAGAAAATGAAGGTCCAGAAAGATCACTCCATCCCATCATTAAGGTCAAATCCAATTTGAGGAGGCAGCTCGTTTCTAGTCGTATTTTGAGTGCCTTCCAACCTGACGGGTTCATCTTACAGTACTATATCAGACAGTGTTTCACTGCTATTCATAAAGTTTTCCAATAATATATCAGACAGTGTTTCACTGTTATTCATAAGGTTTTCAGTGGCCAAGTTTTTCAGAAGTGGATGGCCCCATCCTTCCCAGTGTATCTTAGTCTCAAAGTTTTGCTGAAACCTGTTCACCACTGGTGACCCTGCAGCAGCTATTTGAAATACTGATGGCGTAGCTTCCAGCTTCACAGCAACATGCAAGCTACCACAGTAGGACAAACTGATAGACAAGTGTGGCAAAATGGCATTAGGAAGCAAGGAAAAGCATGCAATTCTGATTGTCAGGGCTACACACATCTTACTCAGAGATAGATCTGGGACATGAATGTAGGACTTGAACTTCCAGATCCAGGGGCGCTGTCTGGCAGTGAACTGTTAAAAGAAATAAACCTACAAAAAAGTGCAGAAGTCATAAGCAAACTTCTGTGAATTGCATGAACTGATTTGTATGCCTGTAACCAGCACCCAGATCAAGAAACAGACAATACTAGCACCCCAGAAGTCACGCCATCTTTTAGACTGTACACCCCACAAATAATCAGTTACATAATACTAGCACTTGGTGATCTCTTATTATCAATGTTTAAAATGTTCAGGAAGTGACCTCTTCTGATTCTCTTCATTCCAAGTTGGTTCCTAAGCTTTGGTGGTGAATGGAGGAACTAGGATGAGAATAGAATAAAGTCCAAGAAACCTGGATCTTCTGGCAGCTGTGAATTGGTAACTTCTCATTCTTACAGTGTCTCCTACTCATCACTGCATGTTTACCATAATTACGATTGGGATGTTTCTGGACTCAGTAAATGATGGAGCAGGAGAGAGAGAGCAGCATTGTGTCCCAGGGGTTGGCATTGTGAGCCCCTTTCTCATAGAGAAGCCAGAACTTAGGAAGTTGACATATTGAGCCCTGGGACTTTGGGAAGCAGAAAGAGGGCCTGGCTGGTACTACTCTGCCAGAACACCTACCCAGGGCCATGCTCTCTAGCTATCCAGGTGAGTACACCTGACCACCATGGTTTGGAGCTGCCTTTGGCTTGTAAGGGGAGTTGTTCAGGCAGGACCAGTCAGGAACAGGTGTGAAAGAGGAGTATGAGCTCCCCTGTTACTTGTGGAAGAGGAATGTGCCAGGACCCAGTGAGAAGATAGTTGGTAATTTCCCAGCTGCCAACAAGTAACATCCACTCTCTGAAGCAGCTGTTGTGGAAAGTGTGCTTGATGCACTGTGCCATAAGTTGCCCCATTTTATACAGATGAGGTCGGTGTTTTATACAGATAAGGGAAATAAATGCCATTTTTCCCTAGGTCCATAGAAACTGTCTCCGCTCTACATTTGTGCGCCTTCCCTCCCAGCAGTGGGAATTTTCATGTAAGTGATTTTCTTATTTCTGGTGTACTTCAGTGTTTTCCGTATGGGACACTCTTGCCTTTTGTATTAACATTTTAGTTATTCTAAAGTTTTCCTTTAAACTAATATTCCATCCTCAAAATACATTATAGTACATTATGATGATGAATTAAAAAAAAAAAAAAAAAGGTATGGGGTCACATAATAATAACATGAACACTTGTCTTTTAGGAAATGGTACTTTGATACTTTCCAGGCACTAACATAAGCACTACCAACATCAGCTCATGTAATCCTCGCAATGGATTAACATACTATAAAGCACACCCCTACTTTACAGATGAGAACATTGGTCCTTAGAGTGGTCATACTGATTGGCATTGGAGAAGCCAGGATTTGAACTCTGGAGTGATTGATTGCAAAGTTTGTTCTTGTGAATCGGACCCTGTTTCACTTTCCAGTCTTAGTGACACTACTTGTGTATCTGGAATACATATACTCTTCCTCACCATTCTCTACAGAAAATCTGACTTGACTAGATTCACACAGACTGCATTTTGGTGATCCTTAAATGCTGAATGAGAAGCTTGTGCAAACTTACTAGACAATATACATAACCTCTTTTTCTACCAGCTTCCAAAGCAGGTATAAGTGTATAGCTTTTCCAGTCCAGGCATGATGCTCTTCAGGAAAGCAAAAACAATTTCTTTATTCCAAAAGCTGTTATTGGTGACTCAGCAAACAAAGTAGCATATGTGAAAATCAAATCCAATGAGGAAAAGGTCAATTCTGAGATCTAAGAACAGAAAATTTACCATAATTTATAAGTGCCTTAAAGGATAGTCCATGTGACTCACTGGATCTGGAACATTAACAGAAGCCTTGAAATGCATCCCATCTACACAGCCAAGGAGTCATTAGAGTCCCTACTGAATGTGCCTTCCAGTGTGGATTGACTTCTCCAGGTCAACTGATTTTGACACTTACATGGAAATATAGAGCAATTCAAACATCTCTTCAAATTGGCTTGTAATGTCATCTCTGTTTACTATGTAGTCTTGTAACCATAATCATACGACTTATTTAATAATTTCTTCATAAACTATTTTTTGAGCATTGAATAGCAGGCTCTGAGGTAGGTAACTTAGAGACCAGATAGAAATATAGCATCTTAAGCATTCTTCTATGGAGCAGAGGGAGGGAACAAGTAAGCAAGCTCACAGAGGATGAGTTCAGGGAAAGTGTACTAGACAATGAAATTCTAAGCTAATGTGTGACAGATGGGCAACAGTTACCCAGGTGAAGTGTGGGGTCAAAGGCTAGAGGAGATCAACATCAGGAGTTTATGCATATTCTTGTGGCAAGATAAGTGCCAATCTTTCATTTCTTTCATAGTTGAAAGTAATGCAGAAATTCACTATAAGTTTGAGAAGAAAAGGCCAAATTGCAGATGATAATAGTGCTTGGAGCTAAAGTTGACACATGAAGCCACATATTGTTTGTAAGAAGTATAGAAAGAGGAATAGACTTATATTTTAAAATCTGATTCTGACTATAATATCACCTTTTGTCATGGAAGCATTTCTGACTCATGGCAACCCCAAATATTTCAGAGTAGAATTATGCCCCAAAGGGGGTTCAATGACTGTGACTTTTCTGAAACAGACAACCAGCCTTACTTCTCAGGTAGCTCTGGGTGTATTCAAAATGTCAATCTTTTGGTTAGTAGTTGAGTGCCTAATCATTTGTGTCACCCAGGACTCTGACTATACTATTGTTGTTGTTAGTTGTCATGGAGTCAATTCTGATAGGAGGCTTCCATTGGCATGGATTGTAGAACCAAGCAATGTAAAGTCTCTGACAACTTCAATCTTTTCTCCATTTATCATGATGCTGCTTATAGATCTAGTTGTGAGGATTTTTGTTTTCTTTATATTGAGGTGTAATCCATACTGTAGACTGTATTCTTCAATCTTCATCAGTAAGTGCTTCAAGTCATCATCACTTTCAGCAAGCAAAGTTGTGTCATCAGCATATTGCAGGTTGTTAATGATTCTTCCTCCAATCTTGATGCCATGTTCTTCTTCATATAGTCCAGCTTCTCGGATTATTTGCTCAGTATATAGTTTAAATAAGTATGGTGAAAGGATACAACACTGATGCACTCCCTTCTTGATTTTAAACCATGGAGTGTCCCCTTGTTCTGTTCAGACGACAGCCTCTTGGTCTGTGTACAAGTTCCCCATGAGTACAATTAAGTGTTCTGGAATTCCACTGTTGTTGTTGTTATTTGCCATCGAGTTGGCCCTGACTCATAGTGACCCCTCCTTGGGTTTCCGAGGCAGTATCACTACGGAAGTAGGAATGCCCAACCTTCCTTCCGAGGAGTGGCTGGTGGGTTTGAACCGCCAGCCTTCTAGTTAGCAGTCAAGTGCCTTAGGCACTATGCTACCAGAGCTCCACTAGAGGAAGGTAATTTATTGAGTATGAGTAATTAAGGAGAAGGCATCATCTAAGGTGGTACCCAGATTCATAGCTTATAAATTGGCTGAGTGATCTTGTCCTTTGCCCTTTGCCCTTTCCCTTTTGTTAGAGAAAAATCATCTTGGAAATGCTGTCATGTAAATTTTAGACATGAGAGTTACATGGAAAGACCTGTTGGAGAGGTAGGTTGATGTACTGATATGGAATTTATGAGAGATATCTGGGATGGATGTTCAGATTGGAGTCATAATCATATTGGTGACAGCTGAAGCAAGAGAAAGAGAAGAAAGCAAGCAAAGAATGAGATGATGGACATGCAAGGAACAGAACTGTGTACATTTACATACTTCAGGGTCCCTACTTTTCTTTTCACTAGAGTAAACACAGAGAAGCCACAGAGCTGAAATATGTCATCCTTACTTATTTATGTTTTTCAAATGGCTTTTCTTAGTTCTGTCCATGAAGTCAGATGTTTTTGAGTAATATCATAAAGGAAATACTTTTCTTTTCTCTTTCTGGGCCTGGAATTGTGGGAAACTTCCTTATATCTGTGTGACATGTATACACTTTCATCATGAGTCTTGAGAAAAAACCCATAGATCTTATCGTCCATTTGGCTTTCACAAATATAGTCATTCTTTATAGCAAAGGGAGCCAAAATATGACCACAGTTTTTCATTTCATAAACTTCCTAAGTAATGTTGGTTGTAGGACTGTGCTTTACTTTGAGAGGGTGGCACAGGGCTTTTCAATCTGCACCACCTGCCTCCTCAGTGTGGTCCAGGCCATCACCATCAGTCCTAGGACCACCTCATGGACAAAGCTCAAACCACAGACTGCACAGCAAATTCTTTTCTGTCTCTTCCTCTTCTGGATCTTCGATACCGTGATAAGCTCTAACTTCCTCTACTACATCACAGCTGTCAACATGAACAGATCTGAAACTAGACAGCACGTTGGATATTATTATATGCTGCCATCTAAGAAGACAGGTAATTTTCCCTCACTCTCATGGCTCTGCAGGACATCATCTTTTAGGGTCTCATGGGCTGGAGCAGTGGAGTCATGGCTTTTTGTCTACATGAACATCATAAGCGTGTCCTCTACCTTCAGAGCTCTAGGTTTACAAAAAACAAAACGAAAAAACAACATACCAGTCCAGAGATCAGAGCTACTCAAAACGCTCTCATTTCCATGGCCTGTTTCCTTTTCTTTTATTGCGTAGATTTCATTTTCTGCTTCTTTACAGGTGCCTTCTTGGCAAATGATTCCACAAAAATATTAAAATATTTCTAGAACTTGGTTATGCCAGTCTCAACGCTTTCATTCTGATCAGCAGGGGTGTCTATTTGGGTAACTTCTGGCCTGCTCAATGGGAAGTGAGGAAACTAATTTTTACAGTGACTCTACCAGGATCTAAGAATGTGTAGTTTAGGGATTGTTTTCTCCTGCATGTTTCAGAATACCAAATTAATCAAACCTTATAAAAATTTCTCATTCTCTATATATGAAAATAAAGAGCTCTGGTGGCATAATGCCTAAGGCATTTGACTGCTAACCAGAAGGTTGGCAGTTCAAATCCACCAGCCACTCTGTGGAAGGAAGATTGGGCAATCTACTTCTGTAAAGACTTTCACCTTGGAAACCCAAAGGGAGTCACTATGAGTCAGAATAGACTTGATATCAGTGAGTTTGGTTTTTTGGTATATGTGAAGATAAGGAACCCTGGTGGCACAGTGATCAAGTGCTTGGCTGCTAACAAAAAGATTGGTGGTTTGAACTCACCAGCCACTCCAAGGGAGAAAGATGTGGCAATCTGCTTCTCTAAAGATTACAGCCTTGGAATACTTATGGCCAGTTCTACTGCTAACCAGAAGGTTGGCAGTTCAAATCCATCAGCTGCTCCATGGAAGGAAGACTGGACAATCTACTTCCATAAAGATTTACCACCTTGGAAACCCAAAGGGGGTCACTAGGAGTTGGAATCAACTCAATGGCAGTGAGGTTTTTGTTTTTGTTTTTTTTCTTAAAATTTGCCCTACAAGATCACTATTAAGTAGGAATTGAGTTGAAGGCAGTGGGTTTAGTTTTTGTGTTTTTGGATAAGAAGAAGGCTATACTAGGCAGTCTAAGTCAGGTTCACAGTTCCCAATTGTTGGAAAGACAGATTCTTTCCATCCTATTATTTCACCATCTGTGGTAGTTAAATTTGTATGTCAACTTGGCTGGGTCTGGTTGAGTGGCTGGGCAGCTGGTGGTAGTTATTTCCCATGATGAGACTGGCAATCAACTCCATGGTGGGATCTACCACAAGCAGCTGAATAGCTAGCTGCCTTTGGGATGTGGTCTGCTTCCTGTATATAAGGAGAAGCTTTGGGGATAGTCTCGAGTTTATGACATGCTTGGACCCTGCATGTAACCGTGTTGTTGTTCAGCAGCCTGCTATCCTCTGCCAATCTTGGAACTTACAATTGACTTAAATTAATGGCCTGCCATGTGGTTTGGTAACATTGGGACTGTGCCTTTTTATTTGTCAACCTTGGGCTTGTCAGTCTCAGCAGCCAGCAGCTGTCTGAGTGAAGAAACACCTCTAGCTCCAGTGGGCTGGGAGTAGGAGGCAGAGCTGGACCCCAAGGTTGAGGGGCTTCCACCTAGGCAATAGATCCTGGCACTTTGAACTTGGACTTAATGCCTCCAAACTGTAAGAGAATAAATTCCTGTTTGTTAAGACCATCCCATTTGTGGTATATTCTTGTCAGAGTGGCACTAGGTAACCAAAACACCATCCCTATGTAATGTAGTTTTTATCTTCTTGCTTGCACAATTATTGCTCTACTTTATTCTTTAGTCAGCACTCTGAGCTTGAAGAAAAAGAGAAAGTAAATACATTAGGAAAATAAAGTTTTTTCTGAAATCTCCAGCAAATATTTGAACTTACTGTAATACTATATTATTTGGCCACCTTTACATGCAAGGTTGGCTGAGGAATGGTGTTTTCTTGTGGAACACATTCCTGTCCTCAAGATAACACAACTGACTATATGCAGAATTATGTCATTACTGAATCTGGATGGTAGAATTGCCTAGCCTTTCAGAAGAAAGAGGCTTTGAGAGAAACAACAAAGGGGGTGAAGATTTTTCCCTATTGTGTTCCAGAAATACATAAACCCTTCTTCAGAAGTTCTCTTTATCTGAGACATATCTTTAAAAAACATCAACAACAAGCTGTCTGGCCTAGTGACTAATCCACAGTGATACTGAATTCATTATTTAGTATTTAATAATTTACTTAGAAGGTTAAACATGAAAGATTAGAAATGAAGGTTAGAGCTGCAATAAATATTTTACTTTCAACAGAGGCCTCAATCAAGAGTATGTATAGACAGGAGGGTAAGAGATGTTCATTTTTGGATTCTATGCAAAAAGAACAATCAGGACTTTCATAGAATTGCAGTGAGATGGATTATATCCTCTTTACAACCCTGTGTGTCGCAATAACTAAAATCCTGCGTTAAGTGAAACAACAAACCAACCAAGCAAAAAAACTCTTGTGAGGGTAGAATCACTTTTTCTTGCCGTTTTTGTGAAATACATATTCCATTCAACCCCTACATTGAAACAACCTAGTTCTGAAATGTATTTGTGGCTTGGCGTGAAAGTGATGGTTCCTAAGACTCACGAAACAGGTAAAATCAGAAAGTCTAGAATAAAATGTGGGGAAAAGACAAGTGTTACACTGAAAGTCTATGAAAAACTGTAATATTAGAGTATCTGCTCTGGGGCTACATAGCAGGTAGTCGAATTAAGACAAATTCAGGGAACACTAATGACAGAGAATATAATATAGGATTCCCACAAAAATTTGTTACCCCAAAGGAGTAAAACTTCAGAATACATATGAATGAGAAAAATAATCCATTGTACAGACTGGACTATGTAAGAAATTTTCTTATCTTGACCTGTTTGCTAGTTGGAATGAAAAAAAAAAAAAAAACCCTAAGTTTTTGTCTACATAAATTGGCCTTAACTGGATTTCATATTGTTTGTTTAAAAATTTGCTTTGGCTTTATTTTCATTTTGTTTTGTATAGTACATGATACCTTTATCAAATTAAGAATAAAAATTTCAACCAAAGTATTAAGGAATTTCCACAGATACAGTGCTATGGGAAATGAGAAAAAACAAGAGTAAAAATAAAGAGAAAAATACCAGCAGAAACACATCATAAATACTCATATATTAGAATTATTGCATATAGAATATAACTCTTATTAAATATGTTTAAATAAATATAGGTTAACTTGAAAATAAGAGCAGGAAATAAATACTAATTAAGTTTTGGTAGGTTATCTTATGATTGGGAAAAAAACCTCAGTGGCTTATAATAAACAGTTACTCTTCAATAATATTGTAGGCCAGCCGTAGTTTGGTTGTGGCTAAATTCTCCTGATTTCTTCATTCTGGAATCCATGTTGAAGAAACAACCTCTGTCTACAACACTGTCATTTTCATGACAGAAGAGCAATTAAAGACTATAGGATGGCTTTGAACTTCTGCTTATGAATAGTATGTATCATTCCTGCTTGTATTGCATTGAGCAAAACAAATCATGTGCTGCATTTGATAGGATTCATAATATAGGATTCCCACAAAAGGAGTAAAACTGCAGAATACATATGAATGAGAAAAATAATCCATTGTACAGACTGAAATATATAAGAAATTTTCTTATCTTGACATGTTTGCTAGTTGGAATGAAGAAAAAAAGTCCTCTAAGTTTTTGTCTGCATAAATTGGCCTTATTATCAGAATATTGGCAAGTCTGATATCAAAGGGAAAGGGAATTATAGTCCTCTCACAAGGACGGGCAGTATAAAACATATAATAGTTGACCAAAATATATAGCCCTCTCACAGGAAAAAGAAGTGAATTGTTGGGAAAACAGTGCAATTAACTTCATTGTATTTGAAAAATATCAAAGAGAAATTCTGGGAATAAAAAATAAAAATATATCTTTAAATTATATATCTATATATCTATTAAATGGCAGATTAGATACAGCAGAAGGGAGAATTAGGAATCTAAAAGTTATATCTGACAAAACTGCCTAAAATACTACCAACAAAAACAAAAAACTGTTAATTTTGAAAGAGAGTCTAAGAAAAATGAAGGCTAGGAAAGATGTTATACTATGTATCTAATCAAAATCCCAAAAGAGATGATAGGGAGAACAGAAAAAAGTCAAGATACGTAAGTAGAATAAATTAAAAGTACATTCACAACTATTCTAGTAAAATATAAAAAGAACTTACAAGTGTAAAACTCATTGCCTTCGAGTCGGATCCGACTCATAAACCCCTCCTTAGGTTTCTGAGGCAGTATCACTACAGAAGTAAATTACTCAACCTTCCTTCTGAGGAGTGTCTAGTGGGTTTGAACTGTCAGCCTTCAGGTTTGCAGTCAAATGCTTAGGCACTATGCTACCAGAGCTCCCAAATTTATAATTATTCATGTGTTAATAAACTCTCAGAACACTAAGGTCAATGAGAATCTCATATGACCTAGTCAAGAGTGGTGAGAAATAGCCTACGATGAAATATATAATACACATGATGTCATAATGGAAATAAGATGAGAATTAGATTAGATAATGATCATATCAGAATATCAATTAAAATAATATGTATCATGGCTTTCACTTCTAGTTGGAATAGAATAGTTTTAGTAAGATTAATGTTCTTTCTAGAAACCACTAAAGAACACAAAAATCAATGAAAAATGAATAAAATCACATGAATAATCCAGGGAACATTAAGCAGATGGGGGGGGGGGAAGGAAACAAGTAGCAAGAGGGTAGTCTTAAACCCAAATGCATCGGTAATAACATTAAATATAAATGGACTCAACATTCCAAGCAAAAACAAAGACTGAATATGACCAAGAGAGGTGGCACCTGATGGGGGCTAAGGCATGAGCAAGGAGGTGGCTGAAGAGAGTAGCATCTCAGCAGGGATGCTACCTACGCAGCAGAGCAGGTAGTGGCTCAGTGGTTTTCAAATACTGGTTACCTGGTTACACATAAGAGAAGTAAACATGTGGTTAAATATATGGAGAATGTGGTTAAACATGTAGTTAAATGTGTGAAGAATGTGGGAAAGTGCCAACTCTAGGATTACGCTTTGGTGGTACATGGAAATTGAAAGTATCAGATAAACTCATGTTTTACAATATACAATACACATTAAAACAAACAAACAAACAAACCACTCCCATTCTAAAAGCCTGGCACTTCGAACTCGGACTTAAAGCCTCCAAACCATAAGAGAATAAACTCCTGTTTCTTCAAGCCATCCCATTTGCGGTATATTCCTGTCACTGAGTAACCAAAACAAATACAAAATCCTAGATTGTATGGTTTTGCTACAAAGAACATTATAGAAAAATTGCCAAACCTTGAAAGTGTTCTCTGAGTGAAGCACATACAGGACTTTGTATCATCCTTGGAACTGTTCAAATTATTTAAACTAACTAAATAAATAAATAAATGAAAACAAAGTTTATCTGACTGTCTAAAAATAAAGATCTAATTAAATCTTTTTAACAAGAAAAATAATCTAAATATGAGGACAAAGAGATTCAAATTAAAAGGATGGAAATTAGATATCCTGGAAACACAAACAAAAAAGAAAACTGATTTGACTTTATTAATATCAAACCAAGTAGACTTTATTAAAGAAAGTAACACTGTAAAAAATAAGTAGACATTGCAATATGATAGAAACATCAACTGAACCAGAAAATACACAATTCTAAATTCGATACACCTAATATGTGTTGCTGTTATGTGCCGTCGAGTCGGCCCCAACTATTTTGTGCTGAATAATAAAAAAATACCATATATCAAAACTTGTGAAATACAGTGAAAGCAGTGCTTAGAGGGAAATTTTAGGTTGAAATGCACTAATTGGAAATGAAGAAAAACTGAAAGTAGAGGAATTAAGATCAAACTCAAGAATCTAGGAAAAAAGACAGCAAATTAAATGAAAAGTAGAAGAAAGAAAATAATTAAAAGCAGAAGTCAATAAAATGGAAAACACATACAATATAGAAAATCAACAGTGCAAAAGTTGGTGATTTGAAAGATAAATAATATTGATTAAGCCCTTGCAAATTTGTTAATTAATAAAGAAAGAGAACACAAATTATGAACATCAAGAATATTCAAAAGGGATATCACTACAGAGCCTTCAGGAATTAAAATAATATCAATGTTATCTCATTAATGACATTAATATTATGACCATTAATATTAATTTTAAAATAAAGTTGAAAGTGTAGAGGAAATGAAAATATTCCTTAAAAAACCCACTATTTTCCAAATCAGAAACAAGAAAAGAAATCTGAATAGACATCTAGGTATTCATAAAAGTAAATCTATCATTACCATGTTGTTGTTGTTATGTGCCGTCGAGTCAGACCCGACTCATAGCGACCCCTCCTTGGGTTTCCTAGGCAGTATCACTACGGAAGTAGATTGCCTCATCTTCCTTCCGAGGAGTGGCTGGTGGGGTTTGAACCGCCAGCCTCCTGGTTAGCAGTCAAGTGCCTTAGGCACTATGCTACCATAGTCTTCCTGAAAGAAAATTCCATGTCCAGGTGGCTCTACTATAAAGCTCAAAATATGTAATCAAGAGAAAATACTGCCTCAAATAATCCAGCAAATATAAAACGAGTGAACAATTTTTAACTAATATTTAGTGACGCCAACATAATCTTTATACAAAAACTTAACAAGGAAAGAAAATCACAGGGCAATATGTTTCATGAGTATAGACCAAAACTTCTAAAGAAAATATTACCAAACAGCATCCAAGAAATAAATAAAAAGAATAATGTATCATTATCAAGATGGTATTTATTCCATGTATTATAGGATGGTGTAACATCCGATAATCACTCAAAGCAATTTTTCACATTAAGTCAATAAATATGAGAAGAAATATATAATAATCTAAACCACTGGTTGCTCCACCAGCCGTCCTCTGCTTCCAAATAAATGACTGTTATGCATAGGATTTTGTTGGAGATCTGCTGTCATCACCAACTGCTAGTACATTGCCCAGAGTAGCTAACCTACTTCCTACTATGGTTGACTACAAAAAAACCGCAAAATTGTGAATCACTAAATTGGCTTAGGCCTGTTTACAAATATGCAAAGTTCACCTCTTATTTGAAAATATCCTTGTAGATGCCCAGTAATACTCTTAATTGAAAGCAGAAAGGAAAAGATTGAATTAGCGTGCTAGATTTGTTTTTAAACATATTGTCCAAAACTTCATAATAAGGTAAAACATTACTGGGTGTCATTTCAAAATCATACTAGAGATATCATAATATGTCTTGAGTGTAATACATGCACTGTTAGGTTTAGAATAATTCTTACAGCTAAGAAACAGAATTCTAAATTCTCTACTTCACTTCATTTAGCCTCAATTCAACTCAGTCCATGTAGATATGATGTTAGCTGCATAACACAGGAAAAAAGAGGAACACAGTGCCTTAATGGAGTTCATTTTCTTGAGGGAGGAGGGGAAACATATGATAAGCTCTATGACCAGGCAAACCTCTTAGGTCATTTCTGGAGGAGGAAGCATATCACTTCCTACTTCTTACCCACTTTATCCTATGCTTATCCCTGCAATTGTTCAGTAAGTTTATAGTTTCTGAGATTCATTGTCACTCATTCTTTTAAAGGCCCTAGGGATTTAGGATCACCCCAGATCACCAGAGTCCATTTTCTCAGTTGACAAGAACAGGTAGGTGGTCCAAGATTGTTATCAACCAACCAACCAACTAGTTGCCCTCGGAGTCAATTCCACCTCATAGCAACCCCATGTGTTTCTAAGTAGAACTGTACTCCACAGGCTTTTCAAGGTTGTGACCTTTGGAAGCAGATCACTAAGCCTTTCTCCTGAGGCACCTGAGGCTGTGTTCCACCAGGCAACCTTAGGTTAGGGGTAGAGTGCTTCTTTTGCGCCATTCCAACTGTCCAAACCAGACTCACTGTCATCAAGTCAATTCTGGCTCATAGCAACCTGCATTGGGTTTCCTAGGCTGTAAATCTCTGCCTCATCTTTCTTCCACTTAGTGGCTGGTGGGTTTGAACCACTGACCTTTTGGTTAGCAGCCAAATGCCTTAACCACGACACCACCAAAGCTCCTTTTGCGCCATTCCACCAGGGTAAAATTAAGTGAGGGAAAGACACTGTAGGCAATGCTCTCATCAGATATCAGTACTTTTTTTTTCCCCCAAACAAGCAATCCCATACAATTTTCCACTTTTGAGTTGTCTCAAATGCACATCAATGCTATTCACTTCAGGGAAGTTATCTAGCACCTACTTACTATGTGCCAGGTGCTCCCCAAGAAATGACAAGGATAAGAGCAAAGTGGAGAGAGGTTGTCAGATCTCTATGTGAGTCAGCTTTCAGGACAAGGTAAGGATAAAAAATTAGTGAAGCTAAACCATTGCGATGGCACATAACAACAACAACAACAACCCATTGCGATACCATGGATTCAGCCAGTTATTACCTGAAATCTCTTGGCTCCAAAGCGCTGAGGAAAGCAGTAAGGATAAACGCTTTAGGATACATTCACATGCAGTATAAAACCAATTGTCTTCCACTGGATTCTAACTCACTTGAGTGATCACGAAAGACGAAAGCACAGCGCTGATTAAAGTTCCTCAAATGATTCAATCACTGGTCGAAAAATGCTGTTCCAGGTGAGGGTCGAACTCACAACCTCGGCATCCCTCACACATATACTGCTTTATAAGTACCGCGCGCTAACCAATTGCGCCACTGGAACAGACGTTATCTGCAAACCCTCATTGGTTACACCACCTTTCACAGAACATCCGGCACCTTTGCTCTCCTCATGGTGGCCCAAGTGCCTCGGCTGGACGCCTGCCAAGACAGCTCAGCTCTTTGCTTGGAAGACTGGATTCAGATGTCTACAGCACAGGGAGCACCAGTCCAGAAATCGCGGAGAGTACTCTGCTCGTGAAAATGAAGGCGGAAACTTCCTTCCCCGAGGAGCAAGAAAACTGCAGACACTCGGGGGAGTCCGGCGCCCCCAACAGGACGGTCAGTGTAGCCGAGGCTCTCGCTGTTGCCCGGGTCCCGGAGCCCCTCCCTCTTCCTCTGTGATGATCAAACAGATCTAATAGTCTTGTTACTCTTATAGTGCATCCTTTAACAAAAGCAAAGCCCTGGAGTTCTCTACGTATCTCCACTTCTGTCCTCGTTCCTCATCAGGAGGAATTGGACCAATAATTCAATTGGTACTGTTCGACGTTTATTTGAAGAGATGTAGCACAAAACAAGGAGCTGTGGTAGTACAGTGCCTAAGGCACCTGGCTGCTAACCAGAAGGTTGATGGTTCAAACCCACCAGCCACTCTGGGGAAGCAAGACTGGGCAGTCTACTTCTGTAAAGATTTACTGTCTTGGAAACACAATGGGGGTCAGAATTGACTCAATGGCAGTGGGTTTGGTTTGGTTTTTGGCGCAACGCTGGACTACTAGCTGAAAGGTTGACTCAAGCCACCTGGAGGCGAGTGGGAAGGCAGATCTGGTGATCTGCTTCTGATAGATCACAACCTTGAAAACCCTATGGAGTGAAGTTCTACTTTGCACAAATGGGGTCACCATGAGTCAGCATGGACACTTACAACAGGCTGCAGTCAGCTCCCTCCTCAAGACTCTTTTCTCCTTTGAAGTCTGCTGAAGGAAGGTAAAACCTAGAATATGAGACTGGCCTGAAATTACATGCTCTGTCTCAGTTTATCGAAGAACTAGAATTTCCTGGGTTTAGGCTACAAATCTAGATAATGAAATGGTACTTTGCTTTCCTTTCATCAGTGTTTCCTGTGTGTGCTTCCTTTCTGGACAGGTGTCTTGCATTCCTGGAGTCTCTGACCACAATATCATCTAATATTATTAAAATCTCAGCACACTTCTAACCCTTATTCTTCTGGTTAAGTGAGTCCAAAAATCCATTGATAGAATGGCTTGTGTACTAACCATAACTGAAAATCAACTTTATATCAAAGCTATTCCTATAAGCTTCCCATTTTTCTCTGTCCTTCCTTCCTCAGAGGGATACAATTCCTCAGTGATGCTCCAGCTAACCAAACAACAAGTTTCTTGTTCAGTCTTTGTTTCTTTGGAACTTGTTACCAACAAGTATATGTTTCCATATACCATATGGAACCAATTCTGCTAGACTTCTAGGTGTCGGAGTGTCTCACAGTACTGTTCTTGACTATCTTCTCGAGGTCTTTTTCCTTTGAGGATTTCTTCTACTTCTATAGTATTAAGTATAACTGATGGCTCCCAAATTTATTTCTCAATTCTGTATTCCCCTCTGAACCTTGACTCATACACCCAGATCCCTACTTAATCTTTACTTCTTACATCTCACATAGACATCTGGTAGGAATAAAGTTAACATTGTCAAAACAGAACTAGTAAATTTCATTACCGACATTCCCAAAGTCCTCCCCATTCCAACAAATGGCATCAATATCCAGGTTGCTCAGGTCCAGCACCTAGGGGTATGTGTGACTCACCTAGCATTTTCTATTCTTTAGGTACTTCAGATATACTAATCATACACTCCTCATGACAATCCTATGAGAATAAATGAAGAAATTGAAAGACAGGAAGGTTAAGTGCCTTGTCCAAGTGGTCATTCAGCTGACAGGTTACAGAGCCAAAATTCATGCACCCTGACTCTGAGTCTATACTCAGTCTACACTGCATCACTATCTGGGAGTCCAATCAGCTCTACATTCAGTTATCCAAAATCCAAACTCCTTACCGGCACCACCACTCCAAACCAAAACCAAACTCACAGCCATCGAGTCAGATCTAACTCATAGCCACCCCTCCTTGGGTTTCTGAGGCGGTATCACTACGGAAATAGATTGCTTAACCTTTCTTTTGAGGAGTGGCTGATGGGTTTGAACCGCCAGCCTTCTGGTTAGCAGTGAAATGCCTTAGGCACTATGCCACCAGAACTCCCAACACTACCACTGGAACATTCCATATCCTCTTAATAGCTTCCTAGCTAATTTACCTGCCTCTACTCTTGCCTACCACCACAATCCATCCCTCATACAGCATCCTGGGTTATCCTTCTAAGTTATCTGTTCTGTATTTAGTAGAAGTAAATACAATTCAAGGAGCTCTGGTTTCATAGAGCCTAAGGCACTTGACTGCTAACCAGAAGGCTGGTGGTTCAAACTCTTTAGCCACTCCTCAGAAGGAAGGTTGAGCAATCTACTTCCGTAGTGATACCACCTCGGAAACCCAAGGAGGGGTTGCTATGAGTCGGGTCCAACTAGACGGCACATAAAAACAACAACAAATAAAATTCAACCTTATTGCCATAATTTATATGACTGTTTATAATCTGGCCTCTGCCTACCTCTCTGACTTGATCAACTATAACCTCTTCCATGTGCTCTATTGTTGGTGTTGTGTGCCATCTAGTCAAATCTGTCTTATTCTGTCCCTATATGACAGAATAGGAGCTCTGGTAGCATAGTGCGTAAAGGCACTTGACTGCTAACCAGAAGATTGGCAGTTCAAACCCACTGGCCACTCCTCGGAAGGAAGATGGGGCAGTCTACTTCCATAGTGATACTGCCTTGAAAACCCAAGAAGGGGTCTCTATGAGTCAGGTCTGACTCGATGGCACATAACAACAACAACAACAACAACAATATGACAGAATAGAACTCCTGTAGAGTTTCCTAGACTATAGTCTTTATGGGAAAAGATCACCAGGTCTTTTCTCCTATGGACCTTCTGGCTAGGTTCCAAAAGGGCACCAATCAATTGGCAGCTGAGCACTTAACTGTTGTGTCGCCAGGGTTCCTTTCCATGTCTGTAGTAGGCCTCTTTCTTTTCTTGAATGCCTTAAGCCCATTCCTGGAAGAAGGCAGTCCTTCAGATACAACAATATTTGAAATTCCTCTCTGTTTTTCTCCCTGCTAGTATATTTAGGCTTTGGAACAAACAACAACCCACTCTAAAGCCTGATGTTCTGTCCAGAGAGTAGCAAGGCTAAAGTGATGAAATTCTGCCGGATGCCTAGACATCTAATCATAAAACCTGCTTTGAGTTGTGAGGCCAGAAAATCAGTAACTGTGCTTAAGTCCAGTGAGTCACATAGCCTCTTGAGTATAAAACCAGGTATTGGAAGGACTTCCTGGCTCATTTCAGAAGTGAATCTTAACTGGTGTTAGATCCTCTAGGGATATTAGCCCAAGTAAAATCACTCTTCTAGGTCTTTTCGCAGCTTCCTTCTCCCTCTATCCCCAAATTTCCCATCAATTGCTGCTGGTTCCTATTTAAAGCCTCTGTGCTGCCTTCTTAGCACTCTGGGGACTCAGATCGAGGAAGGAGGAGACCCTAGAGAGAGTAGCTGGCTTCTCTCTGTCTTCCTTCCTAGTTCAGACTACTTCAGAGTTGGTCAAATTTTTATGATGAATACTCTTTTTCTTTTTTTTTTTTTTTGCTGAGCTTTATATCCTGGCCTTCCCTCATCTTCTCCTGATGTTGTTGTTGTTGTTATGTGCCGTCAAGTCAGACGCAACTCATAGCGACCCCTCCTTGGGTTTCCAAGGCAGTATCACTACAGAAGTAGATTGCCCCATCTTCCTTCCGAGGAGGTCACCTTCTCCTAGATACCTGGAAACAGTACTATTTCTGAGAAATCACCTTCATCATCATAGATAAGGGATGGGAGGAAGGGGATTCCCTCAGTTGTCCTGGTTCTAGACTGGGGTGGTGCTTCACTGGTCATAGCCTTTTAGAAATTGATTAGGGGCTGCTAAGGAAACGGAAAAAACAATGAGAATAAAATAAAAGAAATAGAATAGGGTGAGCTAAAATGACAACTTATGGCCATAGACTCAGCATAGTGGCTAAAAGCACTTGACTGCTAACCAGAAGGCTGGTGGTTCAAACCC
>NW_006921842.1:5192490-5225002 GCF_000298275.1 Orycteropus afer afer | reverse complement strand
GTGCGTGTGAAAGCCAGACGGCCCTGGGCCCCATCCCCCTCCAGAGACGAACTTTTCAGATTGAATTTGCTGGCTTCTACACGTTTGTGAGCCATTTATCTAAGATAAATCTCTCTCTCTCTCTCTCTCTCTTTCTCTCTATAAATATATATATATATATATATATATACTTTGCTGGTTTTTGTGTTTCTCTAGAGAACCCAATCCAACACAACTAGCTAACCCTTGATGATTATGACAAGGCTGATTTCAATAGCGCTATCAAGTCTAGCCAATTCAAGACTTCACTGCCACACACATTCTTGCTTAACTACTGCATAATACAGGAAAGAGTTAGCCTGTTCCTACTCATTGTTCAGATATGGATTAGGAGCCTGGAATTTAGGTTTTCACAAGACAGGATATATTTGGCAGCTTAGGCTGGGTTCTCTGGAGAAGCAAAACCAGTGGAGCTTATTGTTGTTAGGTGCCATTGAGTTAGCTCTGGCTCATAATGACCCTATGTACAGCAGAATGAAACACTGTCCAGTCCTGTGCCATTCTCACATTCCTTGCTATGCTTGAGCCCATCATTGCAGTCACAGTGTCAATCCATCTAATTGAGGGTCAATCAATCTCATTGAGGGTCTTTTCCTTTTTTCTGACTCTCTACATAACATGATATACTTCTCCAGGGAATGGTATCTTCTGATAATATCACCAAAGTAGTGGCCAGAAGTCCATCACTCTATTTCATGTGGTTTCTTGGTTTTGCTGCTTCTGTTGCTGTGGTTTCTCTGCCACTGTCTCTTGGTGTCTATCATCTGTCTCAGGAGTCTCCTGGGATGGGGAGGTTCAGTTCAGGAATCTTGGGTCCAAATGATGTGCTTCATTCCTGTCTCTTCTTTCTTGATGGTAGTGAGATTCCCTGTTTTCACCTCTGGGATGAGGAAAGACCTAGCGATTTGCTCCCATAAAGGTTACAGCTTAGGAGACCCTCAGGCAGTTCTACTCTGTTATATAGGGTCACTATGAGTCAGATTTGACTCAAAGGCACACAACAACAACAGCAGCAACAATTCAGGAAGGAAGCTTGGGAGCAGAGAGCAGGAGAGACGTCAAATAGACATCAGACACAGCCAGGAATGATGGTATGAAAGTGCAAAACTCAAAGCTAATTAACAATGCCGCCAAAGGTACCTAATGGGATGACAAAACTAACCAATCTTCACGTTAGGTAATAAAAGACAGGGTTGAGATTTTAAACCAGGTCTGTCCTGAAGCCTATTCTCTCTTCATATGAAATTACTTCTACATAAACAATGATAAGAAATAGAGTAAAAGCTAAGACAGAAAATTGTGATTATGCTGGAGGTGAACAAATCATATGGTTATTGAAGAATCTATAAAAATAAACCCAGGAACCAATGAGATATAGATTTATTATAGGAAAATTTGAGTAGCATAAATGATTAATTTTCAGGGTTAGGAATTAAGACTTCTGCCCTGTCCTATACAGGCAGATTGAGGTAACTATTTCAGGTTGAGCTTCAGATCTCCACACTGTCACGTACATATTAGTCTCTGACACTTCAATTTCAGAAGTTAATGTCATTTTGCCATGCAATCAAAAAGGTCTGAGAAATATGCTGTTACTAATAGCCAAACTTATACATTCTTGATTTATGTCACTAGGTCATCACATAGGATGAATGCCATTTTTCTCATCATTTGTACTGAATAAAAGGTATAAATCCAATTGTGTCTATAATGGGTAGATTAGGAAATCTAGTTATTATTAACCCATATTAATTATTATTAACCCATATTAATGGGTTAATTAATAGAAGTCTCAAAATTTCTAAAAGACAGAAACAAACACAACCAAAAACCCAAAAGAAACATTGTATTTTCAACGTGGGGAGGGAATAGGGCTTAGCAGCTACTACTACTTACCTATGCTTCTATCAGCTAGTAGTACCACCACTGTATACCCCCTTACCAATAGAAAAACGATTTTACTTACATCACCAACTCAATACTATCTTATGATTTAGAGGTGGTGGAGCCCATTCTCAGTTCCAGAGTCTGAATTATGATCGATCTAGTTGATCATAGTGCCCCCTTCTTCATGGTAGTAAAATTTAGGCAAGGGTATATAATACAAAAGGAGCTCTGATGGTAAAATGGTTAAGGCATTTGGCTGCTAACCAAAAGTTCGGTGGTTCTAATCCACCAGTTGCTCCATGGAAGAAATATGAGGCAGTCTGCTTCTGTAAAGGTTTACAGCCTTGGAAACCCAATGAGAATCGTTATGAGTCAGAATTGACTCAATGGCAATGAGTTTGGTTTGATTTTGATATGATACACATGTAGCTAATATGACCCCTGAAAAATTTACTGGGAAACCCATAAAAGAGGTTGTCCTCAATTTAATGTCACACAAGAGATTTGCTTATTTTCCTTCTAGACTTCATCATGAAATTGTGAGAGCTTGAGGTCCTACAGGGGAACCAGCTGGAATATGAGACTCATATGTTGAGGTAGGCAGAGTGCAAAGATTCAAAGCACATGGGTCTTGATGATATCATGGAGCCATTGAAGTAACCAGCCAGGTAGCCTACCTACCCTCTGGACTTACTGTTATGTGTGATAATAAATCCACTTTGTTAACCCAGTTGAGGGTTGTTTTAATTATTGTAGACCTGTTGCTCAAAGTTTCCTATTACTGGGGAGAGATGTTTAGGCTAGATATTTCATAAATAAGTTTTGAAAGCATTACGTTCTAAATCCTTCCAGTCACTGGCATTGTGCAAAACCCAAATCCAACCACACAAATGATATGAAAAATGTGAGTCAGTTGTGCACTTGGCTCACTAAGCTTTTTTTTCTTCACTTGGGAGGGCTACCTGTCAGTCACTAACTCTAGCCTCTTTTTGTCCCCCTGTCACAACCTCTAGACTTATTGGACACTTATGCAGCTCCAACTCCATCCAGCTGCTGAAAGCATAAATGACATTTCAAGTATATTCATGAAATTAGGAAACTACTACAGTATATAAAAGTACATTTCTTTTCCATTTAAACATGTGGGTTGGTGTCACATGGCATCTCAGATCTGTGATACCTAGCAAAACCGCAAGTTAAACATTTTTCCTGATGCCTCAGGCATTTTTCTTACTCATGCATATAAACATTTAATATAAAATTATTTTATGGTAGACACTGAGGGTGCTGTTATCAAGTGGGGATGACAGCTGTATAATCAGTTGTTTACAACATAAGGTGATAAATGCTACAATTCAGGTGTGTGTCCTGGGCCCTGACAGTACAAGGAACACAGCCCAACCTGGAGAAAGAATAAATACCTCAAATGTTTCTTTTTTTCCATATGCTCACACTGGTCCCTGATGGCTAGATTTATTTCATTCCAGGATAACTAAACCTAGAAAGAAGGTGGGCAATCTACTTCCGTAGTGATACTGCCTCGGCAACCCAAGGAACAGTCGCTATGAGTCAGGGCTGACTTGACGGCACACAGCAACAACAAAACTAAAAACTGCATCCATCATCTGCTGTATCCAGGGCCCTCACCATGAGAGTAAGAACTTGAGACCAGAAGAAAATTGAACTAATGAGTTTCAAAGATAGACCATGAATTTTTACCTTCTCACAGCAGCGTAGTCCCTAAGGCACTTGACTGCTAATCAGAAGGCTGGTGGTTCAAACTCACCAGCCACTCCTCAGAAGGAAGGTTGGGCAATCTACTTCCATAGAGATACCGCTTCGGAAACCCAAGGAGGTGTTGCTATATGGGTCAGGTCTGACTCGACGGTACATAACAACAACAACTCACAGTGAAGCACTGGACATGGAACTGAAAGGAAAGGTCCGTGGTTCAGTTCTAAGTGGTCAGCAGCTCCTGGAGAAAAGACCTCATGATTTGCTCCCCTAAAGGTTACAGTTTAGGAGACCCTCAGGCAGTTCTACTCTGTTATATAGGATCATTATGAGTCAGATTCGACTCAAAGGCACACAACAATAACAATTCAGCTAGGAAGCTTGAGAGCAGAGAGAAGGAGAGAGGTCAAATAAACATCAGACACAACCGGAAATGATGGTATGAAAGTGCAAAACTCATAAAAACTAATTAACAATGCTGCCAAAGGTACAATCTTTAAAAGCTGTGGAGGAATGTGTAATGAATCTAACTAAAGATCAGAAGATTCCAGGTTTTACTACTCCCTGGTCTGAGATTTTATCTTCTATTTTCTGGGGAAAGCAGGTTTTCTGCAGTGTTATAGATGACACACAAATATTGAAAAACCAAAACTTCAGAAACTGCTGTTTTAATGACTAGGTTCTCTTAGTTGGTGGGACTTTCTCTCATTACCACTCCTGAGAGAGAAGGATGGGGCAAGGTGAGACAGGCTGGTAAGGATTTACAAAGAATAAAGTAACAATCTGGTTCTGTCCCCATCAGCATGAGAGGGATAGATTAGAGAGAAACAAGGGAGGCTGGATAAGATTTATATGAATGAAATTTGAATCAGGTCAAATTGACAAAATATTGCCCATTTTGCATGAAAAAGTCTTGAGAACTCTTGGCTCTTCATTTTAATGCTCTCTCCTGAGAATTAACACAAAATCTATCATGAATCCTGCTTCATTTCCTTCAAATTTCAGTTGTCCAAGTCCACCCCCAAACAAACTACAGCTATGCAACAAAAAGGACAGAAGCTAAAACCCCAAGGGCAGAGCCACCAGGGTCACCAAAAACAGAACCAGTTGTCATGGAGTCTAATCCAACTCACAGCAACCTGGTAGGACAGATTAGAACTGCCCCATAGAGTTACAAGGCTGTAATCTTTAAGGAAACAGACTGCCTTATTTTCTTCCCACAGAGCCGCTGGTGGGTTTGAAGCACCACCAGCGGGTGTGAAAAATAGCTTTGGTTGAGGACAAGCAGCTCAGGAGCTATAAGTCCTTCACCAAGGGACAGGGATGACCTCCACTGCTTTTCTATCAAGAGATTCTGTGAGGGGTAGGGTTTTGGTTCAACCAGGAGGAGGGAGCAGCACAAAGTTTAGCAAGATTTTCCCCACTTGTATCTACAGAACCTCAACCCCAAGCTGCAGGGAAGTCATATCATGCTTCCTAGCCACCAAACAAAAGTGCCTACTAGTCCTGCTGTCTGCTAAGGGCTTGTCCTCACAGAGGGTATGAGGTGAAAGTTTGAGGGGAGAGGTAGGTTTTTTGGGGCAAGTGGGGAACCACTTCCTGTAAGTCATGGAAGCACAGGAGGGCCTACCAGCTTGCAACAGAGGAGCTAAAGACAAAGTCTTGGCTGGGTGAATGGATGGGTTATTATTATTATTATTATTTTCATCCTGAGGAACTGAGAATGTGACTGAAAGGATGTGGGATAAGGCAGACAGAATCCTGGTGACTTCAGAGAAGAGAGAAACGTGGCCCTGGATAGCTGGAGTTGGTTCTTGAACTGGCTTCTCTTTCCAGCCAGGCTGTATTTTAAGGAATTTAATGGGCTGTGTTGTGGCCATGTTGGATTATGAAACTCAAACCTTTCTTTGATATTTTGGACAAGGTGATACACTCTTGGGCATGAAAGACAGAGGTAAGGTTCTCAAATAACAGCCTTTCTGTTTGTCCCGCCACTGACAACTACTTGTAATAACCCCTGTGTGTCTTGTGTAAGGAGTTCTGGTGGTGTAAAGCAACTTGACTGCTAACCAGAAGGCTGGCGGTTCAAACCCACCAGCCACCCCTCGGAAGGAAGATGGGGCAATCTACTTCCATAGTGATACTGCCTTGGAAACCGAAGGAGGGGTTGCTATGAGTCGGGTCCAACTTGATGGCACGTAACAACAATAACAACAACAACAACCACCAAAGTGTTGGTGGTTCAAACCCACCAGCTGCTGGGATCCTGTAAAGATTTACAGCTTTGGAAACTATGGGGGTCACTATGGGTCAGGGATCAACTCACTGGCAGTGGTTTTGATGTTTTGGGTGTGCTGTGTGCAGCAGATAAGTACTTGGGAATTTGCACTCACATTTCCTTCTTGCTATCAAACTGATCTCTACCAGATCTCTGGGCTGTGGTTATACTTAACTCTACCTTGGGTTTTCTAACAAGGTAATAGCAACTTGGACACTGGTAAGAGCACATGCTAACCATGTGAACTACAAGATAGAATGTTTACTTAACATCTTTGATCAGATCTCTATTCACTTACCTGATAGTGTTCCAGTTTTTGTTTGCTTGTCAAGTTCATTATAAGGCTGCTGTTGTTTTTGTTATGTGCCATCAAGTTGGATCATAGCGACCCCTCCTTGGGTTTCCGAGGCAGTATCACTACGGAAGTAGATTGCTCAACCTTCCTTCCGAGGAGTGGCTGGTGGATTTGAACCACCAGCCTTCTGGTTAGCAGTCAAGTGCCTTAGGCACTAAGACTTTATCATACTTTGGTCACCATGAAACTGCAGAAGGAAAATTCCAGTGTCACATCATTATGTCATCTCATTATGATCATAATGTGCATTATGATCTCACTAAAATGCATCCTACCACTTGGCTTGTCTCTTCCTACTTCCAGCTTTATTTGTCTCCATGGCACTTGGGCTGCCCTCACAGGAGCTTACCGAAGACAAAATTTCCTCTTCTTCTCCAGACTGTCAGGTAAAGGCAAAACAAACAAACAAAAGCTACCAAAAAACAGAGAAACGACACATATTCAGCCACTCTGTTCCCAGATTATCTCAACTCACCCATTTTTTGCAGGGAGAGTGTTTTCATTGTCCAGAAATTTGCACCAACTTCTGGTTGCAGCTCCAAACCTGCTATCTGTAAAATGGACTATGAAGATACATGTTTTCTTAATGTCTTTTTAGGTTTGGCTTTATTCTTGAAACAGATAAGTCTATGGAAAATTTTTGCACAGACAAATGAACTCACCTTGGAGCCCCACATTTGGCTCTTCAGATTGAGATACGACCCCTCTGGCTCCACTAATCACCCTACCAGTCAAGGTTGTTAAATTCAGCCTCAAAACGGAGACCCAAGTCCCAGTCTGTAGGGCTTTATAGAATGCCATTTTTCCATGTACAGAAGCAGGGTTCTTCAGGATTTCCCTACATAATTCAACAAGAGATCATTTTTTGAAATTGCTTTGCACCCAGGGATTTGGGGTTATTATTATTTAGCAACCACCCAGAAGTTGAATGCCCAGGGAGGCACTCAGTACCCAAGGGGCTAAGTTGTGCCATATGCCCCCAAATGAGGAATTGTTAAATGAATGAAAGAGTCTGTCTCCACTGTCCTGCTCTATTCAAGATATTCAGCATCTCTGCCCGAATTATGATGATAATAACCTAACCCTTCTCCTGGCCTTTGCAACTCAACTTTCAACTCTTTTCCTGTTGGAATTGTCTTCAAATCTGTCTTAGTTATCAAGTGTTGTTATAATAGAAATATCACAAATGGATGGCTTTACCAAACAGAAATTTATTTTTCTCACAGTGTGGGAGGCTAGAAATCTGAATTCAGGGTGCTGGCTCTAGGGGAAGGCTTTCTCTCTGTTGGCTCTGGAGGAAGATACTATCTCTTTAGCTTTTGCTCTTGGGTGATCTTTTCCCATCTCTGTTCTGCTTGTTTGTTTACTTTCTTTTATATCTCAGAGAGATTGGCTCAAGATGCATCTGATAATAATCTTGCTTCATTAATGTAATAGAGATAGCCCATTCAGAAATGGGATTATAACCACAGGCATAAGGTTAGGATTTACAACACATATTTTTTTGAGGGACATAATTCAATATATAATATCCACTCTTTGGCTCCAAAAATACATGTGCCTGCCACATGCAAAATACATTTACTCCATCACATCATCCCAAAAGTCTTAAATCAACTACAAGTCAAAAATCTCATCTTCTGAGTCATCTAAGTCTAATATGGGTGCATTGCAACCTGGGGTAAAATCCCTCTTCATCACCGAACCTGTGAAATCTAGAATACAAGTTACCTGATTCTAGATGTTCTACAATGATAGAATAGGCACGAGGTAGATATTTCCATCACAAATGGGAGAACTTGGAGGTAAAGAACAGATAACAGGTATAGAGCAAGTCCAAAAGCCAGCAGAATAATTATATTAGCTCTCAAAGCTTGAAAATAGCCCCCTTTTTTTTTCACTGAGACCATCTGGGCAATGGCCCCACCCTCCAGGCTCTGGGTGTTAGCTATGCTTTCTGAATTCTGGGTAGGAGCCCATTGGTCCTTGAATTTAGCTCTTCCTTCCAGGCCCTTTGAGATGGCAACTTTTCTCCCTCGGTTTAGCTCCCTGTTATCCTAGTCCATCTGTGTGGGAACCCTATCCCATTTTTCCCAATAGGCCCTGTTCTTCTGTCCCTTGGGCATGGCAGCCCCACCTCCTCAGCTTTGGCCTGCAGCATGTCCCCCTGGCACATCTTAATGGCAGCCCCATACTCTGGAACTGAGTTGGTGAAGATCTGACTCTTTGAAACCTAGGAGGTTATGACCCCACCCTTTGAGATCCAGGAGATCCTAGTCCCACTCTTTGGAACAGAGGCCATGCTTCCTGTGCTCATTCTAGTTCTACTGATCTCTAAGCTGCTCCAGGGATGGCCCTTTTCTTTTTCTTGGAGGACAATAGATATAGCTCCTTTGGCCTGTTTCCTGTCTGTAGAATTCCAAGAGGCTGTGACACCCAGCAGGCTGTGCTCCAACCTTTGAGACCCTGGAGGCTGTGCCTACCCTTTGAGATTGAGGCAACTCTGCTTCCCTTCCTTCTTGTCTTTTCAGCTTCTGGTTCCTGGTTCATTGGCCTGTTGGCCCCTTGGTTTCTCAGGCCTCTTGTGACAGCCTGGCTTCTGCCCTGCTCTGGCAACTGTTACAAAGTTCTTTAGCTCTACTGATAAGTGCTGGCACACACCCCACTTCACCAGTAAGCCTACACCTGAAGATGCTCCCCTCTCTTACTACATGGATCAGTAACCCTAGTTCTGTTGACAAGTGCCCAGAGATACCCTATTTCTCCAGGAAGCCTCCTGTCTGAAGGCACTTTGCTCTCTTACTCCATGTTTTGGCTTCCATGCCATCTTGCACTGGTTCTGTTGCCACCGTTGCTCTGCCACTGCTTGTTGCCATCTGCCCCATCTCAGACATCACTCTGAGCCCCAACCCGAATTGCCTTTGACATTCATAGTTCCACCAATAGTCTCTTCAAACCAATGTAGGCCTTTACTATTATTTTTGTTGCTGTTTGGTGTCATAGAGTCGGGTCTGACTCATAGTGACCCTATGTACAACAGAACAAAACATTGCCCAGTTCTGCACCATCCTCACAGTCCTTGTTATATGTGAGTCCACCATTGCAATCCATCTTGTTGTCAATCCATCTTGTTGAGAATTTTCTCCTTTTTTGCTGATCCTCCACTTTACCAAGCATAATATCCTTCTCCAGGTAATGGTCCCTTCTAAAGTCATGACCAAAGTAGCTGAGATGAAGCCTGGCCATTCTTGCTTCCAAAGAGCATTCCAGCTGCACTTCGTTCAGTACAGATTTGTTTATTCTTCTGGCAGTTCATAGTATTTTCAGTATTCTTTGCCAACACCACAATTCAAAGACATCAGCTCTTTTTCAGTCTTCTTTATTCATTGTCAAGCTTTCACATGCATATGAGGCAATTGAAAATACCACGCTTGAGTTAGGCACACCATAGTCTTCAAAATGACATCTTTGCCCTTCAATACTTTAAAGAGGTCTTTTGCAGCTGATTTGCAATACAATGTCTGATTTCTTGACTGCTGCTTTCATGGGTGTGGTAGTTAAGATTATGTGTCAATTTGACTGGGCTCTGGTGGCTTAGTGCCTAAGGCATTTGACTGCTAACCAGAAAGATGATGGTTCATACCCACCAGCCACTCCTCGGAAGGAAGGTTGGGCAATCTATTTCTGTAGTGATACTGCCTCGGAAACTCAACCACCAAGGAAACTCAAGGAGGGGTCACTATGAGTGGGATCCAACTTGACGACAATGTGCTTGTGTGTTGGTTTTGAGTGTCTGGGCAGCTGGCTGTAGCGATTCCCCATGATGAGACTGGTAATCAGCTCCATGGTGGAATCTGCTGTGAGCAGCTGAATTAGTGCCTTAGGGATGTGGTCTGCTTCTGGTGTATAAGAAGAAACTTTGAGAAAAGTCTCTGAGCTTTTTGGCATGCTTGGACCCTTCATGTAGCTGACTTCATTCAGCAGCTTCCCATGCTGCCTGCTGATCTTGGGACTGTTTCTGGACTTGAACTAGTGGCCTGCTACATTGCTTAATAATCTTGGGACTGTGCCATTTTACTTATTAACCTTGAGTTTGTCAGCCTCAGCAGCCAGCAGCTGCCTGAAATAAGAGAAACCTTCAGCTTCAGTGGGCCAAGAGCAAGAGGCAGAGCTGAAGCCCAAAGTCGAGTGTCCTTCACCTGGCCCCTAGAACTAGCACTCTGAACGTGGACTTCTAACTTCCTAAACTGTAAGAGAACAAATCTCTGTTTGTTAGAACCACCCACTTGTGGTGTTTTCTGTTAGAGCAGCACTAGAGAACCAAAACAATGAGTGTTGACTGTGGATCCAAGTAATGTGAAATCCTGACAACTTTGATCTTTTCTTCATTTATCACAATCTTGCTTACTGGTGCAATTGTGAAGATTTTTGTTTTCTTTATGTTGAAGTATAATCCATGCTGAAGACTATAGTCTTTAATCTTTCATCAGTAAGTGCTTCAAGTCATTTTCACTTTTAGCAAGCAAGGTTGTGTCATCTGCATATCACAGTTTGTTAATGAATTTCCCTCCAATCCTGATGTCACATTCTTCTTCATATAGTCCAGCTTCTCCGATTATTTGTTCAGCACACTATTATTAGGTACTTTAAACATTTCCAGCTTATACCCATAGTCCAATTCCAAAACTGCTTCCACATTTTAGAGCAGCACCTCACTCCTGGTACCAAATTCTGTGTTAGCTATCTAGCACTGCTATAACAGAAATACCACAAGTGGATAGCTTTAACAAACAGAAATTTATTCTCATAGAGTTTAGGAGGCTAAAAATCTGAATTCAGGGTGCCAGCTACAGAGGAAGTCTTTCTCCCTCTGTCGAGTTTTGGAGCAGGTCCTTGTCATCAATCTTCCCCTGGATCTAGGAGTTTATCAGTGCAGAGATTCTGGGTGCAAAGGATGCATTCTGCTGCCAGCTCTTCTTTCTTGGTGGTATTGAAGTTGCTCTGATCTCTGCTTCCTTGTTTAATCTCCTTTATATCTCAAAAAAGTTTGACTCAAGATATAACCTAATCCTGTAAATTGTATCCTGTCTCATTAATAGGCAAAGGGGAGGAAAGAGAAATTCTATCTCATTAACATCACAGAGCTTAGTATTTACAGCACTTAGGATAATTATGTCAGATCACAAAATGGAGGATAATTACCTACTACTGATAATCATGGCCTAGCCAACCGAACATATATTTTTTTTGGCAATGCAATTCAGTCCATAACAGGTGGGTTAAACGACTTCCTCAGAGGCACACAAATAAGACTATAACTTGGATTTCATGAGTGTATTATTCAAAAGCTTTCCTAAGTAAGTGAAATAGTAAGCCACAAACTGGTAAACTATATTTGCAACAATGTATTCTAAATTAAGGCAGATACTGGTGGCACATTTGTTTAAGTGCTCTGCTATTAATCAAGGTAACCAATTCATTACCCAATCCCCCAGAACTCAAACCTACTAGCCCTGCCAGCCACTTATGAGTCCTTTTTATTTTTTAGTGGACAAGTGGGCAAATGAGAATGTATAATTTCTGAAAACAGTACAGTTTATTTTTTGTTATTTGCTGTTCTATGTTCTATAAAGTCATGCAAATACTGAATTAGTGAATACTGAACCACTGTTCCTAAGAGAAATAAAGAACGAGGTTCCTGTGAGCCTTTGATCACAAATTCTTTGTCAGTTGGTCAATATCTTGTTTTGTGTGTGTTCCTGTTTAAAGATACCTATTTAAGAAGATTGATCCATTAACATAAAACTCACAAGCAACATGCTCTAACTCATTTGTGAATGAAGTTTATGTAACATGTGTATTTGTACCATAAGGCACATCTAGATAGCACTTTACCACTAGGTTTGGTACCACAAGCTTGCCTTGATTTTTGCATGATACTCAGAACAAAACAAGAAAAAGGCCAAAGAGGGCCATCTTGGGTGCATTGGGACCCTTGAAATCCTTTTTTGCTTCCTTTATAGGAGGGATATAGGTTTTCATTTCTTTCATATCAGGCCTTGTCCACTTTGCCATGCCTTCACATTTCCCTTTTTCTCTACCAGACATGGTCTTCCACCTCTCTGAGCACTTAGAAAATTCTGAGGAGGAGACTGAAGCATCTGGGTGCTTCTTGTACTCCTCCCAGCAAGTTTGCACAAAAAAAGCATATGATGACATTTTGCCTCTCAATTTCTTAGGATCTCCTTTGCCCATGGTTAGTTATTTTTCATCCACAAGGCACAGAGTCACCCAGTGTTGGCCGGCTCTGCCTGGACCAGTGCTGTCTCTATGGAGCTCAATGTACTGAATTGGCTGTGAGAGCAGGAGCCAGACGCAGCCTCCTCACTCTCTCCACTCTGTAACCTAGAGTGTATTTTTTAAATGTGAAGAAAAGTGACCACTTCTGATTCTCAGATCTTTTTTTTTTTCCTTAAATTGATCCTTGGGTTTTGGTGAAGAGTGGAAGGGATGGGATAAGACTATAATAAAGTCCACGAAACGTGGACCTTGGTAAGCTGTGCTTTGGTAGCTGCTCATTCATAGAGTGTCTCCTAGGCACTACTGCACATTTACCACAATTAGGATTGGGATGTTTCTGGACTCAGCAAATTATGCAGCACTGGAGAGAGAGCAGAGTTTTGCCCCAGGGATCCACATTGTGCATAAGGAAGAGTTTTTCTCTGGAGAAGCCAGAACTTAGGAAGCATCTTGACATCTTGATAGCAGTGAGAATTGGTTATGAGCACGGGGAGTCTGGGACTCTACAAAGAGGGCCTGGCTGGTACTGCTCTGACAGAGCACCCGCCTCAGAATCTTGCTGCACAGAGCTGCACAGGTGAGCACACTTGACAAACACGGGTTGGGTCTGCCTTTGCCTTTAGAAGGGAGGCTGTTCGGACAGGGCTGATGAGGGACAGTTAAAAGAGAGAAGAGTCTGAGCTCCCTGTCACTTGTGGAAGAGAAAGTTGCCAGGACCCATTGAGGGGCCAGCTAATGTTTTCCCAGATGCTATCCAGAAACATGTGCATTCAAACCATGCTATGTCTTCTGATACAGATGAGGAAAGTGTAGGACACATGAAAATCAATGCCATTTTGCTCTAGATCTATAGAAGCAGTCTTCCTCTTCATTTGAGCACTTTACCTCCCAGCAGTGAGAAATTTTACTTAAGTGTGTTTTTTATTTCTAATGTCCTCAGTCTTCTTAGTATGGGCCATTCTTGCTTATTTTTAGTCTTTTTAGTATTTTCAAACTTATTCTGAATTTTTCCTTTAAACTAACCCCAAGCCCCAAAACATAACATGAATTAAAGAACCATTTCCTAAAAATGCGCCCATGAAATATAACATAATACAGTCTTTTGGTGAATTGCTGAGACATTATGAAAAAAACAAAACATGTTGAATGGGCACATAATAATATTCCTGATAATTGCTTTTTAGGAAATTATTCTTTAATTCTTTGCAGGCACTGACATAAGCACTCTCCCCACAGCTCTTTTAATCCTCATAATAGATTGGCATAGTACAAACTACCTCCCTATTTTCCAGGTGAGAATATAGAGTATTAGAGAAGTCAAGTAATATGCAGATGGGAATTAGAGGAGTCAGGTTTTGAACCTTAGAGTGCTTGAAGCAAGCTAGTTATACCTCCCAGACCCCGTGACCTTGAGTAAATACCTGGAAGATTCAAGCCCCTACTTCCTCAGAGGTGAGTAGATCATTCAGGGTGGGAATAGAAATGGACAAGTTGACCTGGAAGGGAGAGTTTAGAGGAGCAGTAAAGTGGATGATCACAAAGATTGAGAAAGCAGAGAGCAAAGTATTTGGACAGATGAATGAAGAGATTCCTTATTTGCATATTCTAGGTCTTCATTACATTAATCAATCAATCCATGATTTTGTATTATTTATTATAAACTCTGAACTATGTTCGTGGAATGGTCTGCTTCTTCTTTTCTTCACACCTTTTCTTCTAATGAGAAGTCTGGTTTCTTCTTTCTCATGGTCAATGGGAGTTCTGGTGGCATAGTGCCTAAGGCATTTGACTGCTAACCAGAAGGCTAGTGGTTCAAACCCACCAGTCACTCCTCAGAAGGAAGGTTGGGCAATCTACTTCTGTAGTGATACCACCTTGGAAACCTGAGGAGAGTTAGCTATGAGTTGGATCTGACTTGACAGCAGTGTTTGTTTTTTTTTGGTGGTCAATGGAGAAAATGAGAAAAATAAGGGGAGTAGGAAATTCATCATTTAACTTAAGCTATATTAGTCTGGAAGATGTTGAAAGTTGAATCTATCTTAGACGTTTCTAAATATGTGGGAGACAGTCCTGCTGGGCTCTTCCAGGAGCAACTCCTTCCAGAGAAGTTAAAACTTTTTCTTCAAAGAAGCCCCTTTTGAAAACCTCAGTGATTCTGCTGCATATAATATTCACCATAGACTCATGGTACACTTAGCATGTTAGAAGACCTTTTTGGGAAATATCTCTTTGAAAATGCATGTGGCTCACACTCCGTCCTCACTAACAAATCTAGTCTTTGAGATCCCTGCAGCACTGGTGCCATGATACTTGAGTACACTTATTTCCTAGTTTTACCCCTCTCCTCTATTGTAAAGGACCTCTGTCACTTTAACAGGCCTGAGTCAGACACCTTCCCAAGTGTTCAACAACAGTAAGGTAGACATTTCATTTGCTTCCTAAGTAGTTGACTGCAGACTCTCTCCTGAGTTTGGGATTAGGACAAGATACTACCTTTCAGCCCTCTCACTTGGCAAGGTTGTGGGGCTCACAGCATAACTTGCCTCCAACGTTTTCCCCGCAATCTTACCTAAACTCCACTTCCCCGAGCAATGAAACCTCAAGCTGGCTTGTGGGCTCCCAGGGGTGTGATCCAAGAGCACAAAACCAGATCTGTCCAAATTCACTCACAGATGTCTGACAAACATCCTCTGTGTCATGAGGCCTCAACCAAAGCAAAAGTTTTGAGACACTCTTACACAAGCCTGTAAGATCACTGAGTCAACAATTCCAGTAGAGTCAGCCAAGTGTTAAGGAGACGCTGGCTCATGGTGCTATGGGAGCAGAGAAGATGAAAAACCAAATCTGAAGTCAAGGAGGACATCACAGATTATGTGTTTTAAAAGACAGTGCATGTGACTCAATGGAGCTTGTAGCATTACTAGTGGCCTTGACGTTCAAATCATCTGTGCATCTGAACTGAAGAGACAGTCATGTCCCTAATGAAGGTGATGCCAACAAGTACTGACTTAAGATCTCTAGGTTGTACAGATTTTACATTCATAGAGGAAAAGAATTTCCTCAAATACCCCGCCAAATTGGCCCCTAACATCTTCTCTATCAATAGTATGTACTTTTACAGCCACAATTTCATGCTTCATTTGATTATTTATTTATAAACTCTTTACTAAATGTTATTTTACAGGGACAGATCAGGTACTTAGATACAGGATAGGATATGAGGGTCTCTCAAGTATTCCTCAGTCAAGCAGAAGAAAAGAAGGGATAAATGGACAATGGCAACACAGTTCAGTGAGCTCAGTGAACTCTTATTTTGCAAAAGAAGTCTAAGCTAGATTCTGACAGATAGCAGGTGAGAAGCAATTGGCATAGGGAATTTGTGCATATTCCTGTGGGCAAAATAAGTGCTGAGATTTAATTTGTTTGGGGAGCTGAATGTCATTTAAAAGTTCAGTATGAATTTGATAAGAAAGCAAGGAGGCCAAAGATGTAAGCTTTGCCCAGATCAAAAGACGATAAATGTGATTGGACTAATGGAAAGCCATTGAGGTATTGTTAAGATGTAAGTTCAAATAATAGATTTCTGTTTTGAAATCTTAATCTGGCAAAAAATGGATGGAGTAAAACCTGGAGGAGTGACAAATTAGAAAAATATAGTACTAATTATAATTGGGGAGAGCGCTCACAATATCTACAATAATGTGGAACTGAGTGGATGTTGGAAATAAGAGAGAGGCCTTCAATATTATACACAGAATTGCAGAGTAGGAATGTTAGATAATATAGAAAGAAAAGCAAGATTGTCAGGGGAAAATATTATCATATACATTACAGATGTGTGGAATGTACAGAAGGTGATGTTGCAAGGGTTAAATGGATCATGTGGAACATAGAAGAGAAATAATGGGCTACATGCATAGGTTTTGGAGTCAGCACCCTGTGTAAGTCAACTGAAGAACAGAAAAAGGACAGGACAGAGAAGGCCCAGATGATAAGACTGAATAAATAGAACCATGTATGTTTGCATATTTAATATTCCAGCTGTTGTTTCCCACTTTAGTAAACCAGACAGAAGCTGCAGATCTGAAACATGTCATCCTTACTACTTACTTCTGTTTCTCAAAAGGGTATTGCTGGTTCTGTCCATGAAGTCAGAGGATGATTTGGAGTGACTTCATCCGGGGAATAATCTTTCTTTCTCTGCGTGGATCTGGAATTGGTGGGAACTTCTTTATGTTTGTGGAACGTATGTACATGGTTGTCAGGGATCCTGAGGAGGGGAAAAAAAATCCATAGATGTTATTCTCTTGCACTTGGCTTTCACTAATGCAATGACCCTTTGTGCCTTTGGAATGAGAGATGTAATACTAGTCTTGCATTTAAGTAACTTCCTAGGTAATATTTGTTGTGGTTTACCTGGGGAGGGTGGCACCGGGCCTTTCCATCTGCACCACTTGCCTCCTCAGTGGGGTCCAGACCATCACCATCAGTTCTAGGACCACCACATGGACAAAGCTCAAATCACAGACAGACTGTACAGCAAATTCTTTCCTGTCTCTTTCTCTTCTGGATCTTCAATACCCTGATAAGCTCTAAGTTGCTCTACTATACCACAGCAGTCAGTAATATGAACAGATCTGAAACTAGACAGTATGTTGGTTATTGTTGTATGCTGCCATCCAAGCCAATAGTTAGGTGGCTTTGCCTCACTCTCATGGCTCTGCGGGACATCATCTTTCAGAGTCTTATGGGCTGGAGCAGCAGGTACATGGCTTTTCATCTTTATATACATCATAACCGAGTCATCTACCTTCAGAGCTCCAGGTTTACAAAAACCAGCCCAGAGATCAGAGCTACTCAAAATGTTCTCATTCTCATGGCTTGTTTCCTTTTTTTTTTATTGGGCAGATTCCATTTTCTCCTTCTATATGGGTTCCCTTCTGATAAATGATTACACAATGTTTAATATTAAAATATTTCTAGAACTTGCTTATGCCAGTCTCAGCCCCTTTGTGCTCATCAGCAGGAGTGTCTGAATGGCTAACTGGTGGCCTCCTCACTGACAAGTATGGAAACTACTTTCTACGTTGATTCCTCAATCAACTAAAGGTATATCATTTACAGCTATTTCTTGCTCAGTGGTTGTTAGCATACATCAACAGTGGATTATAAAGCAGACACCAAGACAAACTTACCAAACCAAAACCAAACTCACTGCTCTGGAGTTGAACCCGACTCATAGAGACCCTTGCTTGGGTTTCTGAGGCAGTATCACTACGGAAGTAGATTGCCCAACCTTCCTTCCGAGGAGTGGCTGGTGGGTTTGAACCGCCAGCCATCTGGTTAGCAGACAAGTGTCTTAGCCACTATGCTACCAGAGGTCCCCATAACACATTAGTATTGAAAATTAACTGGCCCTTATTGTGTGAGACCAAGGTGAGAATTTCATAAGAATTTTCATAAGCCCCGAATTTCAGCTCACTCACTAAGAGAAGGCAGAGATGGTCCTGAGATTCTGTCCACCAATACTGAACTCGGACCCTATCTGCAAGGAACCTCCACTGAATTCGAATATTCCTCCTGAGACCTCTCATCATAAGCAAAAGCCTGAAGTCTAACCATTGAAGTAACATTGTAATTGTTAGTTCTAATTCTCTGGTTCTAAAGTAATGTTGTGAGGTCTCATTTGCACGTCTTGCCATGATTCCTTTGAAATAAATGAGTTTATGCATGCTAAATCTCAGTATCTCTCTATAAATTTTCGAAGACCTCTAAAATCCTATACAAACACTACTAACCAAAAGATTGGTGATTCAAACCCACCCAGAGGTGCCTTGGAAGTAAGGTCTGGCAATCTGCCCCTGAAAGGTCATAGTCTTGAAATGCAATGGAGTGCCGCTCTACTCTGCCTACATGGAGTTATCGCAAGTCATAATGGACTCGATAGCAGCTAACAACAACATCTAAAGGGAGTAAGAATGAAATTCCTCTGCAGCCTTTAACATGAGGAATGGTGTCCTGGTCTGCAGCCATCAGTATGCTGTGTCTTGCTGCTGGTTTCATAACTCTGATAGATATTTGTCTGAATCCTATCTCTGAAATATCATTGCATTTGCTTCAGGTGAACTTTTCATGAAACCTTTAGGAGCTAAAATAAAACAAACTAAAAAACATGGGAACTTCATTGACCTTACAGACCTGGTTTTATCACTGTTTTGTTCTTGCTTTCTATTTTTTTTTTCTTGCTTTCTAATTGTTGTTGTTAGGTTCTGTGAAGTTAATTTTCAACTCATAGTGACTCAATGTGACAGAGTATAACTACTCCATAGGGTTTTCTAGGCTGTAATCTTTATGACAGCAGACCACTATGTCTTCCTGAGGGACAAAGAGGTGGGGTGGACGGTAAGGGTGCAGGTAGAACCACCAACCTTTCAGTCAGCAGCCAAGGGCTTCACCCTTGTCCCAGCAGGGCCTTTTGCTTCCTAATAAACGACCATTATGTCCAGAATTTTGTTGGAGATCTGCGGTCATTATAACCTGCTAGTATGTTGGAGGGAGTAGCTAACCATTCTCTACCTTCTACTATAGTTGACTACTAAAAAACCCAAAATTATGAATCACTAAATTGGCTTAGACCAATTTACAGCAATTCCCTATGGCAAAGGTCACCTATTATTTGAAAATACCCTTTGTAGATGCCCAATAATACTCTCAATTGAAAGCAGAAAGAAAATGATTGAATTATGGTGCTAGATCTGTTTTTAAAAATATTATCCAAAGCTTAAAAAAGGTACAAACATTACTAACTGCCATTTCAAATTCATACTAAAGACAAGATGTCTGTAATATGTCTTGGGGACAATACACATGCTATCATATTTGCGATAATCCTTACAGCTAGAACAGAACCCCAAATTCTCCAGTTCAATTAATTTAGATTCAATTAAACCCAAGAAATTTGGGCATTATGCTAGTTGCATACCAAAGGAAAAAAGGGGAACACTGTGTCTTAATGGAACTTACCCTCTTGAGAGGAGAGAGCATGTGATAAGCTGTATGCCCAGGCAAACTCCTTAGGTCACTCCTGGGGGAGGGAGCATGTCACTACCTACCAACCAATCTTATCCTATGCTTATTGCTGTAGTTCTACAAATTTATGATTTCTGAGATTCATTATCATTCTTTTTTTTTTCCAGGCCCAGGGAGTTAGGATTACCCCAGATCACTGGATTCCACTTTCTCAGTTGACAAGAGCAGGTAGGTCATCCATGGTTGTTGTTTCCAACCAATCAATCAACCAACTAACCAAAGAACCAACCAACCAACTAGTGCCCTTGGAGTCAATTCCAATCCACGTATTTCAAAGTGGAACTATGCTCTGTAAGTTTACAAGGCTGTGACCTTTGGAAGCAGATCACAGGCCTTTCTTCTGAGATACGTGTAGTTGGGTTCCTGTGATGGTTACGTTTGTGTGTCAACTTGGCTAGACCTGCTTGAGTGGTTGGGCAGCTGCATGTAGTATTCCCCATGATGAGACTGGTCATCAACTCCATGGTGGAATCTACTGGGACCAGCTGAGATGCAGTTTGCTTCTCATATATTAGTAGCAGCTTTGGGAACGGTCTCTAGCTTATGGTACGCTTGGACCCTGTATGTAGCTGTGTCATTGTTCATCAGCCTGCCATGCTTTGCTGACCTTGGGACTTACAATGGACTTGAATTAATGGCATGCCGTGTAGTTTGGTAACATCGAGACTTGCCATTTTATTTGTTAACCTTGGGCTTGTTAGCCTCAGCAGCCAGGAGCTGCCTGAGTGAAGAGATGCCTCTGGCTTCAGCGGGCCGGGAGCAAGAGGCAGAGCTAAAGCCCAAGGTCGAGGGGCTTTCACACAGCCCCCAGAGCCTGGCATTTTGAACTTGAATTTAAAGCCTCCAAACTGTGAGAGAATAAACTCCTGTTTGTTCAAGCTATGCCATTTGTGGTTTATTTCTGTCAGAGCGGTACTAGGTAACCAGAACCATTCCACAAGCCAAACTTAGGTCAATAGCAGAGCCCTTCTTTTTTGCCATTCAATCAGGGTAAAATTAAGTGGGGAAAGACACTGTAGACAATGCTTTGGTGAGATATCACTACTTTACTTTCCCTAAACAAGAAATCCCTTATACTTTCCATTTTGAGTTGTCTCAAATGCAGCTCAATGTTCAGTTTGCTTCAGGGAAGCTGCCTAGCACCTACTTACTATGTGTCAGACTGTCTCAGAAAGGAAAATGGGGAGGGGTTGTCAGGAGTTGTTCTTTATCTAAATCAGTTTGCAGTACAGGTAAGGATAAAGAGTTAGTGAAGATAGACCATTGCCATATAATGGATTCTGCCAGTTGTTGCCTGATGTTTCTTGGCTTCAAAGCCCTAAGGAAAGGTGTAAGGATGAACATTTTAGGTTAAATGCACAGGCAGCATAAAACCAGTGGCCTTCAAGAGGATTCCAGTGCCCAGAGGTTACAACAATCTTGAAACAGTGGCTTGGAAAACGTTGCTCCTGGTGACAACAGAATTCACACCCTTGTCATCACTCACACATACTACAATATAAGTACCACACGATAACCGATTGTGGCAGGAGAGCACGACTCACCTGTACTTGCCACCGAATATAACGTTGTTCACAGAACATTGGCCCCTTTGCTCTCCTGGTGCCTAGGCCTGACCAGTGACCAGACATTTTGCTTGGTGAATTGGATTTGGATGTCTTCCACACAGGGATCACCAGTCTGGAAGTCACACAGAGAGCTCTGCTGGTGAAAATGAAGACATAAACTTTCTTCCCAGATAGCTAAGAACACTGCAGACACTCTGGAGGATCCAGCACCCCCAAGAGGACTCTCAGTATAGCCAATCCTCTTGCTTTTGACCTCATCGCACAGCCCTTCCCTCTTCTTCTGTGACAATCAAGTAGATCCGAGTGTTATCTACTCTAACAGTGCATTCTTTAACAAAAGGGAAGAGAGATGAGTTCTCTACCCATCTCTCCACTTCTGTTCTCATTCCTCACCAAGAAGAATTGGACCAATAATCCAATGGGTAATATTTGACAATATAAGTGGGCCATGTTTATTTGCAGAGATAACAGTGCAAAACAGTTAAGCTTTGGCCTATTAGCTGAAAGGTTGGCTGTTTGAACCAAGCCAGAAGCCAGTTGAAAGGTAGGCCTGATAATCTGCTTCCTAAAGGTAACAACCTTGAGAAACCTATGGAGTGAAATTCTACTTTGCACACATGGGGTCACCATGAGTCAGGATGGACACCTAGGACAACAAGAGGCTGCAGTCAGCTCTCTCCTCAAGCCTCTTCTCTCTAAGAGGCCTGCTGGAGGAAGGTAAAACCTGGAATATGGGAAATGTGGAAACGTGTGAAATCACATGTTTTAACCCAGTTTATAGAAGAACTAGAATTTCTTGGGTTTAAGCCACAAACCTAGATAATAAAGTGGTGCTTTGCTTTCCTTCCATCCGTGTTTCCTATGTGTCTTTTCTGGACAGGTGTCTTGTATTCCTGGAATCTCTGACCACAATATCATCTAACACTATTAAAATCTCAGCACACTCCTAACCCTTTATACTTATGAAAAAGTGTTAGTACCAAGATCCATTGATAGAATGGCTTGTGTAAAAAGCAGCACTGAAAAATCACATTTCTATCAGAGCTACTTCTATATGCATCCTTTTTTTCTCTTTCCTTCCTTTCTCAGAAGGATACATTTTCCCACTGATTCTCCAACTAACCAAACAGGTTTCTTGTTCATTCCTTGTTTCTTTGGAACTTGTTGCTAGATGGAACCAATTCTTCTGCTAGACTTCTAAGCACCACAGTTTCTCACAGCACTGTCCTTAACCCTCTTCTCTAGGTCTTTTTGCCTAGAGGTCTTCATTTAGTCCTACAGTGATAGATATCATTGATGGCTCCCAAATTATTTCTTAAAGCTGTATTCTCCTCTCAACCTTGAGTCATAAATCTAGACACTTACTTAATTTTCACATCTTACCTCTTCACTTGGGAGCTCTGGTGGTATAGTGCCTAAGGCATTTGACTATTAACCAGAAGGCTGGTGGTTCAAACCCTCCAGTCACTCCTCGGAAGGAAGATTGGGCAATCTACTTTCATAGAGACACCGCCTTGAAAACCCAAGGAGGGGTTATTATGAGTCGAGTTGACCTGACAGCAGTGAGTTTGGGTTTTTTTTTTTTTTTTTACCTTTTCACTTAGATATCTAGTAGGTATAAAGTTAACAGTGCCAAAACAGAGCTGTTAAAAGCCACCACCACCATTTCCTAAGCCTTTCCCATTTCAATATATGACATCACTATCCAGGTTGCTCTGGTCCAAAACCTATGGGTGTGTGTCACTCATCCAGCATTTTCAACTCTGTAGGTACCATTTTAGCACTTTATGTGTATTAAATCATATAATCTTCATGGCAATCATATGAGAATAATTAGTGTCATTTTACAAATAAAGAAATTGAAGACAAGAAGGTTAAGTGCCTTGTCCAAGTGATCTTTCAGCTGACAAGTTACAACACAATTTCTATGAGCTTTTCCACCTCCTGTTTTTTTGCTGACAGAAAGCATCCCCCAGACAATCACATGGTTTCTCTTTTTCCTTTAGGCCTCAACTCAGATACCACCCATTCTCACAGGCTTTCTCTGACCACCCTCACTAAAGTAAATCTAGGTTTCTTTATAGCATTGATGAGCACTAAAACTTATACTTAGGTAGCTATTGTTTTTCTCCTCTAATAGAATTTAAATTTCTCAGGGTTCAGAACTCTTTTCCTTCAGAATTTGGTCTAGCTTATAATTAGGTATACATATCCTTATTCCAACTCATAGCGACCCTCTAGGACAGGGTAGAACAGCCCCATAGGGTTTCCTAGACTAAAATCTTTATAGAAGCAAATCATCAGATCTTTTCTCCAGTGGAGTTGTTGGTGGGTTTAAACCACCAACCTTTTAATTACCAGCTGAGTGCTTAACTACTGCACAAGCAGGGCTTCTAGCAATATAATATTATTATAGCAATATTATGAATATTAAATGAGATAATGTGTGTATAGTGCTTGGTGCAGTTCAGGGAATATAAGTAATGCTGTTATTGTATGCCATCTAGTTGATTCTAACTCATAGTAACCCTGTATAACAGAGTAGAACTGCTAACTTCCCATAGGGTTTCCTATGCTATAATCTTTACAGATTACAGGAAAGGAAGAAAAGACCAAAATAGATGGCAGAAGAAACTCTGAAACTTGTCCTTGAGTGGAGAGCAGATAAAGCAAATGGAAGAAATGACAAGATAAAAGAGCTGAGCAGAAGATTTCAAAGAGCAGCTCAAGAAGACAAAGTCAATCACTATAATGAAATATGCAAAGACCTGGAGTTAGAAAACCAAAAGGGAAGAACATGCTCGACATTTCTCAAGCTGAAAGAACTGAAGGAAAAATTCAAGACTCAGGTTGCAATATTGAAAGATTCTATACACAAAATACTGAATAATGCAGGAAGCATCAAAAGAAGATGGAAGGAATACACAGAGTCACTGTACCAAAAAGAATTGTTCGATGTCCATCCATTTCAGGAGGTAACACATGATCAAGAACTAGTGATATTGAAGGAGGAAGTCAAAGCTGCACTGAAGGAATTGGCAAAGAACAAAGCTCCAGGAATTGACAGAATACCCAATGAGATGTTTAAACAAATGGATGGTGCACTGGAGGCAATCACTTGTCTAGGCCAAGAAATTTGGAAGAGAGCTACCTGGCCAACTGACTGGAAAAGATCCATATTTGTACCCATTCCAAAGCAAGGTGATCCCACATAATGTGGAATTATCGAACAATCTCATTAATATCACATGCAAGTAAAATCTTGCTGAAGATATTTAAAAAATGATTGCAGCAGTATATTGACAGAGACCTTCCAGAACTGCAAGCTGGATTCAGAGGAGGACATGGAACAAGGAATATCATTGCTGATGTCAGATGGATCTTGGCTGAAAGCAAAGAATACCAGAAAGATGTTTACTTGTGTTTTATTAACTATGCAAAAGCATTCCATTGTGTGGATCATAAACTGTGGATAACATTGAGAAGAAGGGGAATTCTAGAACAGTTGATTGTGCTCACGAGGAACCTGTACATAGACCAGCTGTCATTCGAACAGAACAAGGGAATACTGTATGGTTTAAAATTAGAAAGGGAGTGTGTTAGGGTTGTATCCTTTCAGCATACTATTCAATCTATGTGCTGAACAAATAATTCAAGAAGTTGGACTATATTGAAGAAGAATGTAGCATCAGGATTGGAGAAGACTCATTAACAACCTGTGATACGCAGATGACACAACTTTGCTCACTGAAAGTGAGGATGACTTGGAACACTTACTGATGTCTGCAGCATGGATTACATCTCAACATAAAGAGAACAAAAATCCTTACAGCTGGACCAATAAGCAGCATCACAATAAATGTAGAAAAGATTGAAGTTAGCAAAGATTTCATATTACTTGGTTCCACAATCAACGCCAATGGAAGCAGCAGTAAAGACATTATATGATGTACTGCACTGGGCAAATCTGCTGCAAAAACCTCTTTAAAGAGCCCAAGCAAAGATGTCTCCTTGAAGACTGTGATAGTTGGAGCTGTGTATCAACTTGGCTGGACCACAATTCTGTGTTGTGTAAGCAATTGTGATATGGGTTGTTCCAATGATGGGATCAGATGTATATGTTTTGAGCAGCCAATCCATTGAAAGGGAGTTTCCCTAGGGGTGTGGCCTACTTCCAGTATAGTTATGGACATCCTGGGAAAAGAAACACTCTTCTGTGGATTAGGATTCTGTTGTGCTGCCTACAACTGTCCACGAGCAAACAACCCACCATTTGGCCTGGAGATCTTGGACTCATCATTCGTTGGAGTCAACAGCCAGTGTACTGCCTGCCAACCTTGAGCTCATCAGCCCCTGCAGCTGCGTGAGTCGAGAAGAACCTCCAGCTTGACGTTTGAGCCAAGAACTTGGGACTTGCCAGCTTCTATAAGTGTGTGAACCATTTTCCTAAGATAAATTTCTCTTTTTCTCCTTTCTCTCTCTATAAGCTTTACTGGTTTTGCTTCTCAAGAGAACACAGTCTAACACAAAGACTAAAGTGCACCTAACCCAAGCCATGGTATTTTCAATCGCCTCATATGCATGTAAGAGCTGGACAATGAACAAGAAAGACTGAAGAGTGGATGCTTTTGAGTTGTGGTGTTGACAAAGAACATTGAAAATACCATGGACTGCCAAAAGAAGGAACAAATATATCTTAGAAGAAGTGCAGCTGGAATGTTCCAGGTGATAATGGCCAGATTCGTTTCACCTACTTTGGTCATGTTGTCAGGAGGGACCATTCCCTGGAAAAGGATATCATGCTTGGTAAAGTGGAGGGTCAGAGAAGAAGGGGAAGGCCCTCAACAAGATGGATTGACACAGTGGCTGCAACGACAGGCTCATGTATAGCAGGTATTGTGAGGCTGGCTCAGGACCAGGCAGTGTTTCATTCTGATGTACATAGGGTTGCTATATGTCAGAGCTGACTTGCCGGCACCTAACAACAACAACAATGTAATATATTGAAATATACACTAAAAATACATATTTCTGTTTGTTCTCATTAAATAGAGGGCATTTTCCTTTTATAACTTTTAAGGTAGTTATGTTGTCATAAGATCAGGTTGTCAGAAGGGGCCATTCCCTGGAGAAGGATATCACAGTAAAGTGGAGGGGCAGCAAAAAAGGGGAAGAACCTCAATAAGATGGATCGACACAGTGGCTGCAATGATGGGCTCAAGTATAGCAACAATTGAGAGGATGGCATGGCCAGGCAGTGTTTTGTTCTGTTGTATACAGGGTCACTATGAGTCAGTGCCAACTCGACAGCACCTAACAACAACAATAGCGTTCTTATACTGGAGTAGTTACAAAGAAGTTATGAAAAGTAATGTTTGGTGTGAAAGACATATAGTACTTCAAATATACTCTGGAGAAGAAGACATCCGGAGATTAACCTGAAACTATGCATTGATCACACTTTTCCTTTGATAAAGAATTCCAGTTTCCTGCATTACTAGTAATGCTTCATGGCCATGTATTCCAACTGGATCTGGTAACTACATGCTCTTGAAGAACTAGAAAATGGGGCAAGGTAAAGAGCACATTTAGAGTCATTTAGAGCTAGGTCAACATACGAGCTTGCTTCTCACTAAGCATAGAACTTGGATCAAAGTTTTTCTCAACACAAATTGAAACTAGGTGCCACCAATTCTGACTTGTGACTTTTTTTTTTCCCCCTGGTGATTATTTTTGCTTATATATGTGGTTTGTGATTTTGGTCTATTGTTTTTATTGGTATTTTAAGATTTTTTTTGCCTAACTGAGTGGAAAAAGCAACCATTCCCACAAGACCCAATCATACCTGCAATTCCTGCAGGCCTACTCACTGAGGGAGGGTCACCACTTGCTTCTGTACCAACTGACCAACAATAGATGGCAGCCAATACCAGCCATATTCACTCTCAACTGCTCTTCACGAATAACTAACAGAGATCTGTGCATACACTCACATTCTCTATCACACCCACCAGGACATAGGTTGTGAGAGCCTAGGTGCTGTTAATTAGCTAATAGAGGAACACAGTATCCTGCTCACACAGATACATCAAAATAAAGAAAGAAGAAAAAAAATCTTGGGTAAATAGCACCAACATACAAGCACTAATTAAATATAAATATAATGACATCATAATATCTTGGAGACAACTGACCATCTCAGTCCACACTGAGAAGCAACATAAAGTAGCAGAAAGGACCAGGATACAGACCCAGAAAACATCCCTGAGGAAGAAGCAGTACTGGAACTCCCTGATCAAGAATTATATTTAGGTATCTACAATGAATTGAGAGACAGATCAAGGAAAACACTGACCAAAGTAAAGACACACAGACAAAATTAAGGAAAACACAGACAAAACTCTGGAACAATTTAAGAAAACAATACAAGAACAAACTAACAAAACAAACAAAAAATTAGAAATGATACAAAAACAACAAACAGGAACCCAGAAGATTAATACTAAAATTTCAGAAATAGATAACACATCAAATGGCCAAAGAGTAGAATCGAATCAATGGAAGACAGAATTAATGAGATTGAAGACAAATACCTAAATATGATTTTGTCAAGGGATCAATCAGAAAAAAGATCAAAACAAAATTAAAAAGCCTAATAATCATGTGCCATACCATCAAGAGGAGTAATGTACGTGTAATTGGAATTCCATAACAGGAAGAGACAAATAAAACCACAGAGAAAATTCTCAAAGATTTGTCAGAAGAGAATTTCCCTCATATGATGAAAGTCAAGAAGATAGCCATGTAAGAAGTTCAACGAACTCCAAATAGAATAGATCCCAACAGAAAATCAACAAGATGTATCATACTCAAATTTGCCAGAGACAAAGACAAAGAAATAATCCCGAAAGCAGCATGAAAAAAAAAAAAGTTACATATAAAGGGTAACCAATAAAAATAAGCTGTGATTTCTCAGCAGAAACCATACAGGTGAAAGGCAATGGGATGATATACATAATACCTTGAAAGAAAAAATTGGCCAACCAAAAATTATATACCCAGGAAAATTGTACCTCAGACATGATGGTGAAATCAGGACATTTTCAGATGAACAGAAATTAATGGAATGTGGTAAATCCAGGGCAACTTTACAAGAGATGGTAAAGAGAGACCTTTGGAAAGAGCCAGCAGCAGCAGACAACAACAAATGATTAATACACATGATGACATAACCCAGCAATCAACCCAATTGCAGAAGTATCCAAAGTAAAATAAGCTCATAAGACTGTACACAGGGAACAAGAGATGTCAATTGGTAAATGAGGACAACTACATACCAAAATAGGAACTATATAATGTATGTACAGAACTTCCAAATGATAAGGAAGTTGAGACTATTGCAAGACAGAAAAGACTGTTCTAGACTTGGGAAGAAAATTATAAATCACAGGGTAACATCAAAGCAAAATAATAAACCTTTGCATCAAAATAAAGAAGAGAAAAAGCACAAATATTTAGCAAATACTAGAATAATAACAACAAAGGAATGATTACAAAATTCATAAATAAAATGAGCTCATCACAGAAAATTACACGGACCAAAGATATCAGCAGCACTGTGAAAAAACACTTCACAAAATGACAGCAACAAATGCATACTTGTTGATAATTACACTGAATGTAAATGGATTAAATGCATCATTTAAGAGATAGAGAGTTGCAGACTGGATGAGAAAATATGACCCATAAATATGCTGACTATAAGAGACTCACCTTAGACACAAAGACAAAAATAGACTAAATACCAAAGGTTGGATAAAGAGATAGCAAGCAAATGGCAATCCAAAAAGAGCAGGAGTGGCAATATTTACTTCTGACAAAATTAACTTTAAGACAAAAACGACCATAAGAGACAAAGAAGGACATTATGTAGTGATTAAATGATCAATTAAACAAGAGGACATAACCATAATAAATATCTATGTGCCCAATGAAAGAACTCCAAAATACATAAATCAGACTTGAACAGAATTGAAAATACAAATACATGACTCCACAGTAATAGTAGGAGATTTTAAGACAACTTTTGCAATGAAAGATAAACCAACTGGAAAGAAACTCAAAAAAGGCTCAGAAGAACTCAACCTTGTAGACATATACAGAGCACTTCACCCCAAAACAGCACAATATGCATTCTTTTCCAGTGCACATGGAACAGTCTCCAGGATACCAAAAAACAAAACAAAACAAACAAACAAACAAAAAACCCTCACTGCTGATGAGTCAATTACGACCCACAGCAACCCCTCCTTGGGTTTCCAAGGCAGTATCTCTATGGAAATAGATCGCCCAGTCTTCCTTGCTAGGAGTGGCTGGTATATTTGAACTTCCAGCCTCCTGGTTAGTGGTAAAATGCCTTAGGCACTACACCATCTATTTGTCCACAAAGTAAGCCACAATAACTTTAAAAACACTGAAATACTGCAAAGCATCTTCTCAGATCACAATGCTATAAAATTAGAAATCAACAATAGGAAGATCAACAGAAAAAAGAGAAAACACATGGAAATGGAATAAAACCCTCCTTAAAAATGACTGGGTAATAGAAGAAATGAAAAAAGAACTTTAAAAATTCCATGAATCAAATGAAAAATGGAAACACAACATAACAAAATCTTAGTGATACAGGAAAAGCAGTGATCAGAGGGCAATTTATAACAATAAATGCACACATCAAAAAAGAAAGAGCCAAAATCAACACCTTAACCCAACCTCTCCAACAATTAGAAAAAGAGCAGCAAAAAAGCCTACAGTCACCAGGAGAAAAGAAATAATAAAGATTTGAGCTGAAAGAAATGCAACAGAAAATAGAAAAACAATTGAAAAAATCAAGAAGACTACAGTTGGTTCTTTAGAAAGATTAATAAAATTGACAAACAGCTGGCAAACTTAACAAAGGAAAATACATAGAAGATGCAAATAACATGAATAAGAAATGAAATGTGTGACATCACGACAGAACCAACTGAAATAAAAAGGATAATATCAGGAAACTATGAAGAACTGTACACCAACAAATCTGAAAACCTAGAAGAAATGTACAGATTTCTAGAAACACACTATTTATCCAAACTAACACAGACTGAGGTAGAAAATTTGAACAGATCCATAACAAAAGAAGAAATTGAACAGGTCATAAAAAAAATTACCTACAAAAAAATCCTGGCCCACATGGTTTCACTGGATAGTTTTCCCAATCCTACTCAAACTATTCCAGAACATAGAAAAGGATGGAATCCTCCAAAATTCATTTCATGAAGCAAGTATAATACTGATACTAAATTCAGACAAAGATACCACTAGAAAGGAAAACTACAGATCAACATCCCTCGTGAATACAGATGAAAAAATCTTCAACAAAATCCTAGCTAATAGACTCCAACAACATACTGAAAAATAATATAACCAAGTAGCATTCACACCAGGCATGCAAGGATGGTTCCACATCAGAAAAACAATCAACGTAATTCATCACATAAGTAAAATAAAGGAAAAGAATCATATGATCATATCAATAGATACAGAAAAGGCATTTGATAAAATCCAACAACTGTTCCTGATAAAAACTCTCATAAAATTAGGAATACAAAGGAAATTCCTCAACATAATAAAGGACATATATGCAAAATCAACAGCCAATGTTATTCTCAAAGGAAAGAGACTGAAACGATTCTCCTTGTGAACAGGATCCAGACAAGGATGCCTTCTATCATCACTTCTATTCAACATTGTATTGGAAGTGCTAGCCAGGGCAATAAGGCAAGAAAGGGAAATCAAAGGCATGCAAATTGGTAAAAAAAAGAAGTAAAACTATTCCTATGTGCAAATGATATGATCCCATACATAGAAAACCCAACAGACTCAGTAAGAAAACTACTGGAACTTGCTGAAAGATTTAGCATAGTGGCAGGATATAAGATCAACATACAAAAATCAGTTGGATTCCTCTACACCAGCAAAGAGGTCTCTGAAAAGGAAATCAATACCATCTACAAGAGCTACCAAAAAGAGAAAATACTTGGGAATAAATCTTATCAGGGACACAAAGAAAACTACAAAACACTACTTCAAGAAACTGCAAGAGATCCGTATAAATGGAAGAACTTAACATGCTTATGGATAGGAAGGTTAAACATTGTGAAAGGTCAACATTACCCAAAGCAATCTATACATTCAATGCAATCCCAATCCAGATTCCATCCACATTCTTCAAAGACATGGGAAAACCAGTCACTAATTTTATATGGAAAGGAAAGAGACCTCGGATAAACAAAGCACTACTGAAGAAGAAAAACAAAGTAGGAGATCTCACACTCCCAGATCTCAAAACCTACTGTATAGCCATAGTAGTGAAAATAGCCTGGTATTGGTACAATGACAGACACATAGACCAGTCGAACAGAATTGAGAACCCAGAAACAGATCCGTCCACACATGGTCAGCTGATCTTTGATAAAGGGCTGAAATCCATTAAATGGAGGAAGAGGTGGCCTCTTTCACAAATGGTGCTGGCAAAACTGGATATCCATTTGCAGAAAAATAAAACAAGATCTATACTTCACACTATAACAAAAACTAACTTCAGATGGATCAAAGACTTAAATATGACCTAAAACTAGAAAGTTCATCAGAGAAAAAATTGGGGCAAAGAACAACAAGAAAAATGCCCTAATTTATGGCATAAATGGAGCATCAAGCATAACTCAAAATATGCAAATAGCAGAAGATAAACTAGATGATAGGAACCTTCTAAAAATTAAATTTTTATGTGCATCAAAGGATTTCTCCTAAAGAGTAAAAAGAGAACATACAGATGGGGAAAAAAATATTCAGCAACGACATTTGTGACAAATTTATTAAAAATTCCAACATCTCAACATCAAAAAGACAAATATTCCAATTATATAATTGGCAAAAGACATGAACAGACATTTTACCAAAGAAGATATTCAGAAGGCCAACAAATACATGAGAAAAGTTTATGGTCACCAGTCGTTAGAGATATGCAAATCAAAACAACCACGAGATATCATCTCATTCCAGCACTAATAGCAAAGTTCAACAAGACAGTAAATAACAAATGCTGGCAAGGATGTGGAGAGATTGGGACTCTCATACACCACTGTAAAAATGATACAAGCATTGTGGAAATTGATATGTCAATTCTTTAAGAAGGTGGAAATAGAAATACCATTTGATCCA
>NW_006921842.1:5177540-5191384 GCF_000298275.1 Orycteropus afer afer | reverse complement strand
AGTGCCTAAGGCATTTGACTGCTAACCAGAAGACTGGCTGTCCAAACCCACCAGCCACTCCTGGGAAGGAAGATTGGGCAATCTACTTCCGTTAGTGATATCGCCTTGGAAACCCAAGGAGGGGTCACTGTGAGTTGGATCCAACTTGATGGCAGTGAGTTATATATATATATTTACATGCATAAAGGTGGGTAGAAATGATAAGTGAACATCTCTATGAATACTACATACACTTGTAACCGTTACCCAGATCAAGAAACAGACTACACCAGCACCCCAGATGTCCTCCTGTTATCTTCCAGAAAGCACACTGCACAGGTTTCCTGATTTTATCACTCAATAATACCTTATGTTCTGGTTACCTAGTGCCACTCTGACAAGAATGTACCACAAATGAGATGCTTGAACAAACAGGAGTTTATTCTCTTACAGTTTGGAGGCTTTTAAGTCTGAGTTCAAAATGCTAGGCTCTAGGGGCTGGGTGAAAGCCCCTCAACATTGGGCTTCAGCTGTACTTCCTGCTTCCAGCCCACTGGAACTAGAGGGTCTTCTTTACTCAGAGAGCTGCTGGCTGCTGAGACTGACAAGCCCAAGGTAGACAAGTAAAAAGTCACAGTCTCGATGCTATCAGAGAATGGCAGACTGCTGAACAATGACATGGCTACATGCAGGGTTCAAGTGTGCCATAAGCTAGAGACCATCACCAAAGCTGCTGTTTATATACTGGAAGCTGACCACATCCCTAAAGCAACTATTCAGCTGCTTGTGGTAGATCCCACCATGGAGTTGATTGCCAATCTCATCATGAGGAATAACTACCATCAGCTGCCCAGCTACTCAACCAAGCCCAATCAAACTGACATACAACTTTAACTGTTGTTGTTTTTATGTGGTGTCTAGTCAGACCCGACTTGTAGTGACCCCTCCTTGGGTTTCCGAGGTGGTATTCCTACGGAAGTAGATTGTCCAACCTTCTTTCCGAGGAGAGGCTGGTGGGTTTGAACCGCCAGCCTTCTGGTAAGCAGTCAAGTGCCTTAGGCAGTATGCTACCAGAGCTCCTGACAACTTTAACTACCACATCTTATTACCAATGTACAGTGTACTTTTTAAATGTTAAGAAAAGTGACCATTTCTGATTCTTAGGTTTTTTTTTTTTTTTTTTTCCAAATTGATTCCTGACCTTTGGTGGTGAATGGAGGGGAAACGTGAACCATTCAGCAAGCTGTGCTTTAGTAACTGACCATCCCGACAGTGTCTCCTACTCATTACTACACGTTTACCATAATTAGCATTGGGATGTTTCTGGACACAGCAAATTATAGAGCAGCAGGTGGAAGGTGCAGAAGTTTTGCCCCAGGGGTTCGCATTGTGCAGAAGGAGCCCTTTTTCCCTGGAGAAGCCAGAACTTAGGAAGTTGACATATTGACAGCAGTGAGAGTTGGCCATGATGAATACTGGGACTCTGGGAGGTACAAAGAGGGCCCAGCTGGTGCTACTCTATCAAAATATCCTCCCACAGCTGTGCTGCACAGAGCTACCTGGGTGAGTACACTTGACAACCATGGGTTGAAGCTGCCTATTTCTTTGGAAGGGAAGCTGTTTGGGCAGGGCTGGTCAGTGATAGTCATAAGAGAGAAGAATCTGAGCTCCCCTGTCACTTGTGGGTAGGAAGTTGCCAGGACCTACTGAGAAGACAATTGATCTTTTCCCAGCTGCTATACAGAGACATGTGTTTCTCTCTGGGAGCTCTTGTGTAGCAGAATGTTTGATGCAGTGTGCAATAAGGTGTCTCTTTTTATACAGATGAGGAAGGTATAAGAGACACAGGGCATCAATGTCATTTTGCCCTCAGTCCATAGAAGAAGTCTTCCTCAGCATCTATGCACTTTGCCTCCCAGTAGAGGGAAAATTTACTTTAATATTTTTTGTTTGTTTGTGTGTTTCTGGGATCCTTCAGTCTTCTCAAGGTGCTCTGGTGGTACAGTGGTTAAGGCATTTGGCTGCTAACTAAAAGGTCAGTGGTTCAAACCCATCAGCCACTCTGTGAAAGAAAGAGGAAGCAGTCTGCTTCTGTAAAGATTTATAACCTTGGAAACCCAATGGGGGTCACCATGAATCAGAATCAACTTGATGGCAGTGAGTCTGGTTTGGTTTTTCAGTTCTCAATATGGGATGTTGTTGTGTGCCATCGAGTCGGACCCGACTCATAGCGACCCCTCCTTGGGTTTCTAAGGCTGTATCACTATGGAAGTACCTTACCCAACCTTCCTTCCGAGGAGTGGCTGGTGGGTTTGAACATCCAGCCTTCTGGTTAGCAGTCATATGCCTTAGGCACTATGCCACCAGAGCTCCTCAATATGGGATATGCTTGTTTATTTATTAAGATTTAGTCTCTTAAGTATTTTCAAATTTATTCTGCACTTTTTCTGGAACCTAATGTCCAGACTCAAAATATAATACAGAACACATTCACTGAGAATTGTTGGGACATTGGGGCGGGAGGAGGAAATATTCAAGGGACATCTAACAATACTCCTAATAATCGCTTCTGAGAAAATGGCTCTTTCATTCTTTCCAGGCCCTACCCACAATAGCTCTTTTAATCCCCACAGTTGACCAGAATGGTATAAAGCACCTCCCTGTTTTCCACAGGAGAATATTGGGTCTTAGAAAGACCAAAACCTACCAGTCACTCCTAGTTAGGAAGATTGGGCAATCTACTTCCTAGTGATACCGCCTGGGAAACCCAAGGAGGGGTCGCTATGAGTCAGATCCAACTTGACGGCAGTGAGTTTGGGTTTTTTTTGGTTTATGCAGATGGGAATAAAAGAAGTCAGGATTTGAACTTCAGAGTGCTTGATGCAAGCTAGTTCCTATGGATTCTACACATGAAATATACCTCTTAGATCCAGTGATCTGGAATAAATGTCTGGGTGATTCATGGCCCTACTTCCACAGGCAGCAACCAGATCAGTTAGGGTGTGGATGGAAATGGACAAGTTGACTTTAGAGGAAGCAATTAGAAGAGTAGTAAAGGGAATGACCACACAGACTGAGGAAATAGCAAAATGTTTGGAAAGATGAATGAAGATATTACTTATTTACATATCCTAGGTCTTCACCAGATTAGACCATCAATCCATGTTCTTGTATTATTTATTCATTAGTGTTCCAGTTGTTGTTATTATAAGTTCCAAACAATTGGATACTATACCTAGCACTATACAAAAGGAAGACATTCTAGAGAATACAACACACAAAAGCAATCTATAATATGAATCATATTCTACTTATTTAAAAAATGAAGAAGCAGAGGAAAAAATAAGATCCCCTCCCCAGTTCACAGAGCCAGTAAATACTAGTCCCAGGATGCAGCCTAGGTTCATGTAAACATAGCATCTACAAGGCTTCTCACACAGTCTCTGAGCCTTGCAAGACATTCAATTCTAAGATTTACAAAGGAAGTTATGGACTGTTGAAACACTGGTACATTGAAACTGCAAGCCTGATAATTTTAATCACGAAGGAAACTTTTTTTCTGTCCTATTGTCCTTAATATGAGACCTGGTGGCTCAATGGTTAAGCACTCAGCTGCTAACTGACAGGTTGGCCGTTCAAACCCACCAACTGTTTCTTTGGCAGAAAGACTTGGCAATCTGTTCCCACAAAGTTTACAACCTCAAAAACTCTATGGAGTAGTTCCACTCTGTCACTTGAGGCCACTATGAGTGGAAAGAGTCAATGGCACCTAAAAACAGCAACATTGTCCTTTATAGGAGTCCTAGTGGCACAGTGGCAAAAACGCTGTCTGTTATACAAACTGTCAGCAGTTTGAATACACCAGCCGCTCCGTAGGAGAAAGATATGGCACTCTGCTTCCGTAAACACATACAGCCTTGGAAACCTTATAGGGCATTTTTACCCCGTCTTACAGGGTTGCTATGAGTCAGAATGGATGCCACAGCAGTGGGTGTTCATGATTATTGTCCTTTTATGTCTTGAAGGCAAAACAGGCAGACCCTTAGCTTGTCTTCTCAATATCAGGCAATACAATGGCCTACTGAATGCTGCTTTTTTGAAAAGCTGCTTTGAAAAGCAACTTCAAATCAGAAGCATAGCCTACTTGCTTCCCTGAACATATGCATCTTGATAACAGTGCGAATTTGGAATGAGTTAGGGGTACAGCCTGCATTTTCTTTTCTTCATGCCTTTTTTTTCTAACAAGATGTCCGGTTTTACTCTTTTTCATGGTAAATAGAGAACAATGAGGAAAGACAAGTGGACTAGGAAATTTGTCATTTAATTTACACTTCCTTAGTCTGAAAGATGTCAAAAGTTGAATCTATCTTAGATATTTTTGTAAATTCTTTGGAGACGTCCCTGCTGGTGTCTTCTAGCAGCAATTTATTCCAGAAGCAAGGCTCTTTTTCCAGGAAACCCCTTCTGAAAACCCCAGTGATTTTGCCACTTACAATATGCACCACAGACCCAGTGTGTACTCAGCTTGTTAGACCATTGTAATAAAGATCCCTTTCAAACAGCCACAAGGGTGACACTCCTACCCCATGGGCAAATCTAGTCTGTGAGATACCTACAGCATTGATGCCATCACACTTGAGTACACTTATTTCTCAGTTATACCTCTGTCCTCTGTTGTGAAGGACCCCTGTCACTTTAAGAGGCCAGAGTCACCTGTCCTCAGTATTTACAGCTACAAGACAAACATATCATTTGCTTCCTAAGTGGTTGATTGCCGGTCCTCTCCTAGGTTCAGAATTAGGACAAGATGCTACTCCTTCAACCCTCTCACTTGACAAGGATGTGGGACTCACAGCATAACTGAATTTCAACAATATCTCCTCACAATCTTCTTTAAACTGTGCTTTCTTTAGCAATGAAACCCTCAAGATGGGTTGTGGGATCCCAGGGGTGTGATCCAAGAATGTAAAACCAGACATGCTCGAATTCACCCACAGATGATTGACAGACATTTTCTGTGTCCTGAGGCCTCGCCAAAACTTGAATTTTGAGACACTATTACACAAGCCTGTAAGATCACTGAGTCAACTAATGCAGCAGAGACAGCTAAGTGTTAAGTGGACACTGGCCCATGGTGCTACTGGAGCAGAGAAGATGAGAAACCAAACCTGATGTCAGAGAGGACATCCTAAGGAAGATGATATGAGATATATTTTAAAGATGATTAGAAGTTACTTTGAAGAAAATATGTGTCTGTAGAAAAGCTGGATTCTAAGCAGAGACAACACCACATACAAATGTATGAACCACAATAATGAGAAAGGGCTTCTTGAAAAATATGGGGTTCTGGTGGTCTCAAAATGAAAGAGTTTATGAATATTAAGTGTTCAACACCTTACCAAAAATTCATGATCTCTGAAACAGAATGCTAATGCATTTCATAGAATAATTTAAAGTGAATATATTGGTTCTGAGGGAGCTCTGCTGGTGTAGTGCCTAAGACATTTGACTGCTAACCAGCCACTCCTCGGAAGGACGGTTGGGCAATCTACTTCTGTAGTGATACTGCCTCAGAAACCCAAGGAGGGGTCGCTATGAGTTGGATCCGACTTGATGGCAGTGAGTTTAGTTAGTATATTGGTTCTGCAGTGTGAATAACTATGAAAAGAAATTAGAGATTTGTGTAAGAAAGCCCAACACATCTGCTGCCATCCACTATTCCTGCACTATTCAATATGCCCTTCCTGCTGTTTGTCTTCCCTGTATCACCCTTTGGTAATGTTATGTCTTTGTTTATGAAGTTTCCTTTGCTCATCTGCTCAACCATTTCTACTCTCTGCACATCATAGCTTTTGATATTCATAAACCCTTTTCTTTTGGAGCTACCTTAATGCCACTATCTCTAAAATGTCCTTTCTTATTTTTCTTCTCTGAATGACTGCATGCTCCCACATATTCTGTGCTCCTATAGCACTCACTGCAGGCATGTGTCATGGCTCCTCCATGTGCCTGTCTTCCCCTACTAATGAGTAACCCATGACAGCAAGTCCACAAAGTACTTTTCTGTTTAATTTCCAATTCCTGATACAGAGTCAGCCCAATGGTGAAATATTCAGAGATACTTGTCTAATAAATATGTTTTTATGTATATATCACATCATCCCTATCCATAGGTTCTATATCTGAGTGTAATCCATTTTGAATGTCTCAAATCAGCTAGTGAAATGCTTACTAGGGACTCATATATATTTGGTGATAAATGAAGGTTTTAGGTAAGAATCAGAATTTAAATTGGATGTAATATATATCAATATGATTCCATGTTTACATATTGTGGCAATTCACCTTCCTAATACTGAGCTCACACATCTTAGTTGTCAAACAAAAAACCAAACTCACTGCTGTCGAGTTGGGTCCAACTCATAGCATCCCTTCCTTGGGTTTCCGAGGCAGTATCACTATGGAAGTAGATTGCCCAACCTTCCTTTCGAGGAGTGGCTGGTGGGTTTGAACCATCAACCTGCTGGTTAACAGTCAAATGCCTTAGGCACTATGTCACCAGAGCTCCCAAAAATCTCCTTGTTAAATCCCATAGGTGCAGAGATTATTAAACATCACTAGTCTTTATGGCCAGCATGCTCACTGAAATTTGGGGTCACAGTGGCCATCATGTACAAAGATCCTAGCCCCTAATACAAAGAACAGACCTTGTTCTCTAGAAACCCTGATATGGCTTGGTTTGCATAGATTGTCTCAGTTTGATCCTTAACTGCTGAGATTAAAAGCCTTACAAAAGGATTATTGAAAATATATGTGACATTATTCCTCATAAGATTGCTGTAAGTGGAATGAATTCAGTAGCAATGGATTTGGTTGCGTGTTTCTTATCTCTCATCTCCCATAGACAAAGAGGTATAAGTGTATCTCCTGCCCAGTCCACTTCTCACTATTACCAAAAATAACAAACTCATTGCTGTATGAGTCAGATCTTCTGTATAGCAAAGACAAAATTCTAATTCAAGAAAGTTGTACTGGTGTCTCAGAGTGGTGCATTTGGAAAATAACAAGTACTTAGTCAGAGGTAGGTCAGTGAAGATCAAGAGTAAGTATAAATTTGTCAGTTTATATGTCTTAAAAGGCAGTGCATGTAACTCAGTAGAGTTTGCAGCATAAAGGGTGCCCTTGCAGTTCAAACCCATCTATGTATTTGAATTTGAGGAGTCCCTAATGAACATATTGGGAGCTCTGGTGGCATACTGCCTAAGGCATTTGACTGCTAATTAGAAGGCTGGCAGTTCAAACCCACCAGCCACTTCTTGGAAGGAAGACTGGGCAATCTACTTCCGTAGTGATACTGTCTCGGAAACCCAGGGAGTGGTTGACTTAATGGCTGTTTTTTTTTTTTTTTTTTAAATGAACGTATCAGCCATCCAGATTGACTTAAGATCTCAAGGTCATACAGCTTTTACATTCATAGAGGAAAAATGTTTCCTCAAATATGGCTTCTAATTGGCCCCTAACATCATCACTATAATTGATATGCACTTTTACAACCACAATTTCATGCCTCATTTGATTATTTATAAACTCTTTTATGTTGTTTTATTATTATCATGTGCCATTGAGTCGGACCCGACTCACAGTGACCCCTCCTTGGGTTTCTGAGGCAGTATCATTACGGAAGTAGATTGCCCAACCTTCGTTACAAGGAGTGGCTGGTGGGTTTGAACCACCAGCCATCTGGTTAGTAGTCAAGTGCCTTAGGTACTATGCTACCAGAGCTCCCTATAAACTCTTTATTGAATGTTATATCACAGGAACAGAGTCAGATACTAAAATACCAGATGAGAAGTGAGAGTCTCAAATATGGCCCAGTCTAGTGAAGAAAGAAAAGAGAAACAAAGAGTGGGCATACAGTTCAAGGAGATCAGTGAATTCTCATTGGGAAAAGAAGTCTGAGCTAGTTTCTGACAGATGGCAGGTGCAGGGGAGAAGGAACTGGCATAGGGAATTTATGCATATTTCTGTGGGCAAGATATGGGATAAGATGTAATTTGTTTGGGGAGCTGAATCTTATTTAACAGTTCAGTACAAGGTTGATAAGAAGGCAAAGAGATCAAGTATGTAAACTTAGCACAGATGAAAAGAAGATAAATGTGCTTAGACTAACGTAAAGCCATTGAGGGATTGTAAGGTATGAATTCAGATAAACAGGTTTCTGTTCTGAAATCTCTGCCTGGCACAAAATGAATGGAGCAAAACCTGGAGGAGTGATGAGTTAAAAAAAATATTATACTAATTATAATGTTGAGATATTAGTGTAGTATTTCTGATTGAGAAAATGGTCAAATTTGACAAAGTTTAATAGATCCAATTAACAGGACTTGTCTTAGCCAGATTGTCTGGAAGTAGATTCTGAGAATGAAAGTTCTGCTCCTGTGATTTATTGGGGGAAGTTAGAGAAAGAGGAGGGGAGAAAGCATGAGTGGCAGGAGAACAAAAACCCACAAGACAGTCTCAACTAATAAAAGTGTCAGCCCACCACCCAACCACGAAGACAATGGAGCAAAAATTATATGACAGAGGTATCCTCAGGTTCATGAGGCAGTTTGTCCTTCCGTTTCAGTTATTCACTGACCTGGGTTTTCTGAATGACATCAGATTGCCCTCCTTTGCACAAGAACAAGTTCTCAGAGAAAATGCCAGCTGTCAACTGTTTCCAGGCAATACTCCTAGCATCTTGGGACAAGACCAAAAGTTACTAAGGGGGAGCTGGGCAAGGCATTCACAATATCCATCACAATGTGGAACTGGTTGTATGTTAGTAATAAGGAAAAGAAGCATCCATCAAAATATGACATACAGGATTGCAGAGTAGGAATGTTAGAAAATACAGGAAAAAAGCAGGATTGTCAGGGGAAAAATACTATCACATACATAGTGAACATATGGAATATACAAAAAGTGATGTTGGGTGGATCAGATGGATTGAGTGGTATATAGAAGAGACATAATGGGTTGCATGTATAGGTTTTGGAGTTATCACCTTCTAGAAGTCAACTGAAGTACAGAAAAAGATAGGACAGAGAAGGCCCAGATAATAGACGAGATAAACAGAACAATGTATGTTTGCATATTTTAATATTCCAGCTATTGTTTTCCATTTTAGTAAATAAGACAGAAGCCACAGGTCTGATACATGTCATCCTTACTACGTATTTGTGTTTCTCAAAAGGATTTTCCTGGTTCTGTTCATGAAGTCAGAGGATGATTTGGAGTGACTTCATCTGGGGAATAATCTTTCTTTCTCTGGCTGGACCTGGAATTGGAGGAAATATCTTTATGTTTGTGGAACATATGTACATGGTTGTCAGGGGTCATGAGAAAAAAACCACTGACCTTATTCTCATGCACTTGGCTTTCACTAATGCAATGACCCTTTGTGCCTTGGGGATGTCACATGTAGTATCAGTTTTACATTTAACTAATTTCATAGGTAATATGGGTTGTAAAACTGTGGTTTACCTGGGGAGGGTGGCCCGGGGCCTTTCCATTTGCACCACCTGCCTCCTCAGTGTGGTCCAGGCCATCACCATCAGTCCCAGAACCACCACATGGACAAAGCTCAAACCACAGACTGCACAGCAAGTTCTTTTCTGTCTCCTCTTCTTCTGGATCTTCAATACCCTGATAAGCTCTAACTTGCTCTACTACATCACAGCTGTCAATAACATGAACAGATCTGAAACTAGATGGCATGTGAGGTATTGTTACATGCTGCCATCCAAGCCAATAGTTAGGTGGCTTTTCCTCACTCTCATGGCTCTGAGGGACATCATCTTTCAGAGTCTCATGGGCTGGAGCAGTGGGTACATGGCTTTTCATCTGTACACACATCATAATCGAGTCATCTACCTTCAGAGCTCCAGGTTTAGAAAGAAAACAAAAAGCAGTCCAGAGATCAGAGCTACTCAAAGTGTCCTCATTCTCATGGCTTGTTTCCTTTTCTTTTATTGGGCAGATTTCATTTTCTCCTTCTATACAGGTTCTTTCCTGATAAATGATTCCACAATACTCAATATTAAAATATTTCTAGAACTTGCCTATGCCAGTCTCAGCCCCTCGGTGCTGATCAGCAGGAGTGTCCAACGGACTAACTGGTGGCCTACTCACTGAGAAGTGTGCTTCCCTCAATCAACAAGAGGTATATCATTTATAGATTTTTTTGCCCCGCAGGTATCACCATAAATGAACAGGCCCTTATAAAAATATTGTATTAATCTAGTCTTTTGAGAAGCAGACCTCATGAAAAAATCAGATAATAAATTTATGTGTCCAAAAGCCTATAAGAGAAAATGAGGAGGAAGCCAGGAGGCTGAGAGGCCATGAGACCACAAGGCAGTGTGATCCTGAGTGAAAGATACTAGCAAGAACATTGGGTGGAAGCATGCTAGGCAGCTATGCAGTCTAAGTAAAAGTGGCATTGATGAAGAGGAAGACAGAGAGAGGTACATGGGCGGTACAGATAACAAAGATGAACTGTTTTGAGCATCAGAACCAAAGTGAGCATCAGAGCAGCCCTGGTCTCCCAGGAACAGGCCCACATTAGCATCCCTGTTGCCCTCCTCCTGGCAGCTTGTAGGAGGCCTAGACTCAACGCAAACGTAGCAGTGCATTTCAGAGCACAACAGCTGGGGACCCTGGTCAGGTAGTTTCCCTTATGTGTATACTTCTTCAAGGCATATTCTCATGTTTATAAGAAATGGGGTTTGTTATTTTTTTTCATAAGATTAAAGTCTATTGCTAGACAGTCTAAATCTGGGTCAGGGCTCCAAGAAAGCTGGAAGACAGTTTTCTCTCAGGCTTCCTTTCCAGTAAAGTGATAAGACCTATGTCTTCCTGTTTCCATAATTATGAGGCCACCTCATGCCCCATCATCATTCTGAGCAGGGACGGAAAGAAGAGGACCAGAAGCAGGAAGAAGAAACTTATATGTCAGGAAAGCAAAACTTTGTCAGAAAATTTTACCTAATATTTCCTTATAATTTTGGCAAAGAGACATTATTTGGTAACTCCTGCCTTCAATGAGATGGATTGATACAGTGGCTGCAATGATGGGCTCAAGTATAGCAGGGATTGTGGGGCTGGTGCGGGATCGGGCAGTGTTTCGTTCTGCTGTGCATGGAGTCGCTATGAGTCAGAAACGACTCGACGGCACTTAACAACAACAACCTGCTTTCTAGGGTGCCTGAGAAATGTTTTCTAATGGGACCCTTTCTTGCTATCAATATAATCTTTAAATAAGAAAGAATATTAAAATGTATATTGGTCATAAATCTTCTAGCTGAGCTGTAGCCTAAATTGTATAGTAGACCAAATACCTTTTTCTTACTCTGGGACTTACTTCTGCTTCATAAATGACCGTATGGAAATTTTTACAAAACACAGTGCAAGTTGGAATTAGGTAAAGCTGAGGAATGTGGTTTTGTCAAACTCCTGGTATGCACATGGTTAACCATGTGACTCTGGTGATTGCCTAATTCCCAGAAAAAGCCCTTGGGCCCTCTTTTATAACAGCCTGTAACTATATTTTAAAATAGTTTCAGGAAACTTATAAAAATCAAACAAAACTCACTGCTGTCAAGTCGATTCAACTCATATTCAACTCATAGCTACCGCTCCTTGGGTTTCTGAGGCAGCATCTCTACGGAAGTAGATTGCCCAATCTTCCTTCCAAGGAGTGGTTGGTGGGTTTGAACTGCTAGCCTTCTGGTTAGCAGTCAAATGCCTTAGGCACAGCCAAAATCCTGTCACCTAGAACCATCTGACAAAGCAGACCAACCACAGCAGAGGTGGTCAACAAAGACCCTAGCACCTGCAACTTTGTAAATACTATCCAATGAAATATTCCCCGAATGTACTCCCCTTCAACTATGATTTTTATCTTTATAAACTGCATCTTTATAATCTGCATCTTTGTAGCCCCAGAGGCACTTTGTTAAAAGCCTTTGACTCTGTGTTTCCTTCTTTTATAAAAGATCATTCACTGTAATAAATTCTTTGTTTTTCATTTTAAAGAGCCTTGTAGTTTTTTTCACTGTGACACTTCTTTGCTACCATAGCTCTCATAAGGCCTGTCTTCAAGCTTGCAAATTTATCCATCCACCTCCCTGTTCTCTCAGCATTCTGAGTAGGGAAGAAAAGAAGAGGGGCACAAAGAAGAAGAAAAAACATCTATGTTAGGGAAGCAAACCTTTGTCAGAAATTTCTCCCAAATATCTGCATATATTTTGATTGGCAGAAAGGTATTACTTGATCACGCCTACTTTCTACAGTGCCTGATAATTATGTTTTCTCTAGGACTCGTATTGCACCCTGATTATAGTCTGGATTCTTTCAATAAGAAAGAATAATAAAATTTGTATTTGTCAATCAACTAGCTGAGCTTCATCTGTAGGATGTGCCTAGCTGACCGGATCCCACAGGTTAGGTCAGTTGAAGAAGAAAATGTTGAGAAAAGAAACTGGGGGGAAGGGGAGGGATGGATATTGATTCCCTTTCCTATTCTGGAAATACATACACCTGGCTTCTGAATCTCCTTTATACTTGAGAACTATCTAATGAAACTATCCTGAAGTAATCTATTTCACCTAACCAATTGCCATAATTTCACCTTTGGTAACATTTGGCTCTAAGAGTCAAGTGTGCTCGTACATTGCTGGTGTACATGACAATCAGTGTAATCATTGTAGTTAACACTGTGACAGTAAAATTAGGAATGCTTACACACTTTGGAAAAGAAAATACATTGTGCTGTTGTTGGGTGAAGTGCTCTGTAGATGTCTGCAAGGTCAAGTTGGTTGATTGCATTTGTTGAGTTTTGTTCTAGTTGTTCTACCTTTCATTGAAAGTGGTGTACTAAAGTCTCCTACTATTACTATTTGTCTTTTCAATTCTGTTAAAGTCTGATTTATACATTTTGGGTTTTTTTTTGGGTGCATAGGTATTTATTATGGTTATGTACTTTTGTTCAATTGACCCTTTAATTATTATAAAATGTCCTTCCTTGTCTCTTATGGTGGTATTCATCTTAAAGTCTATTTTATCCGAAAATAATCTTACCACTTCTGTTCTTTAACCATTCACTGGAGAAGGGTATCATGCTTGATAAAATGGAGGGTCAACGATAAAGGGGAAGGCCCTCAACAAGGTGGATGGACACAGTGGCTGCAATGACGGGCTCATATATAGCAAGGATCATGAGGCTGGCACGGGACCTGCAGTGTTTTGTTCTATTGTACATAAGGTTGCTATGAGTCAGAGACAACTCAATGGAATCTAACAATGACAACATCAAATTTTTATTGTGATTTGGGTGGAAGTTGATAGAGCAAATTCACTTTCCATACAGCAGTTCATACACATTTTTTCTCATGACATTGACTGCAATTTTCCCACAATGTAACAGCTCTCTTCCTATTTCCCCCACATAGCTACCTCTTCCCTGTGTCCTTCCATTCCATGCATTCCTGCCCCAGCCCCTGCCAGCTGTCTTCCTGTGCATACACTGCCTTTCTGTTCTCCCATGATTGATCTCTTCAAGGAGTGTATCTACCTAATGTAAATGCTCAGCTCATATGCCTGTCTTTTATTTGTCTGAAAGCCATAGAAGTGGGTTCAGTTCCAGACCTCAAGGCCAGTTAGAGGCCACAGTCTCAAGGTTTCACCAGGCTCTATCAGACCAGCAAATCTGGTCCTTTTTTTTTTTTTTTTTTCTTTTTATGATTTTGAGTTTTGTTCCACATTGTTCTCCCACTCTACCCAGGATCTCCTACATAGATCTCCCTCTGAGTGCTTGACAGTGG
>NW_006921842.1:5174808-5177034 GCF_000298275.1 Orycteropus afer afer | reverse complement strand
GGTTCATCTTCATTGTCTGTACCTCCCATGTACCTCTCTATGTCTTCCTCTTCATCAATGCCACCGTGTTGATCACTGATATTTTGTACACTGTCTTTCCCTTCACCCAAACAATACTCATCTCTACCTTTCTAGCAGTGTTCCCTGCCCTCCCCTCCTACTCCTGGTAACCAACAAAGAAAATTTCTTTCCATATATACCTTTCCTTGACTTTTTACAATAGCAGACTAATTCAATATTTGTCCTTCTGTGATTGACTTATTTCACTCAGCATAATGTCCTCCAAGTTCACCCATATTATGCGGTGTTTTGCAGACTCTGTGTTATTCTTTAGGGTTGCATAGTATTATGTCATGTGTAGGACCATATTTTGGTTATCCATTCTTTGGTTGTTTGGCACCTAGGTTGTTTCTTTTTGCTATTGTACATAGTGCTGTGATGAACATGGGTGTGCATATATCTGTTCTTGTCTTGGCTCTCACTTCTGTAGGATATATACCTAGTAATGGGATTGCTAGATCAAATGATATTTCTACTTTCAACTTTTAAAGGAATCACCATACTGCTTTCCACAGTGGTTGTATCATTTTACAGTCCCACCAGCAGTGTATGAGAGACACCAGCAGTGTATGAGAGTCCTGATCTCTTCACATTCTTGCCAACATTTGTTATTTTCTGTGTTGTTGAACTTTGCTATTGGGGCAAGATGGTATTTCATTGTTGTTTTGATTCTCATCTCTCTAGTGGCTAATGATCGTGAACATTTCTTCATGTATTTTTTGCCTGCCTGAATATCTTCTTTGGTGAAATACCTATTTATGTCTTCTGCCTGTTTTTTAATCGGATTGCTTGTCTTTTTGTTGCTGAGGTGTTGGAGATTTCTATAAATTTTAGAGATAAGTCCCTTGTCATATATGTCGTTGTTGAATATTTTTTTCCCAATCTGTAGAATCTCTTTTACTCTTTTGGAGAAGTCTTTGGAAGCACATAAAAAATTAATTTTTAGAAGGTCCCATTCATCTAGTTGATCTTCTGCCATTTGTGCATTTTGGGTTATCCTTGATAGTCTATCTATGCCATATATAAGGGGCCCTAAATTTGCCCTGAGTTTTTCCTTGAGGCATTTTATAATTTTAGGTTTCACATTCAAGTCTTTGATCCATCTGGATTTAGTTTTTTTGTGTGGTGCAAAGTACAGATCTTGTTTCATTTTTCTGCAAATGGATGTCCAGTTTTGCCAGCACCATTTGTTAAACAGACAATCTGTTCCCTATTTAAGGAATTTCAGCCCTCTCACAAAAATCAGCTGACCAGAAGTTAATGCATCTATCTCTGGGCTCTCAATTCTGTTCCACTGGTCTATGTGTCTGTTGTTGTTCCAATACCAGGCTGTTTTGACTACTGTGGTTTTGAGATCTGGGAATATGAAACCTCCTACTTTATTTGTCTTCTTCAATGGTGCTTTGCTTATCCGAGGTCTTTTTCCTTTCCATATAAAGTTAGTGTTTGGTTTTTCCATATCCTTAAAGAATGTTGATGAGATCTGGATTGGGATTGCGCATTGAATGTATAGATTTCTTTGGGTAGAATCGACATTTTCACGATGTTCAATCTTCCTGTCCACAAGAATGGTATGTTCTTCCATTTATGGAGATCTCTTGTGGTTTCTTGAAGTAGTCTTTTATAGTTTTCTTGTACAGGTCTTTTTGTCCCTGGTAAGATTTATTCCCAAGTATTTTATTTTTTAGCTATTGTAAATGTTAATGATTTACTTATTTATTCTTCAGCAATGTCTTTGCTAGTGTAGAGGAATCCAACTGATTTTTGGATGTTGATCTTGTATCCTGCCCAATACTAAATCTCTCAATTAGTTCCAGTAGATTTTTGACCGAGTCTCTTGGGCTTTCTAAGTATAGGATCATATCATCAGCAAATAGGGATAGTTTGACTTCTTCTTACCAATTTGGATGTTTTTAATTTCCTTTTTTTTTTTTTTTTTTTTATTGCCCTGGCTAGGACTTCCAGTACAATGTTGAATAGAAGTGGTGATATAGTGCATCCTTGTCTGGTTCCTGTTCACAAAGGAAATAGTTTCTGTCTTCCTCCATTAAGGATAATGTTGGCTGTTGGTTTTGCATAAATGCCCTTTATTATGTTGAGGAATAGAAGCTCTGGTAGCATAGTGCCTAAGGCATTTGACTGCTAACCAGAAGGCTGGTGGTTCAA
>NW_006921842.1:5137158-5151083 GCF_000298275.1 Orycteropus afer afer | reverse complement strand
CAATGGGCCATATTGTAGCCATGAAAGATTATGAAACTCACATTTTCATTGAAATTTTGGAATTGGATACACTCCTGGGCATGAAAGACAGACATAAGGCTTCCAACCCTTATCACCACCTTTCTGTTTGCTCTATCACTGATAACCACTTTTAACAGTCCCTGTGTGTCCTGTGAAGCAGATAAGTACTTGAGAATTTGGACCCACATTTCCTTCCTGCTTTCAAAGTGATCTGTACCAGACCTCTGGGTATGATTATATTTAACTTTGTCTTGGGATTTCTAACAGGGTAATAGCAACTACAGCACATGCTAACCATGTGAGCTATAAGAAAGCATCCTTATTACTGTCAATCAGATCTCTAAAGCATTTCCTGAACAGTGAAAAGTAGTCTGTGCTACAGAGTTTTAGTTTGTCAAGTTCCTTATGGACTCTAGAAGACTTTTTCATAATTCAATCACCATGAAAGTCTGCAGAAGGAAAGTTCCAACATCACCTGTTTAGTGAGGTTTTATATTATGACCTTAGTTAGAATGCAGCCTACCACCTGCCTGGTCTCCATTCCTACTTCCTCTTTTATTTGTTTCTATGGCACCTGGGCTTCAATCACAGGTGCTGATTGAACGCAACATTTCCTCTTCTTCTCCCAGTCAAATAAAGGTGGGGCGGGGGGTGGGGTGGAGTGGGACCCTGAATCACATTCAGCCCCTCTACTCCCAGGTTATCGTCCAATTCCTTGTCTCAACTCAGTCATTTTTTTTTTTTTTTTTTAAAGGGGATTATTTTGAATCTCCAGAAATTTGCATCAACTTCTGGTTGTAGCTCCAAAACTGTTATTTGTAAACAGGATTGTGTAAGTATATGTTTTCTTAACATCTCTGTTGTTTCAGCTTTATTTTCTTCTTTGAATAGGTAAGTCTATGGGGCTTTGTACACAGAAAAATGAACTCACCTTGGATCCCTACATTAGGATCTTCACATTGAGATCTGAAGCTCCATATTGTGCTGCTTTATGGAACACCATTTCTCCATGTACAGAAGCAGTGGTTCCTTGGGACTTTCCCAAATAATTCAATAGGAGATCATTGTTTGAAAGTGCCTCATATCCATGGATGTGGAGTTAAGGCTACCTAGTGACTACTCAGCAGCTGAATGCCCAAGGAGCCACTCAGGCCCCCAGAGTCTAGGTGTCTACAGAATGTCCAAAATGAGGACTTGTTAAATGAATGAAGGAGTCTATCTGTAATGACCTGCTCTATGAAAGATGTTCAGCATCTCTGCCTGAACTATTATGATAATAACTCGAACCTTCTTCCTGGCTTTTGCACTCAACTATCAACTCTACCCTGTTAGAATCATCTTGAAATCTGTCTTAGTTATCTAATGTTGCTATAACAGAAATAGCCCAAATTTATGGCTTTAACAAACAGAAATTTATTTCCTCACAATTGTTGTTGTTGTTGTTATGTGCCATCAAGTCGGTCCCGACTCATAGTGACCCTTCCTTGGGTTTCTGAGGCAGTATCACTATGAAGTAGATTGCCCCATCTTGCTTCCGAGGAGTGGCTGGTGGATTTAAACCACCAGCCTTCTGCTTAGCAGTCAAGTGCCTTAGCCACTATGCTACCAGAGCTCCTCACAATTTTTTTTTGTTACCAGAGCTCCTCACAATTAGGAGGCTAGATATCCAGCACTGGGGAATGGCTTTCTCTCTGTTGGCTCTGGAGGAAGTTACATGTGTCTTTTAGTTTCTGCTCCTGGTTGATCTTCCTGTGGCTTAGCATGCCTCCTCCCCCATCTTTGCTCTGCCTGCTTGTTTAATCTCTTTTACATCTTAAAAGGGATTGACTCAAGATATACCTGCTAAAGGGACAAGGAGGCAGCATCTTCTGATCTCCTCTAATTTCACAAGAGGAAAATAGAATCACCATCAGCAGCCCAAGGCCTGTTCTTATGAGGCTGGACAGGCTGCCACCCTCCAGCCCTTTTACTAACCTTGACACCAACCTTTCCTCCTGTGGCATCCCACCTCTCTGCTGGGTTCGATAATTCACTGCAGTGGCCACACAGAACTCACAGATTATAGGGTTTATTAGGGAAGTAATAGGCTACAATCCAGTTCAGGACCGTGCTCAGTCTCTCTCAGTTGGCTATCTCTCAGCTGGCTGTCTCTCAGCCAACAGTCTCTCTCAGAAGCACATCTCTCTCTCTCTCAGCAGTGTCTCTCTCAGCAGCACATTTCTCTTAGCAGCACTTTTTCCTCAGCTGGCAGTCAGAGAGACTCCTTCTGCCTCTAGAAGGGCTCATTTTAAGCCTGGTAGAGTAGCAAAACTAGCCAATTCCAACATCAGAATTCTATACACCTGAGAGAGACCAAACTTCCCAGAATATTGCTGGGAATAGTGCATACTGCACAGTTTCAGATCTCAATGTGAAGAGCCTAATTAGGGATTCAAGGTGAGTTCATTTTTCTGTCTACAAAGCCCCATAGACTTACCTGTTCCAAAAAGAAAATAAAGCTGAAACAACAGAGATATTAAGACAGCATATACTTACACAATCCTTTTTTATATAGACAACAGTTTTAGAGCTACAACCAGAATACTGCTGCATATATATACACTATTGCATACTGCTCCAAGAGTAATAACTTTAACAATCAGAAGCTACTCAGTTGCTCAAGGCAAATTCCACCACGGAGTTTACAAAGACTATAAGGAGCTCTGGTACCATAGTGGCTAAAGCACTTGACTGCTACCCAGAATGCTGGCGGTTCAAACCCACCAGCCACTCCTCGGAAGGAAGGTTAGGCAATCCTACTTCTGTAGTGATACTGCCTCGGAAACCCAGGGAGGTGTCGCTATGAGTCGGGGCAACTCGACGATGCACAACAACAACAACATGAGTAGAAAAGCCATACCATATAATTTACTACACTGCTCTAGGGAATGGCTTTCTCTTGTTGTCTCTTGAGGAGATTATGTGTGTCTTTTAGGTCATGGCTACTCTTTCTGTAGCTTCGCATGTTTCTTCCCCCATCTTTGCTTTGCCTGCTTGTTTAATTCCTTTTATATCTCAAAAGAGATTGACTCAAGATACACCCTACACTAATCTTGCCTCATTATTATCACAAAGACAACTCATTCTCAAATGAAATTATAACCACAAGCATGTTGTTGTTAGGTACCCTGGAGATGATTCCAACTCATAGTAACTCTATGTACAAAAGAACAACACAGTGCCTGTTTCTGTATCATCCTCATGGTCCTTGCTGTGTTGTGTCCATCATTGTAGCCATTGTATCAGCCCATGTTATTGAGGGTCTTCCCTTTTTTCTCTAATCCTCCACTTCACCAACCATGATATCCTTCTCCAGGGACTGGTGCCTTCTCACAACATGACCAAAGGATGTTGGGCAAATTCTGACCATTCTTGCTTCTAAGGAGCATGTAAGCTGTACTTTTCCAGGATGCATTTGTTCATTTTTCTGACAGTCCAAAGTATTTTCCCTATTCTTCACCAAAACCAGAATTAATTCTTCTGTGGTCTTCCTTATTAATTGTCAAGCTTTCACATGCATATGAAGCAACTGAAAATACCTTGGTTTGGGTGCACCTTAACTTTCAAAGTGATATCTCTCCTTTTCAACACTTTAAAGAGGTCTTTTGCAGCAGACTTGCCCAGTGCAATACATCATCTGATTTCTTGACTGCCGCTTCCATGGATGTTGATTGTGGAACCACAATCATAGAGGTTAGGACTTGCAACAACACATTTTGGGAGAAGACAGTGTAACCTATAACATTCCACTCTTCAGTCCTCAAAAATTTATGTCCCTGCCACATGTGAAACACATTCATCCAAATCTTACATCATTCCAAATTCTTAAATCAACTCCAAGTCCAAAATCTCTTCTTCTGAATCATTTAAATCAAGTCAGGGTGAGACTTTAGGTGCATTCCATCCTGAGGCAAAATTCCTCTACATTTATGAATCTGTGAAATCTAGAACACAAGTTATCTGCTTCCAAAATGCAATAGTAGGATGGGCACAAACTTAATATTCCCATTACAAATGGGCAAGATTGGTGGGAAAGAAGGGTTAATAGGCACCAAACAAGTCCCAAACCCAGCAGAACAAGTTACATTTCATCTAAAGTCTTAAAAACAATCCTCTGTTCTCTGAGACCACCTGGGCAGTGGCCTCACCCTCCAGCCTCTGAATGTTGGCCCCTTAGATTTGGGCTTCAGTTCTGTCTTGCAGATCCTCTGAGATGAAAACTTCTCCCTCAGCTTTATGCAGCCCGTTTTCCTAGTCCATCTGGTGGCATTCCCACAACCTTGGCCTAGCAGGCCCCATTCTTCTGCTCCTTGGACACGAGTAGCCTTACTCTCTCAGCTTTGGACACTGTCCTCATCCCCCTGGCACACCTGAACAGCAGCCCACATTCCAGAACTGAGTTGGCAAAGATCCCATTCTTTGAAAGAGGTTGTGGCCCTACACCCTTGGGAGATCCAAGAAACTGTGGCCTCGTCTCTTGAAACAGAGAAGGTTGTGCTTCCCATGCTCCTTTTATGAGTTCTGCTGATCTCTGACCTACCTCGAGGATTAGCCCACATTCCAGAACTGAGCTGATGGATTTTCTGCTGTGGTAGTTGGTTAGACCCATCAGTCACAGGCTTAATCTCTTTAACTAAAGATGGTGTAGCTACATTCTTGGTGAACGTTCTAAGATATATGTCCTTATGCATACAACAGAATTTTCCAAATCTCAAAATTCTGTTTTCATTTTGCACAATTCATTTTTACATCCATATATTTCCTCTTGCATTTTACTAAGTGGCAAGGAGAATCCATGCAGCCCCTTTAAGATCTTGCTTAGAATCTCATCAGCCAGAAATCCAGACTTGCTAGTTACAAGTTCTACCTTTTAACAAGCATTTGAAAATAATTGAGACAGGTCATTTGTCACTGCTAAAAAGCATCACCCTCATTCTATTGTCCAATCACATGTTCTTAGTTTCCTTTTAAAGCCTTACTAGGAGCATATTTAATGTCCACATTTCTAACAATATGTTCCTGGTGCCATATGCACTCTCTTTGACAATGGTCCCTTTCTCTATAGCTCTTTTCACTTTTTTCTGAGTCCTATTCTGAATTGCCTTTGATGTCCATAATTCTACCAACAGTCTCTTCAATGTATTCTATGCTTTTACTTTTAGACTCCATCTCATTTATCTAGTCCTGCTATATCAGAATTACCACTGATATACCATTAGTGCTGCTATACCAGAATTTTGGTGCCATTAGAGCGGATGGCTTTAACAAACAGAAATTTATTCACTCACACTATAGGAGGCTAGAAGTCCAAATTCAGGGCACTAGCTCTAGGGGAAGGCTTTCTCTCTGTGTTGGCTCATAGTTCAGGAGGAAGGTCCTTATCTCCTTTCACCATCTATGAGCTTGCTGTTCCTTGAGGCTCTCTGTATTATTGGCATCCATCTTCCCCCGGGTCTAGGAGGTTTCCAGCTCAAGGACTAAAGGGGCTAAAAGATGAGGTCCACTCCTGGCTCTTCTTTCTTGGTGATAGTAGGTCATTCTGATCACTGCTTGCTTGTTTAATCTCTTTCATATCTCCAAAGAAGTTTACTTAAGATAGAACCTGTGGTAGTTAAGGTTGTGTGTCAACTTGGCTGGGTCTGATTTTGAGTGACTGGCCAGCCCCATGATGAGAATGGTAATCAACTCCATGGTGGAATCTACTGTGAGCAGCTAAGTAGCTGCCTTAGGGATGCGGTCTGTTTCTAGTATATAAGAGGAAATTTTGAGAATGGTCTCTCAGCTTTTGGCACATCTGGATGGTGCATTTGGTCAAGTCTTCATCTCAATGGCCTTCCATGTTATCTGCTGATCTTAGAACTGTTAATGGACTTGAATTAGTGGCCTGCCATGTTCTTTGATAATTTTGGAATTGTACCATTTTCCTTGTTTACTTGGGTTTGTCAGCCTCAGCAACCAGCAGCTGTCTGAGTTAAGAGAAGCCTCTAGCTTCAGTGGGCCAGGAACAAGAGGCAGAGCTGAAGCCCAAAGCCAAAGGAACTTCACCCAGCCCCTAGAACTCAGACTTCTAGCTTCCTAATTGTAAGAGAATAAATCTCTGTTTGTTAAAGCCACCCATTTGTAGTATTTCCTATTAGACCAGAATTAGTGGACCAAAACAGAAACTAATACTGTAGATTATATCTTAGTTCATACACATTATTGTCACTGATCTTACCTCCTTAACAGAATTTAGGATTTACAACACCTAGGAAAATTACATCAGGTAACAAAACGGAAGGTGGTTACCTACTACTGAGAATCATAGCCTAGCCAAGTTGACACATATTTTTTGGGGACACAATTCAATCCATAACAAATGGGTAAAATAACTCCCACAAAGGCACATAAATAAGACTCCAACCCCAATCTCGTGACTTACATTATTCACAAGCCTTCTTAAATAAGTAAAACAGTAAGTTACAAAATATTAAACTGTATTTACAACAAAGTATTCTAAATTAAAGTGCCTTTTTGGTGGAATTGTTTAAGTGTTCTGTTGCTAACCAAAAGGTAAGTCAGCAGTTTGAACCCAGCCCACCAAAACCCTACCGTTCAGCTCCCACCAGCCACCCTTTGAATCCTCTTTATTTTTTAGAGGACAAGTCAGAACATACAATTTCTGAAAGCACTATACAGTTCATTCTACTTATTTTCTGTAGTTATGTTCTATAAAGTTACTGCAGATACTGAATTAGTGAATATTGAACAGTTGTTCCTATGAGAAATATAGAGCTAGGTTCCTGTGAGCCTCTGTTCACAAAATTTTCAACAACTGATCAATATCTTGTTTTTGTTTGTTTCTGGTTAAAGACATCTATTTACTAAGCTTGATTCATTGACAATAAACTCAGTCAACTCATTACAACTCATTTCTGAGCAAAGTTCATCTAACAGGTATTTTCTCTGTAAGGCACATCACAGCCTTGCACTTAGGAACATTAGACAGTTCTTCAGCACTAGGTTTGGTGGCCGTTTTGGACAGGAGAATCACAAATAAAAATTAGCACAAAAATGTGAAAAACATAGCACTAACTCAAAAAATCACACTTGTTTACAGCATGAGAACTGAAACAAGAAAACAGTGTCACCTTGTCCAACCTCAGCTGAAAATGTGCTTTTCAGAAGACTTAATTTCCCTGTTATGTCAGCTAATAATTAGAAAAGCACTGCCATATTGCTGTGAGGATTACAAATAAATATTAGTGAGCAGGTGATCCCATGTTTATGGGATCTGCAAGTAATGAGGATAGATTGTACTAGGGAGCAAGAAGAAAAGTGCAATTCTGATAGCTAGGTCCATACACATCCCACCCCGAGGGAGAGCTGAGCCAAGAGTAAAGGACTTGACATGCCAGAGCCAGGGGCACTGTTGGGCAGTGAATGTGTAGAAGAAATATATATACAAAGAAGTGCAGAAATGATAAGTGAAAATCTCTCTGAATTCTAGTAACTAATTCAGACGCCTGCATCCATCACCCAGATCAAGAAACAGACTATACAACCACCCAGAAGTCCTTCTGCTATCTTCAAGACAGTACATCCCACAGGTAATCCACATCCTGTTTATCACTCAATAATCCTTTATTACCAGTGCATCGTGTACTTTCTAAATGTTAAGAAAAGTGACTACTTCTGATTCTCAGATTTTTTTTTTTTTTTCTAAATTGATTCCCGAGCATTGGTGGTAAATGGAGAAGAAGGGATAAGAATATAAAAAGTCCATGAGATATGTACCATCTGGTGAGTTGTGTTTAGGTAACTGACTATTCCTACAATGTCTCCGACTCATCATTTCATGTTTATCATAATTAGTATTGGGATGTTTCTGGACTCAGAAAATTATGGAGCAACAGGGGAGGGCACAGGAGTTTTGCCCCAGGGGTCAGCACTGTGCAGAAGGAGCCCCTTTCCCCTGGAGAAGCCAGATCTTAGGAAGCTGACACCTTGACAGCAGTGAGAGTTGGCCATGATGAGCACTGGGACTCTGGGAAGTACAAAGAGGGCCTGACTGGTGCTACTCTGCCAGAGCGTCCACCCAGAGCCGTGCTGCACAGAGCTACCCGGGTGAGTACATGATGGCCATGGGTTGAGGCTGCCTCTGTCTTTGGAAGGGAGGCTGTTTGGCAGGGCTGGTTAGCAACAGTCATGAGAGAGAAGAGTCTGAGCTCCCCTGTCACTTGTGGAAGACGAAGGTGCCAGGAGTCACTGAGAAGACAACTGAGCTTTTCCCAGCTACTAGCCAGAAACATGTGTTTCTCTCTGAGAGCTCTGGTGTAACAGAATGTTTGATGCAGTGTGCAATTATCTGCCCATTTTTATACAGATGGGGAAGGTGTAAGAGACACAGGACATCAATGTCATTTCACTGAGTCCATAGAAGACATCTCCGCTCAGCATCTGTGCCCTCCTTTTCCCTCCCAGCAGTGGGAAATTTTACTTAAGTATGTTTTTTTATGTCTTCAGTCTTCTCAAGGTGCTCTGGTGGTGCAGTGGTTAAGGCATTTGACTGCTAACCAAAAGGTTGGTGGTTTGAACCCACCAGCCACTCTGCAAAAGAAAGAGGTGACAGTCTGCTTCCATAAAAATTTATACCCTTGGGAGTCCAATGAGGGTTGCTTTGAGTCAGAATCTACTTGTTGGTAATGAGTTTGGTTTTGTTTTTCACTTCTCAATATAGGATACTCCAAATTTATTCTGTGCTTTTTCTGTAACCTAACATGCAGCCTCAAAACATAATACAGACCACTTTTTTGGAGAATTGCTGAGACGTTGGGAAAGATATATATTCAAGGAGCACCTAATAATACTCCTAAATAATTGGTTTTAGAAAATAGTTCTGTAATTCTTTCCAGGCACTGACATAAGCACTACATACAGTAGATCTTTTAATCCCCACAGTAGACCAGTGTAGTACAAAGCATCTCCCTGTTTTCTAGGTGAGAACATTGGCCAAGTATGAGAGGTCATGTAATATGGAGACAGGAATGAGAGAAGCCAGGAGATGAGCTTCAGAGTGCTTGATGCAACACTCTGCACTGTTTTACCTCCCAGATCCAGTGATCCTGAATACACAGCTGGGAGATTCATGCTTCTACTTCCTGAGACAGTGATCAGATCAGTAAGAGTGAGGATGGAAATGGACTAGGTGACCTGGGAGGAAGTGATTGTAGGAGTAGTAAAGGGGATGATCTCAAAGACAGGAAATAAAGAGCAACGTATTTGGAAAGATGAATGAAGATATTCCTTATTTACATATTCTAGGTCTTCACCAAATTAGTCCATGAATCCATAATCTTGTATTATGTACTAATTAGTGTTCCTTTTGTTGTTGTTTTAAGTTCCAAACAATTGAAGAATGTATCTAGCACTGTATAAGAGACAGACATTCTAGGAAATGCAATGTACAACGGTAACCCAAAGTGTGGCTCCTATTAAGCTCATTTTAAAAACGAAGAATCAGAGGATAAAATCCCTCCCCAATTCACAGAGCCAGTAAATACTAGTCCCAGCATGCAGCCCAGAATCATGTCAACACAGCATTTACAAGGCGTCTTTACTCACTCACAGTCTCTGATCCTTGCAGGGCATTCAGTTCTCAGGTTTACAAAGGAAGTTATAGACTGTGAAAACACTGGTACATTAAAACTACACACCTGATCATTGTAATCATGAAGGAAATTTTCTTCTGTTCTATAGTCCTTAATAAGAGACGAGGTTGTGAAATGGTTAAGCTCTTGTCTGCCAACTGAAAGGTTGGCAGTTCAAACCCACCCAGTGGCTCTGTGAGAGAGAGATTTAGCAATCTTCTCCAATAAAGTTTACAGCCTATAAAACTTTATGGGGCAGTTCCACTCTTACTTGAGGCCTCTATGAATGAAAATCAAATCAATGGCACCTGACAACAACAATAACATTGTCTCTTATAGGAGCCCTGGTGGAACAGTGGTTAAAGTGATGGCTGCTAACCAAACAGTAAGCAGTTTGAACACACCAGCTGAAGTATAGGAGAAAGATGTGGCAATCTGCTTCTGTAAAGATTTACCACCTTGCAAACCTGATGGGGCAATTCTATTCTGTCTTACAGGGTTGCTATGAGTCAGAATCAACTAGACAAGAGTAGGTTTTGGTGAGCATTGTCCTTTATGTCTTGATGGTGAAACAGGAAGACCCTTAATTTTTCTTCCCAATGTTAGGTAATGCAATGACTTAACAACAACTACTTCCAACAGAAAAGGTACGTCAACTCCAAAGCACAGTCTGCTTGCTTTCCTGAGCGCAGGCATCTCGATGACAGTGTGAACTTGAAATGAGTTAGGGGTACAGCCTGCATTTTCTTTTCTTCACACCTTTTATTGTACTGAGAGGTCTGGTTTCTGCTTTCTCATGGTTAAGGTGGTTAATGGAGAATGATGAGGAAAGACAAGAATTCTTGGAAATTTATCATTTAATTTTGTGAGTTTTTAGTCTGCAAGATGTCATAAGTTGAATCTATTGGAGACACTTTTGTAAATTCTTTGGAGACATTCCTGCTGGTCTTTTCCAGTGGCAGTTTATTTCAGAGAAGCAAGACCTCTTCTTCTAGGAAGCCCCGCTTGAAAACCCCATGGATTCTGGCACTTACAATATACAGCATAGACCCAAGGGTGTACTCAACATATTAGACTACCATTGTCAGAAAGATCTCTTTCAAATAGCCACAAAGCTCACATTTCTGCCCCACTGACAAATCTAGTCTGTGAGATGCCTGCAGAATTGATGCCATCGTACTTAAGTACTCTTATTTCCCAATTATAGCTCTATACTTTGCTGTGAAGGACCTCTGTCACTCTATCAAGCCTGAGTCAGACACCTGTCCCCAGTATTCAACAGCCACAAGACAGGTATATCATATGCTTCCTAAATGGTTGATGGCAGGCCCTCTGCTAGGTTTGGGATTGGAACAAGACACTACCCTTCAGCCTTCTCACTTGACAAAGACATGGGCTCATACCATAACTTACTTTCAGTAATGTCTCCACACAATCTTCTGTAAACTCCACTTTCTGGAGGAATGAAAACCTCACCCTAAATTGTAGGCTCCAAAGGGAGTGATCCAAAAATGCAAGACCAGACTTGTCCAAACACTCACAGATGATTGACAAACATCTGCTCTGTCCTGAGACCTCAGCCAAAACTTCTGTTTTGAGACACTCTTACACAAGCCTGTAAGTTCACTGAGTCAACAATTGCAGTGGAGTCAGCTAAGGGTTAAGGAGACACTGGCCCACGGTGCCAGGGGAGCAGAGAAGAAGAAAATTGAAACCTGATGTCTGTCAGGTGAGGCATTACAAGGAAGATGATATGTGAGATATTTGAAAAATGATTAGAAGTTACCTTGAGGAAAATATATGTAGAAAAGTTTGATTCTAAGCAGAGGCAACACCACATGCAAATGTATGAACCACAATAATGAGAAAGGGCTTCTAGAAAAATATGGGGTTCTGGTGGTCTCAAAATGAAAGGGTTTATGAATATCAATTGTTCATTATCTCTGAAACAGAGAATGCTAATGCATTTCATAGAATCATTTAAAGTGTATATGTTGGCTCTACAGCACGAATAAAAATGAAAAGAAATCAGAGATTTGCATAAGAAAACCCAACACATCTGCTGCCCACCACTATTCCTACAGTATTCAATGGGGCCAGTATGCCCTTCCTATTTCCCTTTCCTGTGACATTCTTTGGAAATGTTATGCCTTTGTTTGAAGTTTCCTTTGCTCTTCTGCTCCTGCATTTCTACTCTCTGTACACCATATATTTTGATCATCTTAAACCCTTTTCTTTTCAGGCCACCTCTATGCCACATTCTCTAGATGTTCTTTCTTATTTTTCTCCTCTGAATGACCCCAGGCTCCCACATGTTCTGTGCTCCCACAGTACTCACTGCACGCATGCATCATGGCTTCTCCATGTACCTGTCATCCCCTACCAGTGAGTGACCCCTGACAGCAGGACCACATGTTACTGTCCTGCTTAATTTTCAATTCCATATATAAAGTCGGCCCCACGGTGAATATTCAGAGGTGTTTGTCTCACAGTGCATATCATATCTTCCCTACTGGTCCATAGGACCTGTATTTGAGCCTGACCAATTTTGAATGTCTCAAATCAGTTAGAAAAATGCTAACTAGGGACTTATGTATAATTGGAGATAAATGAATGTTTTAGGTCAGAATCAGAACTTAAATTGGACTGAGAATATACCAATATGATTCAGTGTTTAAATTTTCTGACAATTCTCCTTCCTGATACTGAGCTCACATACATTAGTTGTACACTTGAATAGAAATCTCATTGTTAAATCCCATAGTTGAAGATATTTTTAAACATCACTTTATGGGCAGTATGCTCACTGAATTTTGGGGTCACAGTCACCCTCATGTACAGAAATCTTAGCTCACAATACCAAAAATATCATACTGTGTTCTCTAAAAATCTGAGAAGGCTTGGTTATCATAGGTTGCCTCTGGTTGATGCTTAACTCCTGAGTTAGAAGCTTTGCAAAAGATTACTTGTAAATATATGTGATATATTATTCCTCACAGGGTTGCTGTGAGTTAGAGTGGATTCAAAGGCAATGGATTTGGCTGGGTGTTTATTACCCCCTGAACTCCCACAGCCAGAGAGGTACAATTTTATCTCTGGCCTAGTCCATTTGTCACCATCTTCTTTATAAACCAAAAGTATCAAACTGTTCCTGTAGGAGTCGATCTTCCCTATGGCAAAGACCAAATTCTTATTCAAGAGACTACTACTAGTGTCTCAGAGTGATATATCTGGAAAATAACATCTACTTAGTCAGAGGTAGGTCAATGCAGGACAAGAGTAAGTATAAATTGGTGAGTTTATATGTCTTGAAAGACTGCATGTTACTCAATTGATCCTGTAACATTAATAGGGCCCTTGAAGTTCAAAAACATTTATGTAACTGAATGTGAGGAGTCCCTAGTGAACATATCAGCCATCATGGATTGACTTAAGATTTCTAAGTCATACAGCTTTCACATTCATAGAGGAAAAGAATTTCCTCAAATACTCCTTCTGATTGGTCCCTAACATCATAACCATCATTAATATGCATATTTATGTCTCTTTGGATTATTTATTTATAAACTCTTCAGTGAATGTTATCTCATAGGAACAGAGTCAGGTACTTAAATACCAGATGGGAAGTGAGAGTCTCTCCAGTATGGCCCAGTCTAGTGAAGAAAGAAAAGAGAAACAGAGAGTGGGCACACAGTTCAGTGAGATCAGTGAACACTCATTGGACAAAGAAGTCTGAGCTACTTTCTGACAGATGGCAGGTGCAGGGGAGAAGGAACTGGCATAGGGAATTTATGCATACTGCTGTGGGCAAGATAAGGGACAAGATGTAATTTGTTTGGGGAGCTGAATGTCATTTAACAGTTAGTATAAGGTTGATAACAAGGCAAAGAAGCCAGGGATATAAACTTAGCACAGAAGAAAAAAGGATAAATGTGGTTAGACTACTGTAAAGCCATCAAGGGATTTTGTTCCTTTTTAATTGTGATTTGGGTGAAGGTTTACAGAGAAAATTTACTTTCCATACAGCAGTTCACATACACTTTGTCTCATGACATTGACCATAGTTTACCAAAATGCAACAGCTCCCCTTCTCTTCCTCCCCATAGTTACCTCTTCCCTGTGTCCATCCCTCCATGCACTCCTGTCCCCTGAGCTGTCTCCCTGTGCATAAGCAGCCCTTCTTTCTCCCATGATTGTTCTCTCCACAGAGAGTATCGACTTGAGGTAAATGTTCAA
>NW_006921842.1:5087842-5116327 GCF_000298275.1 Orycteropus afer afer | reverse complement strand
TCTGTGCAATCCTTCTGCCTAGTCCGCCATCTTGATAATCGCAATATCAGTTTTACACACAATTAACTTCATAGATAATATTGGGTGTAAACTTGTGGTATACCTGGGGAGGGTGGCACGGGGCCTTTCCATCTGCACTACCTGCCTGCTCAGTGTGGTCCAGGCCATCACCATCACTCCCAGAACCACCTCATGGACAAAGCTCAAACCACAGACTACACAGCAAGTTCTTTCCTGTCTCCTCCTCTTCTGGATCTTAAATACCCTGGTAAGCTCTAACTTGCTGTACTACATCACAGCTGTCAATAACACAAACAGATCTGAAACTAGACAGTATGTTAGAAATTGTTATATGCTGCCTTCTAAGCAAATAGTTCAGTGGCTTTGCCTCACTCTCATGGCTCTGCGGGACATCATCTTTCAGAGTCTCATGGGCTGGAGCAGCGGGTACATGGCTTTTCGTTTGTGAACACATCATAATCGAGTCATCTACCTTCAGAGCTCCCAGTTTACAAAGAAAACAAAAAGCAGTCCAGAGATCAGAGCTACTCAAAATGTTCTTGTTCTCATGGCCTGTTTCCTTTTCTTTTATTGGGCAGATTTTATTTTCTCCTTCTACACAGGTTCTTTCCTGATAAATGATTCCTCAATACTCAATATTAAAATATTTCTACAAGTTGCATATCCCAGTCTTAGCCCCTTTGTGCTTATAAGCAGGCATGTCCAGCTGACTAACTGGTGGCTTACTCACTGACAAGTGTGGAAACCACTTTCTACATTGATTCCTCAATCTACTAAAGGTGTATCATTTACATATATTTTTTGACCAGCAGGTGTGAGCATAAATTACCAGGGCCTTATAAAACTATTATATTCATCTTGTCTTTTAAGAAGCAGACACCAAGACAAACTTAGATGTGCAGTAACTTTATGTGGGCAAAACCCTGTAAGAGAAAATGAGATCAGGTTACTCTCCTTTGCCCAAGAAAAAGTGCCCAGAAAAAATGCTAGCTGTTTCTAATGTGAACTGTTTCTGGCATCTGGGGGATGAGACCAAAGGTCACTAAGGGGCAGCTGGGAAGTGTACTCACCATGTCGACGACAATGTGGAACTGGTTGCATGTTAGTAATAATGGAGGAAGGCTTCCTAATTTCCATCTTTTAGTGTTTGGGCAGACAGTGGTTCAAATCTCAGTTCAGTTCTCTAAGCCTCTGCTATGTCGTTCTGGCTCTCTCTTGCACATACACACTTTAGGGGTGAGTGTGAAACTTGCACAGGTTTCTCAAATCTCATCTCAGTTCTCTAAGTCTTTACTAGTTGGTTTCAGTCTTTTGCACATATATTTTATTCAGAGGTTAATCCTGAGACACGTGCCAGTAACTGAGATTTCAGTTCTGTTTGCTAAGTCTTTGCTTTGTTGATTTTGGTCTTGGCTGAATGTGTGTAGTTTAGGGATTAGGCTGTGATTTGTGCAGTTTCATTTAAAGAAATTCTTTATGCTGATGAGGAATGATACCAAAAGAAAACTATAAACATCAAGAATAAAACAGAACAACCGAAATGGTATATAGATGGATAAATATGAAAGAATACCATTTCCACTTCATATGCTTTAAAACAGGGAGCTCTGGTAGCATAGTGTCTAAGGTACTTGACTTCTAGCAGGCTTCCAGATATGATATTCAAGATTGCAGAGTAAGATTGTTAGAAAATGCAGAAAGAAAAGCAGGATTGTCAGGGGAAATACATTGTAGACATACATTGTAGATGTGTGGAACACACAGAAGAGAATGTTGGGAAAATCAGATGGATCACATGGAATATAGTAGAGAAATAGTGGGCTGCATTCATCGGTTTTAGAGTTTCACCTCCTATAATTCAACTGAAGTACAGAAAAAGGAGAGAACAGACAGAGAAGGCCCAGATGATAAGACTGAAAGAACAGAACCAGGTATGTTTGCATACTTCAATATTCCAGCTGTTCTTTTCACTGTGGTAAACCCGATCAAAGCCACAGACTGGAAATATGTCATCCTTACTACATATTTGTGTTTCTCTAAAGGATTTTCCTGGTTCTGTCCATGAAGTCAGGGGATGATTTGGAGTGACTTCATCTGGGGAATAATCTTTCTTTCTCTGGCTGGACCTGGAATTGGAGAGAACATCTTTATGTTTGTGGAACATATGTACATGGTTGGCAGGGGTCCTGAGGAAAAAAAAACATAGATCTTATTCTCATGCATTTGGCTTTCACTAATGCAATAACCCTTTGTGCCTTTGGAATGTCACATGTAGTATCAGTTTTACATTTAACTAACTTTATAGGTAATGTTGGTTGTAAACTTGTGGTTTACCTGGGGAGGGTGGCACGGGCCTTTCCATCTGCACCACCTGCCTCCTCAGTGTGGTCCAGGCCATCACCATCACTTCCAGAACTACCACGTGGACAAAGCTCAAACCACGGACTGCACAGCAGGTCTTTTCTTGTCTCCTTCTCTTCTGGATCTTCAATACCCTGATAAGCTCTAACTTGCTCTACTACATCACAGCTGACAATAACACAAATAGATCTGAAAGTAGGCAGCATATGAGGTATTGTTATATGCTGCCATCCAAGCAAATAGTTAGGTGGCTTTTCCTCATTCTCATGGCTCTGCGGGACATCATCTTTCAGAGTCTCGTGGGCTGGAGAAGTAGGTACATGGCTTTTCATCTGTTTACACATCATAATAGAGTCTTTTACCTTCAGGGCTCTAGGTTTAGAAAAAAACAAAACAAAACAAAAGTCTAGAGATCAGAGCTACTCAAAGTGTTCTCATTCTCATGGCTTATTTCCTTTTCTCTCATTAGGCAGATTTCATTTTCTCCTTCTATACAGGTCTTTCCTGATAAATGATTCTACATACTCAATATTAAAATATTTGTAAACTTGCTTATGCTAGTCTCAGCCTCTCTGATCAGCAGGAGTGTCCAACCTGGAATTGAGAAGTGTGGATCCCTCAATCAACTCACTGAAAATTGTGCATCTCTCAATCAACAAAAGCTATATCATTTACAGATTTTTCTTGCCCAGCAGGTATCACCATAAATGAACAGGGTCTTATAAAAATATCATATTAATCTGGTCTTTTGAGAAGCAGACCTTATGGAAAAATCAGATAATAAATTTATGTGTCCAAAAGCCTATAAGAGAAAATGAGGAGAAAGCCAGGAAGCTGAGAGAGCCATGAGACCACAAGGCAGTGTGATCCTGAGTGAAAGATATTGGGAAGAACATTGGGTGGAAGCATGCTAGGCAGCTATGCAGTCTAAGTAAAAGTGGCATTGATGAAGAGGAAGACAGAGAGAGGTACATGGGCGGTACAGATAACAAAGATGAACCGTTTTGAGCATCAGAACCAAAGTGAACATCAGAGCAGCCCTGGTCTCCCAGGAACAGGCCCACATTAGCATCCCTGTTGCCCTCCTCCTGACAGCTTGTAGGAGGCCTAGACTCAATGCAAACGTAGCAGTGCATTTCAGAGCACAACAGCTGGGGACCCTGGTCAGGTTGTTTCCCTTATGTGTATACTTCTTCAAGGCATATTTTCATGTTTATAAGAAACGAGGTTTGTTATTTTTTTCATAAGATTAAAGTCTATTGCTAGACAGTCTAAATCTGGGTCAGGGCTCCAAGAAAGCTAGAAGACAGTTTTCTCTCAGGCTTCCTTTCCAGTAAAGTAAGAAGACCTATGTCTTCCTGTTTCCACAATTACGAGGCCACCTCATGCCCCATCATCACTCTGAGCAGGGACGAAAAGAAGAGGACCAGAAGCAGGAAGAAGAAACTTATATGTCAGGAAAGCAAAACTTTGTCAGAAAATTTTACCTAATATTTCCTTATATTTTTGGCAAAAAGACATTATTTTGTAACTCCTACTTTCTCGAGTGCCTGAGAAATGTTTTCTAATGGGACCCTTTCTTGCCCTCAATATAATCTTTAAATAAGAAAGAATATTAAAATGTATGTTGGTCCTAAGTCTTCTAGCTGAGCTGTAGCCCAAATTGTATAGTAGACCAAATAACTTTTTCTTACTTTGGGACTTACTTCTGCTTCATAAATGACTGTATGGAAATTTTTACACAACATAGTACAAGTTAGAATTAGGTAAAGCTGAGGAATGTGGTTTTGTCAAGCTCCTGGTATGCACATGTGTTAAGCATGTGACTTTGGTGATTGCCTAATTCCCAGAAAAAGCCCTTGGGCCCTCCTTTATAATAGCCTCTAACTATATCTTAAAATAGTTTCAGGAAACTTATCAAAACCAAACCAAACTGACTGCTGTCAAGTTGATTCAACTCATAGTGACCCTTCCTTGGGTTTCTGAGGCAGCATCTCTACGGAAGTAGATTGCCCAATCTTCCTTCCAAGGAGTGGCTGGTGGTTTTGAATTGCCAGCCTTCTGGTTAGCAGTCAAATGCCTTAGGCACAGCCAAAATCCTGTCACCTAGAACCATCTGACAAAGCAGACCAACCACAGCAGAGGTGGTCAACAAAGACCCTAGCACCTGCAACTTTGTAAATACTATCCAATGAAATATTCCCCGAATGTACTCCCCTTCAACTATGATTTTTATCTTTATAAACTGCATCTTTATAATCTGCATCTTTGTAGCCCCAGAGGCACTTTGTTAAAAGCCTTTGACTCTGTGTTTCCTTCTTTTATAAAAGATCATTCACTGTAATAAATTCTTTGTTTTTCATTTTAAAGAGCCTTGTAGTTTTTTTCACTGTGACACTTCTTTGCTACCATAGCTCTCATAAGGCCTGTCTTCAAGCTTGCAAATTTATCCATCCACCTCCCTGTTCTCTCAGCATTCTGAGTAGGGAAGAAAAGAAGAGGGGCACAAAGAAGAAGAAAAAACATCTATGTTAGGGAAGCAAACCTTTGTCAGAAATTTCTCCCAAATATCTGCATATATTTTGATTGGCAGAAAGGTATTACTTGATCACGCCTACTTTCTACAGTGCCTGATAATTATGTTTTCTCTAGGACTCGTATTGCACCCTGATTATAGTCTGGATTCTTTCAATAAGAAAGAATAATAAAATTTGTATTTGTCAATCAACTAGCTGAGCTTCATCTGTAGGATGTGCCTAGCTGACCGGATCCCACAGGTTAGGTCAGTTGAAGAAGAAAATGTTGAGAAAAGAAACTGGGGGGAAGGGGAGGGATGGATATTGATTCCCTTTCCTATTCTGGAAATACATACACCTGGCTTCTGAATCTCCTTTATACTTGAGAACTATCTAATGAAACTATCCTGAAGTAATCTATTTCACCTAACTAATTGCCAAATTTCACCTTTGGTAACATTTGGCTCTAGGGGTCAAGTGTGCTCATACATTGCTGGTGTACATGACAATCAGTGAAATTGTTGTAGTTAACACTGTGACAGTAAAATTAGGAATGCTTACACACTTTGGAAAAGAAAATACATTGAGCTGTTGTTGGGTGAAGTACTCTGTAGATGTCTACAAGGTCAAGTTGGTTGATTGCATTTGTTGAATTTTGTTCTACCTTTCATTGAAAGTGGTGTACTAAAGTCTCCTACTATTACTATGGAGTCATCTATTTGTCTTTTCAATTTTGTTAAAGTCTGATTTACACATTTTTGGGCTCTTTTTTTGGGTGCATAGGTATTTATTTTGGTTATGTACTCTTGTTCAATTGACCCTTTAATCATTATAAAATATCTCTTATGGTGGTATTCATCTTAAAGTCTATTTTGTCAGAAAGTAATCTTACCACTTCTGTTCTTTAACCATTCACTGGAGAAGGACATCATGCTTGATAAAATGGAGGGTCAACAAAAAAGGGGAAGGCCCTCAACAAGATGGATGGACACAGTGGCTGCAATGATGGGCTCAGATATAGCAGGATCATGAAGCTGGCACAGGACCATGCAGTGTTTTGTTCCATTGTACATAAGGTTGCTATGAGTCAGAGATGACTCAATGGCATCTAACAATGACAACATCAATTTTTTACTGTGATTTGAGTGAAAGGTTACAGAGCAAATTCACTTTCCATACAGTAGTTCATACATATTTTGTCTCATGACATTGACTGCAATTTCCCACAATGTAACAGCTCTCTTCCCATTTCCCCCACATAGCTACCTCTTCCATCCCATGCACTCCTGCCTCCCCCCCCCCACCAGCTGTCTCCTTGTGCACACACTACCTTTCTATTCTCCCATGATTGATCTCTTCAAGGACTGTAGCTACCTAATGTAAGTGCTCAGCTCATATGCCTGTCTTTTGTTTGGCTGGGAGCCACAGAAGTGGGTTCAATTCCAGACCTCAAAGCCAGTTAGGGGCCATAGTCTCAGGGGTTTCACCGGGCTCTATCAAACCAGCAAACCTGGTCCTTCTTTTTTTTTTTTTTTATGATTTTGAGTTTTGTTCCACATTGTTCTCCCACTCTATCCAGGATCTCCTACATAGATCCCCCTCTGAGTGCTTGACAGTGGTAGCTGGGCACCATCTAGTTCTTCTGGTGTCATAGTCATAAATGCTGAGGATCGCATGGTCTACCAGTCCCTTGGACTAATTGTTTTCATGTGTCTTTAGTTTTATTCATTCTTCTTTGCTCTGGATGAGGAGAGACTCATCGTTGCATCTAGATGGCCACTTGCAAGCTTTTCAGATCCCAGTCACTACTCACCAAAGTAGGATGTGGAACAATGTTTTTGTGTAGTATGTTATGCCAATTGAACTTGATGTCCCCTGCTACCATGGTCCTGAGCCCACAGGTTCAACTACTTGCTCCCTCTGGGTAGCTGGCTGTGGCCAAGAAGTCACCACAATCTTGTCCCTTGTCAGCTCTACTATATACCTGGACATTCTTACAGAACATACAAATACACTTGTAGAAACATTGTCTGCCAGCCCTATGCATGGACATGGGCACACTCCCCACTGAACAGACATTATCAATAGTTCAGTCTGTCAACCCATCTATCCACCCATCAGATCAATGTTTGCCTTCACTGACAACATAGTACTGTATGTGCAAAATGGCTCATCTTCGTTGTCTGTACCTCCCATGTATCTCTCTATGTCTTCCTCTTCATCAATGCCACCGTGTTGATCACTTATATTTTGTACACTGTCTTTCCCTTCACCCAAATCAATACTTGTCTCTACCTTTCTAGCAGTGTTCCCTCCCCCCCCTTCCACCCCTGGTAACCAACAAAGAAAGTTTCCTTCCATATATAAACCTTTCTTTGACTTTTTTACAATAGCAGACTAATTCAATATTTGCCCTTCTGTGATTGACTTATTTCACTCAGCATAATGTCCTCCAAGTTCATCCATGTTATGTGGTGTTTTGCAGACTCTGTGTTATTCTTTAGGGTTGCATAGTATTGCGTTGTGTATAGGTACCATATTTTGCTTATCCATTCTTTGGTTGTTTGGCACCTAGGTTGTTTCCATCTTTTTGCTATTGTACATAGTGCTGTGATGAACATGGTTGTGCATATATCTGTTCTTGTCTTGGCTCTCACTTCTTTAGGATATATACCTAGTAGTGGGATTGCTAGATCAAATGATGTTTCTACTTTCAACTTTTTAAGGAATCACCATACTGCTTTCTACAGTGGTTGTATCATTTTACAGTCCCACCAGAAGTGTATGAGAGGCCTGATCTCTCCACATTCTTGCCAACATTTGTTATTTTCTGTGTTGTTGAACTTTGCTATTGGGGCAAGATGGTATTTCATTGTTGTTTTGATTTGCATCTCTCTAATGGCTAATGAGGAGCTCTGGTAGCGTAGTGCCTAAGGCACTTGACTGCTAACCAGAAGGCTGGCGGTTCAAACCTACCAGCCACTCCTCAGAAGGAAGGTTGGGCAATCTACTTCCATAGTGATACTGGCTTGGAAACCCAAGGAGGGGTTGGGTCCTACTCGATGGCAAACAACAACAACAACAACAACAATGGCTAATGATCGTGATAATTTCTTCATGTTTTTTTTTTTTTTTGGCTGCCTGAATATCTCTTTGGTGAAGTACCTATTTATGTCTTCTGCCTATTTTTTAATCTGATTGCTTGTCTTTTTGTTGTTGAGGTGTTGGAGTTTTCTATAAAATTTCTAGATAAGTCCCTTGTCAGATATGTCATTGCTGAATATTTTTTCCCAATCTGTAGATTCTCTTTTTACTCTTTTGGAGAAGTCTTTGGAAGTACATAAAAATTTAATTTTTAGAAGGTCTCATTCATCTAGTTGATCTGCTGTTTATGCATTTTGGGTTATCCTTGATAGTCTGTTTATGCCATATATTGTTGTTGTTGTTGTTATGTGCTGTCGAGTCAGACCTGACTCATAGCGACCCCTCCTTGGGTTTCCAAGGCAGTATTACTAAGGAAGTAGATTGCTCCATCTTCCTTCTGAGGAGTGTCTGGTGGGTTTGAACCACCAGCCTTCTGGTTAGCAGTCAAGTGTCTTAGGCACTAAGCTATCAGAGATCCTATGCCATATATAAGGAGCCCTAAAATTGCCCCAAGGAGCTCTGATAGCATAGTGCCTAAGGCACTTGACTGGTAACCAGAAGGCTGGTGGTTCAAACCCACCAGCCACTCCTTGGAAGGAAGTAGTGATACTGCCTCAGAAATCCAAGGAGGTGTCTCTATGAGTCGGGTCCAACTCCATGGCACATAACAACAACAACAACAACAACAACAACAAATTTGCCCTGATTTTTTCCTTGAGGAATTTTATAATTTTAGGTTTCACATTTAAGCTTTTGATCAATCTGGAATTAGCTTTTGTGTATGGTGTGAGGTATAGATCTTGTTTCATTTTTCTGCAAATGATATACAGTTTTGCCAGTACCATTTGTTAAACAAATTTAAGAATTTTTTTTTCCTATTTAAGAAATTTCAGCCCTTTCTTAAAAATCAGCTGACCAGAGGTTGATGCATCTATCTCTGGGTTCTCAATTCTGTTCCACTGGTCTATGTGTCTGTTGGTCCGATACCAAGCTGTTTTGACTACTGTGGTTTTGAGATATGGGAATATGAGACCTCCTACTTTATTCTTCTTCTTCAATGGTGCTTTGCTTATCTGAGGTCTTTTTCCTTTCCATATAAATTTAGTGATTGGTTTTTCCATATCCTTAAAGAATGTTGATGGAATCTGGACTGGGATTGCATTGAATGTATAGATTGCTTTGGGTAGAATTGACATTTTCACAATGTTCAATCTTCCTATCCACGAGAATGATATGTTTTTCCATTTACGGAGGTCTCATGGTTTCTTGAAGTAGTCTTTTATAGTTTTCTTTGTACAAGTCTTTTTGTCCCTGGTAAGATTTATTCCCAAGTATTATTATTATTATTATTTTGGTAGCTATTGTAAATGGTATTGTATTTATTCTTCAGCAATCTCTTTGCTGGTGTAGAGGAATTCAACTGATTTTTGGATGTTCATCTTGTATCCTGCCCAATACTAAATCTCTCAATTAGTTCCAGTAGACTTTTGACTGAGTCTCTTGGGTTTTCTAGGTATAGGATCATATTATCAGCAAATAGGGATAGTTTGACTTCTTCTCACCAATTTGGATGCTTTTGATTTCCTTTTCTTGCCTTATTGCCCTGGCTAGGACTTCCAGTACAATGTTGAATAGAAGTGGTGATATAGTGCATCCTTGTCTGGTTCCTGTTCATAAGGAAAATATTTTCAGTCTCCCTCCATTGAGAATAACGTTGGCTGTTGGTTTTGCATATATGCCATTTATTATGTTGAGGAATAGAAGCTCTGGTAGTGTAGTGCCTAAGGCATTTGACTGCTAACCAGAAGGCTAGTGTTTCAAACCCACCACCCACTCCTCAGAAGGAAGGCTGGGCAATCTACTTCTGTAGTGATACTGCTTCAGAAACCCAAAGAGTGGTCACTATGAGTTGGATCCAACTCGACAGCATATAACAACAATAACATGTTGAGGAATGTCCCTTTCATTCCTATCTTGCAGAGAGTTTTTTTTTTTTTTTTTTTAAATCAGGCATGGGTACTGGATTTTATCAAATGCCTTTTCTGCATTGACTAATATGATCATGTAGTTCTTTTGTTTTACTTGTTTATGTGATGGATGGCATTGATTGTTTTTCTAATGTTGAACCATCCTTGCATACCTGGTATGAACCCCACTTTGTCATAATGAATTACTTTTTTTTGATATGTTGTTGGAATCTATTGGCTAGGATTTTGCTGAAGATTTTTGCATCTGTATTGATGAGGGATATTGGTGTGTAGTTTGCCTTTTGAGTGATGTCTTTGTCTGGTTTTGGTATCAAGGTTATGCTTGCTTCATAAAATGAATTTGGGAGCATTCCATCCTTTTTTATGTTCTGGAATAGGTTGAGTAGGATTAGTATCAGCTCTTCTCTGATCATTTGGTAGAATTCTCCAGTGAAACATCTGGGTCAGGTTTTCTTTTTTTGTTGGTAATTTTTTTTATGACCTGTTCAGTTTCTTCTTTTGTTATGGGTCTGCTCTACTTTTCCACCTCAGTCTATGTTAGTTTAGGTAAGTAGTGTGTTTCTAGAAATCTGTCCATTTCTCCTAGATTTTCAAATTTGCTGGAGTACAGTTCTTCATAGTATCCTGCTATTATCCTTTTTATTTCAGTTGGTTCTGTTGTGATATCACTCTATTTGTTTCTTATACATGGTACTTGTATTCCCTCTGTCTTTTCTATTATAAAATTTGCCAGTGGTTTGTCAATTTTATTAATCTTTTTAAAAAATCAACTTCTATCTTGTTGATTTTTTCTATTATCTTTCTATTTTCTGTTTCATTTATTTCGGCTCATATCTCTATTATTTCTTTTCTTCTGGTGACTATAGGCTTTTTTTAAATTGCTCTTTTAATTGTTGGAGAAGTTGTTTTAGGTGTTCATTTTCACTCCTTCTTCTTTTTTGATGTGTGCATTTGTTGCTATAAATTGTCCTCTAATCCTTGCTTTTGTTGTGTCCTAAAGATTTTGGTGCTGTCGAGTCAGTCCTGACTCATAGCAACCCCTCCTTGGGTTTCCGAGGCAGTATCACTATGGAAGTAGAGTGCCCCGTCTTCCTTCTGAGGAGTGGCTGGTGGTATGTTGTGTATTCATTCTCATTTGATTCAAGGAATTTTTTAATTTCATTTTTTATTTCTTCTATTACTCAGTCATTTGTAAGGAGGGTGTTGTTCAGTTTCCATGTGTTTGCTCTTTTTCCGTTGATCTTCCTATTGTTGATTTGTAATTTCATAGTATTGTGATCTGAGAAGATGGTTTGCAGTATTACGATGTCTTTAAATTTGTTAAGGCTTCCTTTATGGCCTAACATATGGTCTATCATGGAGAATATTCCATGTGCAATGGAAAATAATATATATTGTGCTGTTGTTGGGTGAAGTGCTCTGTAGATGTCTATAAGGTCAAGTATGTGGGTTGTATTGTTTAGTTCTACATCTTTATTGAGTTTCTTTCAGTTTTCTGTCTTTCATTGAACGTAGTGTATTAAAGTCTCCCATTATGACTGTCATCTATTTGCCTTTTCAATTCTGTCAAATTCTGGTTTATGCATTTTGGGGCTCTTTCATTAGGTGTATAGATATTTATTATGGTTATGTCTTCTTGTTCAATTGGTCCTTGAATCATTATATAATGTCTTTCCTTGTCTCTTATGGTGTTTTTGTCTTAGAGTCAAGTTTATCAGAAATTAACATTGCCTCTCCTACTCTTTTTTGATTGTCATTTGCTTGATATATCTTTTTCCAACCTTTGCTTTTTAGTCTATTTTTGTCTTTGTCTCTAATGTGTGTCTCTTGTAGACAGCAAAGTGATGGCTTATGTTTTCTGATCCCATTTACAACTCTCCATCTCTTGAGTGGTGCATTTAATTCATTGACATTCAGTGTAATTATTGACAAGTATGAATTTCTTGCTGTCATTTTGTCATGTGTTTTTTTCTGCTGTTGCTGATTTCTTTGTTCCATATGATCTGTGCTGAGTTCATTGTTTGTCGATTGTATTATCATTTCCTTCTTTGCTGTTGTTTTAGTATTTGCTGAATATTTGTGCTTGTCCTCTTTATTGTGATGTGAAGGTTTATCATTTTTCTTTGAGGTTATCCTCTGATTTATTATTTTCTCCCTGAGTTTCGAACAGTCCATTCTGTCTTGCAACTCTCTTGACTTCTTTACCATTTAGAAGTTCTGTAACTGCACCATTTTTCTCCTCTTTCTGTTTTGTACTTGTCCTCATTTGCCAATTGATGTCTCTGGTTCCCTGATTATAATCTTGTAAGCTTATTTTACTTTGGATACGTCTATAACTGGGTTCGTTTCTCAGTTATGTGATCATGTGTGTTAATGGTCGGTTGTTGTTTGCTATTATTGGTTCTCATCCAAAGGACTCCCTTTAGCATCTCTTATAAGGTTGCTCTGGTTTTAACAAATCTCGTCAATTTCTGCTTATCTGGAAATGTCCTAATTTCACAATCATATTTGAGGGATCATTTTCTGGCTATATAATTCTTGGTTGGATATATTTCTCCTTTAGGGCTTTATATATACCATCCCATTGCCTCTGCCCTGCATGGTTTCACCTGAGAAATCATAGCTTAGTCTTATTGGTTGCCCTTTGTGGGTAACTTTTCAGTTTTCCCATGCTGCTTTCATTCTTTGTCTTTGGTTTTGGTGAGCTTCATTATGATATATCTTGGTGATTTTCTTTTGGGGTGTATCCTGTTTGGGGTTTGTTGGACTTCCTGAATGCATATAGTCTCATCTTTCATCATATCAGGGAGATTCTCTTCCTACAAATCTTTGACAATTTTCTCTGTGGTTTTTTGTCTTTTCCTGTTCTGGAATTCTGATTACACATAAATTATTCTGTTTGATGGTATTCTACATGAACCTTAGGGTTTCTTCATTTCATTTTTATCTTTTTCCTTTTCCAAAGAAGTATTGAGGTATTTGTCTTCACTGCCACTAGTTCTGTCTTCCATTGATTTAATTCTACTCTTTTGTACTTTCAATGTCTTATCTCCTTCTGAAAGTTCAGTATTAATCTTCTAGAGTTCTATCTGCAGATTTCGTATGATTTCTAATTTTTCATCTATTTTTTCATTTTGTCTTGGGTTGTCTTCTGAAATTGTGTTAAGGTTTCTCTGTGTTTTCCTTAATTTTGTCAGTGTTTTCCTTGATCTGTCTCTCAGTCCACTGAAGGTACATAAATATAATTGTGTTGAATTCCTTATCATGGAGTTCCCATGCTGCTTTTTCCACAGGGATGTGTTCTAGGTCTGTACCCTGGTTACTTGTTTCTACTGCTTTATCTTGCTTCTTTGTGTGGACTGTGATGGTCTGTTGTCTCTGAGACATTGTGACATTTGTTTTACTTATATTTAATTGGTGATTGCATGTTGGAGTGATTCACCCAAGATTTTCATTTTCTTTGTTTTGTTTCAATGTATCTAAGTAAGCAGGGCATTGTGCTCCTATATTCACTAGTTGGCAGCATTTGTGCACTCACCACCTGTCTCCTGGTGGGTGTGATAGAGAATGAGAGTGGCTGCACAGTTCTCTGTTAACTGTTTGTGAAGAGCAGTTATGGGTGAGTCAGGCTCATATTGATGGGCATGTATCATTGGCCAGTTGGTGCAGAAGGTAATGGTGACTCTCACCCAATAAGTGGGGCTGCAGGAAGTATTGGTGTGGTTTGGTTGTATGGCCACTCAGTTAGACAAAAACAATAATCAACAAACCACCAAAAAAATAAAAGCAAGAGGACAAAAACATACACTACATAAATGTACAGGAAAAATCGCCAAAAAGAGAAGGGGGAAAAAAGGAGGAAAGGTTATAAATGAGAGAAAATATTTAAGGAAATACTTTAAAAAGACAAAAGAAATATGGATAGAAAGGGAAAAGAACTCACAAGATCTGAGGAGGGGAGAATAAGAGAAAATAGGTAGAATAAGAGAATAATGAAGACAAAAATTGTAAAAATACAAAAAGAAAAACAAGGAATGGGAAGAACCACAAGAAAGAAAAAAATGGGAACCAGGAAAAGGGAGGAGAGAAAAAAAAAGGCCCAAACACTGAACCTTGGAAGGGAAGAAGAAAGAATAAAAGTAAAAAAGAACAGAATTTGTTAAAAAAAGAAAGAAAGAATAATTTTAAAACAAACAGAAAAAAAGTCTGGAAATGTCAGGGCAGGACACTCAGACTCCATCAGAACACACAGATAGGGATGGAATTCCTGCTGGCCTAGATGGTGGGTAGGGGTGAGGTATGATTGCACCTCCATTAACCAACAGGGTGTGGGGCATAAGAGTAACAAGGGGAATATGGCATCTTTACTGTCCTCAGTCTCTATGTCTGTGCTATCTCTGGCAAGTGGAGCCTATTCTCAAGTCCCTGAAATCTAAGAGAATGTTGTTGCTTTAAATATCCAAAATGGTCCAACCACCTATACACATACAAAATGGCTACACCCTCTGGACTGCCAAAATCCACAGCTCAGTTTGTCTCCCTCTCTGCTGTTTCCCTTTTCATCCTTCAGCCACCATGTAGTCCTCTGTGGGGTCCTTGGCAAGCAGCACTGATTTTTAGGTTAACTCTTTGACTGCTAACCAGAGGGCTGGTGGTTCAAACCCACCAGACACTCCTCAGAAGGAAGGTTGGCAATCTTCTTCTGTAGTGGTACCGCCTCAGACACCCAAGGAGGGGTGGCTATGAGTCGGATCCAACTAGATGGAAGTGAGTTTGGTTTTTTGGTTTATAACATCACTTGGAAATATCCAAATTGTATGTGCCATCAGAATCACTGACAGTCCATAGCTCTGTCCAACTTCTTTTTCACCGTTTTCATGCAGGTTCTTCTACTAGTGGGAGTTTAGTCTACTTTTGTGTCCTTCCCTTCAAAGCTCAGGGCTACAGGATTATCTTCTGTATCTGTGTCAATTGGTTCCTCTTTTCTTTGTTGAAGAGGGTCTTCGTAGTCTGTCTGCCTATTCCACTCTCTTACCGGAACACACTTCTGCTCATTTTTGATTGCCGTTTGTTTGATATATCTTTTTCCAACCTTTGATTTTTAGTCCGTTGTTGTCTTTGTGTCAAGGTGAGTCTCTTGTAGACAGCATATGGATGGACCATGTTTTCTTATCCAGTTTGCAACTCTTCATCTTCAGTGGGGCATTTAATCCATTTACATTCAGTGTCACTATCAACAAGCTTGCATTTATTGCTGTCATTTTTTCCTTTTTTTTTTTTGTTATGTTGCTGATTTCTTTGTTCAATATGGTTTTCTATGCTGAGCTCAATTTGTTTATGGATTTTCTTAACATTTCTTTCACAGCTATCGTTTGAGCATTTGCTAAATATTTGTGCCTCTCTTCTTTTTCATTTTGATGCAAAGTTTTATTATTTTCTTTGATATTACTCTGTGATTTATAATTTTCTCCCCAAGTTTGGAACAGTCTGTTCTTTCTCACAATTGTCTTGACTTCCTTCCTCTCCATTTAGAAATTCTGTACCAACACTCTTTATTACTTCTTTTTGGTTTGGAGCTGTCCTCATTCACCAACTGATGTCCCTGGTTCCCAGTTGTCAGTCTTGTAAACTTATTTTACTTTGGTTACTTCTATAACTGGGTTAGCATCTAGGTTATGTTGTCATGTGTGTTAATCATCAGTTGTCTGGTTTTGTTGGTGGAATGCATATACACTTTGATTCAATTATTTTGTTTTTTTGAGAAACAAATGCTGTATATACATATGTGAAAATGATCTATGTCCAAAATATACATTTCAGCATGGTTTGTAATTCACAGACTGAGTCCAACATATATGCTTCTGAATATGGGATTGAGTGAATGAATTAGGGTACATGAAATGGTGGAATACTATGCACCTTTAAGAAAAATAAGAACTTCTCAATATACCTATATAGAGAGATCTCCTCAAGAAATTAACAAATGAAAAAGTAAGCTGTATAATAGCTTACAAGTGTACAGCGGTTTATATATATTAAAAAAGAAAAGAGAGAGAGAGAGAGAGGGACAAAAACAATTATAGAACAAAGTTCAAGACTATAAAAATGATCAGATTTACTGGTCTGATAGAGACTGGTACAGACCCTGAAACTGTGGCCCTAAAAATGATCAGACTTACTGATCTGATAGAGACTGGTAGAGGCCCTGAGGCTGTGGCCCTTATATACCCTTAAGCCTGGAACTTAACCCACTTCCAGGATCATCTTTCAACTGGACCATAGATAGACCTATAAAGTGAGTAATAAAACCAAGGAGAAATGTACTTCTCAGTACAATCAAGCACATGAAACCAAAAGGGCAACATTTGACCAAATACAAAACTCAGAAGGCAGGAAGGGGCAGGACAGAAGGACTAATAGAAATAGGGAACCAATGGAGGAAGTGGGAAGAGTGCTATTGCATTGAGGGAATTGCAAACAATTATCTTGAAACAAAATGTGTGTAGATTGTTGAATGGAAACTAATAGACTAACTGTAAACTTTCACCCAAACTATAATAACCTATTTTTTAAAAAGTTGCTTTTACATGAAGAATGATAAGAACATAGAGTACAACTCAGAGAGACAATTATTTTCATAATCTCAATGATTAAATCACGTGGTTATTAAAGAATTAGCAAAAATAAGAGTTGGAACTAGTGAAGTTAAATCTTTTATAGAAGAATTCGGGTAGTATGCATGAACAATTTTCAGAGTTAGGAATTTATATCTGCTGCCCTACTGTAGAGGCAGATTGATGCAACTATTTCAGATTGAGTGTCAGCTTTCTAGGAGCTCTGGTGGTGTAGTGTCTAAGGCATTTTGACTGCTAACCAGAAGGCTGGCAGTTCAAACCCACCAGCCACTCTTCAGAAGGAAGCTTGGGCTATCTACTTCCGTAGTGATACTGCTTCAGAAACCCAAGGAGGGGTCTTTATGAATCAGATCTGACTCAACAGCAATGAGTTTTTGTGGTTTTTTTGGTCGTATTTCTACATGATCACGCACACATTATTCTCCAGCACTTTTGTTCCAAAACTTATAGTGTCATTTTACCATGCAGTCATAAAGATCTGAGAAGTATAATATTACTAATAACCAAACTTATACAGTCCTGATTAATATCAGAGTATTGGCATGAAAATTTAATGCCATTTTTTCATTATTGGTACTGAATAAAAGCTATAGATCAAATTACTTCCATGATGGTTCAATCTGGAAATGTAGTAATGAACTCCTATGAGTTAATTAATAGTAGTCTCAAAATTCTATTTAAAAAGTTATTTTCAAAGTCAGGATGGAAGAGGGCAAAACAGATTGCTTCCACCACAATCAGCCACTAACACCACCCACCCGTGCCCCTCACCAACAGAGAAATTATTTTACTCATGTACCACCTCATTTCTGTCCTATGCATTCGAGGTGGTGGATCCCACTCTCAGCTCCAGAGTCTGAATTTTGATCAATCTATTTAATCATAGAGGCTCCCTTATTCATGGCAATAAAATCTAGAAAAGGGTGTATGATACAAATGTAACTACTATGACCTGAGGGAAAATTTACTCGAGAGTTTCCTGAAGATGTTGTCCTCAATTTATTGAGACCCAAGAGGCTTCTTTGTTTTCCTTCTAGATTTTGTCATGGGAGAGTTTGAGCCTCCCTACCCTCTGTTATGTGTGATAATAAAGCTACTTTTTTTTTTTTTTCACCCAGTTGAGTGTCGTTTTAATTGTTGTGGAGCTGTAGCTGAAAGTTTCTTATTATTGGGGAAAGATCTTTGGGTAAGATATTTTATAAATACGTTTCATAAGCACTATATTCTAATAATGCCTTCTGATCACTGGCATTGTACAAAACCCAAATCCAACTACATAAATTATGTAAAAAATGTTAAGTCTGTTATGCGCTTGGGTCCCTAAGCTTTCTCTTTCATATGAGCAGACTAGCCATTCTCTTCACTTGGGAGGGATACCTGTCAGTCACTAACTCTAGCACAACCTCTCTTTCCCACTGTCACTACCTCTAGAGTTATTGGACACTTGCCAACCACACCTCTATCTAGCCACTGAGAGCGTAAACAACCATGCCGCAAAGCTATACTCATGAAATTAGGAAACTACTAGTGTATATAGAAGTTCACTGCTTTTCCATTTAAGCATGTCTGTTGGAGTAGAACAAGAGCTCAGACCTGTGATACCTACAAAGACTACAAGTAAAACCCTTTTCTTAATGCATCAGGCATTTTTCTTACTCAACTTATCACTCATGTATATAGATGTTTAATGTAAAATTATTTATGGTAGATACTGAGGGTATTGCCTTCAAGGAATATATAATCTAGTGGGGAAAATATCTGAGTAAATAGTTGTTTACAACACAGGGTGATAAATGCTACAATTGAGGTGCGTGCTTTGGGCCCTGACAGTATAACCTAGAGAAAAGAATTGATAGCTCATTCAGTTTGTGAATGTTTCTGCTTTTTCTATTTATTGACACTGGTCTCTGATGGATAGATTTGTTTTGTTCCAGGACAGCTAAACCTAAAAACTCCCTCTATTGTGTACCCTCACCATAAGAGTAAAAACCTGAGGTGAGAAGAAAATTGAAACCATGAATTTTTACCTTGTTTCACAGTTAAGTGCTGGAGTACAACCTGAAAGGAAAGGTCCATGATTCATTTCCAACCTAGTAGAGGCTCCTGGAGAAAAGACTTGATGCCCCATAAGGATTACAGCCTAGGAGATGGTATGGGGTGGTCTACTGTGTCCTATAGGGTCACTATGATTCAGTATTAACTCAAAGACACACCACAATTCAACTAGGAAGGTTGGGAGCAGAGAGCGAAAGGGAGCCCAATGGGCATCAGCCCCAGCCAGAAAGAGTTGGTATACAAGTGAAAAACCCATAAAAGTTAATTAGCAGTGCTGCTAATGACACCACCTGTCAAAGCAGTGATGAAATCAATAACGCTTCTGACTAAGGATCAGAAGATTCCAGGTTCTACCCTTGCTGGTTCTAGATTTTACCATCTTGTTTCCCAGGGAGAATGGGTGTTCTATAGTTATATATGAAGCACATGCATTTAAAAAGGAAATCACTTTTCAGTGATGAGGACCTCTTGGTTTCTTGGGACCTTCTGTCTTTATCACTCCTGACAGAGAAGGATGGGGTGAGGTAAGGGAGGCTGGAAAGGATTCATATGGAATAAAGTAAGAATCTGGTTCTCTCACCACAAGCCTAAGAGAGAGACATTAGAGGGAGGTGAGATAAGCTAGATTAGATTTAAAGGAATAAAATTGGAATCTGGAACAGATCCACAAAATAGTACGTTCTAGACCAACCCATTTTGCATGAAAATGTTTCCCATTTTGAGAAATCTTGGCTTTTTGTTTTAATGTTCTCTTCTGAGAATAAACAGATAATCCTCCAGGAATCCTGTTTCATTTTCTTCAAAGTTCACCTGTCCAAATTCACCTACAAACAAGTTATAGTTACTGAACTGAAAAGGACAGAAATTAAAACCAGGAGGGAGAGCTCACCAGGATCATCAGAAAAGCAAACTGGTTGCTATGGAGTCAATTAGGACTCATAGCGACCCTATAGGATAGAGTAGAACTGCCCTATAGGGTTTGCAAGGCTGTAATCTTTATGGAAGCAGACTGCCAAGTCTTTGTCCCATGGAGTGAATGGTGGGCTTGAACAGCCATCTGCAGGTGTGCAACAACAACCTTGAGTGAGGAAAAACAGCTCATGAGCTACCAGTCCTTCATCCAGGGAAAGGGACTGTACCGGTCCCACTTCTATCAAGTGACTGTCAGAGGGGTGGGGTTTAGATTCAACCAGAAGGAGGGAGCAGCACAAAGTTAGCAAGATTTCCCCACTTGCATCTACAGAACCTCAATCCAGTACTGCACCAACCTTCATCATTCAACATGCAACCAAGCAAAAGTGACTCATCCTGTGATTGCTGCCTAGAGGGCTAGTCTTCACAGGGTGGAAATGTTGCCTACAATCACAAATGCACACCCAGGCCCACAGCTCACCGCAGAGGAGCCAGAGAGATAATCCTAGCTTGGAGAGTGGTGAATTGAGGACACCACTGAGATCATTCAGGAAACAGCAGGCAGAATCTCAGTGACCTCAGAAAAGAGAGAAACTTTGCCCTGAAATGCTGAAGTTGGTCATTGGCAGACCCCTCCTTCCAGCCAGGCCTTGTTTGAAGGAATTCAATGGGCCATATTGTAGCCATGAAAGATTATGAAACTCACATTTTCATTGAAATTTTGGAATTGGATACACTCCTGGGCATGAAAGACAGACATAAGGCTTCCAACCCTTATCACCACCTTTCTGTTTGCTCTATCACTGATAACCACTTTTAACAGTCCCTGTGTGTCCTGTGAAGCAGATAAGTACTTGAGAATTTGGACCCACATTTCCTTCCTGCTTTCAAAGTGATCTGTACCAGACCTCTGGGTATGATTATATTTAACTTTGTCTTGGGATTTCTAACAGGGTAATAGCAACTACAGCACATGCTAACCATGTGAGCTATAAGAAAGCATCCTTATTACCGTCAATCAGATCTCTAAAGCATTTCCTGAACAGTGAAAACTAGTCTGTGCTAGAGTTTTAGTTTGTTTGCCAAGTTCTTTATGGACTCTAGAAGACTTTTTCATAATTCAATCACCATGAAAGTCTGCAGAAGGAAAGTTCCAACGTCACCTGTTTAGTGAGGTTTTACATTATGATCTCAGTTAGAATGCAACCTACCACCTGCCTTGTCTCCATTCCTACTTCTGTTGGAGACCAAGAAAAAGACTCCCAAAAGAACATGACTGCAAGGCACATGTTCTAACTACAGTTAAGAGATGCATGGTTGAATGATTGCTTTGAGAGATGGCAAGGCCTCTCCGCAGTTGAATGAATGAATGCTTGGCTTCACCTTTGTGTTCCTGGGGTGGAACGTTGCCCCAGCAGAATGATTGCTAACCTATCTCCCTGGAATGACGTTTTGCCCTAAGAATAGTATACCTTAGAAACCATTCTTTAGAATCATGTATCTTACCAATCATATTATGTTTTAGAATGATGTATCTTACTGATTATTTACTAATCCTGTAAGAGATATTAACCTAATTACTTATCCAATACATTTGGTCATGGGAAAATGCTTTTGGGTATAGGAAAGAGTAAAATTTTAACTTTTAATTAATGCTTGATTGTTATAAGGAAATGTGTGATTGTATTGTAAAAGAATATTTGATTGTATACTTGATTGAATACTTGATTGTTTTAAAGAAATGTCAAAGAATAATGATGTAATCATATACTTATGTATAAGTAAAGCAGAGTGGATACATCAGGGGTTGCTCTCACAGAATATGCAGGGTGTCCGCCTGGCCCCCGTTCCTTAAATAATAAAAAAGAAAACTATTAATCCTTTTGTGTGGCTTCTTTTTGTGACCTGTGTGGTTTTGCTGGACACGGCATACTTCCTTTTTTATTTGTTTCTGTGGCACCTGAGCTGCACTCACAGGTGCTGATTAAACACAAAATTTCCTCTTCTTTTCCCAGTCAAATAAAGGTGGGGCAGGGTGGGGGACCCTCAAGGACATTCAGCCCCTCTGCTCCCAGGTTATCGTCCAATTCCTTGTCTCAACTCAGTCATTTTTTTTAAAGGGGATTATTTTGATTCTCCAGAAATTTGCATCAACTTGTGGATGTAGCTCCAAAACTGTTGTCTATAAAAAGGATTGTATAAGTATATATTTCTTAACATCTCTGTTGTTTCCATCTTATTCTCTTCTTGGAACAGGTAAGTCTATGGGGTTTTGTACACAGAAAAATGAACTCACCTTGAATCCCTACATTAGGATCTTCACATTGAGATCTGAAGGTCTATATTGTGCTGCTTTATGGAACACCATTTCTCCATGTACAAAAGCAGTGGTTCCTTGGGACTTTCCCAAATAATTCAACATGAGATCATCTTTTGAAAGTGCCTCATATCTATGGATGTGGGCTTAAGGCTACCTAGTGACTACTCAGCAGCTGAATATCCAAGGAGCCACTCAGGGCCCCACAGTCTAGGTGTATGCAGAATGTCCAAAATGAGGACTTGCTAAATGAATGAAGGAGTCTATCTGTAATGACCTGCTCTATGAAAGATGTTCAGCATCTCTGCCTGAACTATTATGATAATAACTTGACCCTTGTTCCTGGCTTTTGCACTCAATTCTCAACTCATTACTCTGTTGGAATCATCTTGTAATCTGTCTTAGTTATCTAGTGTTGCTATAACAGAAATACCCCAAGTTTATATGGCTTTAACAAACAGAAATTTATTTCCTCACAATTAGGAGGCTAGATATCCAGCACTGGGGAATGGCTTTCTCTCTGTTGGCTCTGGAGGAAGTTACATGTGTCTTTTAGTTTCTGCTCCTGGTTGATCTTCCTGTGGCTTAGCATGCCTCCTCCCCCATCTTTGCTCTGCCTGCTTGTTTAATCTCTTTTACATCTTAAAAGGGATTGACTCAAGATATACCTGCTAAAGGGACAAGGAGGCAGCATCTTCTTATCTCCTCTAATTCCACAAGAGGAAAACAGAATCACCATCAGCAGCCCAAGGCCTGTTCTTATGAGGCCAGACAGGCTGCCACCCTCCAGCCCTCTTACTAACCTTGACACCAACCTTTCCTCCTGTGGCATCCCACCTCTCTACTGGGTTCGATAATTCACTGCAGTGGCCACACAGACCTCACAGATTATAGGGTTTATTAGGGAAGTAACAGGCTACAATTCAGTTCAGGACCGTGCTCAGTCTCTCTCAGCAGGCTGTCTCTCAGCCAACAGTCTCTCTCAGTAGCACATCTCTCTCTCAGCAGTGTGTCTCTCTCAGTGTCTCAGCACCACATTTCTCTTAGCAGCACTTTTTCCTCAGCTGGCAGTCAGAGAGACTCCTTCTGCCTCTAGAAGGGCTCATTTTAAACCTGGTAGAGTAGCAAAACTAGCCAATCCCAACATCAGAATTCTATATACCTGAGAGAGACCAAACTTCCCAGAATATTGCTGGGAATAGTGCATACTGCACAGCTTCAGATCTCAATGTGAAGATCCTAATTAGGGATTCAAGGTGAGTTCATTTTTCTGTCTACAAAGCCCCATAGACTTACCTCTTCCAAGAAGAAAATAAAGCTGAAACAACAGAGATATTAAGAAAGCATATACTTACACAATCCTTTTTATAGACAACAGTTTTAGAGGTACAACCAGAATACTGCTGCATATATATATATATATATATATATATATATATATATACACACACACACACACACACTATTGCATCCTGCTCCAAGAGTAATACACCGGGTGGATAACTTTAACAATCAGAAGCTACTCAGTTGCTCAAGGCAAATTCCACCACAGAGTTTACAAAGACTATGAGTAGAAAAGCCATACCATATAATTTACTACACTGCTCTAGGGAATGGCTTTCTTTTTGTTTCTCTCAAGGAGATTATGTGTGTCTTTTAGCTCATGGCTACTCTTTCTGTAGCTTCGCATGTTTCTTACCCCATCTTTGCTTTGCCTGCTTGTTTAATTCCTTTTATATCTCAAAAGAGATTGACTCAAGATACACCCTACACTAATCTTGCCTCATTAATATCACAAAGACAACTCATTCTCAAATGAAATTATAACCACAAGTATGTTGTTGTTAGGTACCTTGGAGATGATTCCAACTCATAGTAACTCTATGTACAAAAGAACAACACAGTGCCTGTTTCTGTATCATCCTCATGGTCCTTGCTGTGTTGTGCCCATCGTTGTAGCCATTGTATCAGCCCATGTCATTGAGGGTCTTCCCTTTTTTCTCTAATCCTCCACTTTACCAACCATGATATCCTTCTCCAGGGACTGGTGCCTTCTCACAACACAACCAAAGGATGTTGGGCAAATTCTGACCATTCTTCCTTCTGAGGAGCATGCAAGCTGCACTTCTCCAGGATGCATTTGTTCATTTTTCTGACAGTCCAAAGTATTTTCCCTATCCTTCGCCAAAACCAGAATTCAAAGTCATTAATTCTTCTGTGGTTCTTATTCATTGTCAAGCTTTCACATGCATATGAAGCAACTGAAAATAACTTAGTTTGGGTTGGGTGCACCTTAATCTTCAAAGTGATATCTCTGCTCTTCAACACTTTAAAGAGCTCTTTTGCAGCAGACTTGCCCAGTGCAATATGTCATCTGATTTCTTGACTGCTGCTTCCATTTTGTGTTGATTGTGGAACCACAGTTATAGAGGTTAGGACTTGCAACAACACATTTTGGGAGAAGACAGTGCAATCTATAACATTCCACTCTTCAGTCCTCAAAAATCCATGTCCCTGACACACCCAAAACACATTCATCCAAATCTTACATCATTCCAAATTCTTAAATCAACTCCAAGTCCAAAATCTCATCATCTGAATCATTTAAATCAAATCAGAGTGAGACTTTAGCTGCATTCCATACCGAGGCAAAATTCCTCTACATTTATGAATCTGTGAAATCTAGAACACAAGTTATCTGCTTCCAAAGTACAATAGTAGAATGGGCACAAAGTTAATATTCCCATTACAAATGGGCAAGATAGGAGGGAAAGAAGGGTTAACAGGCACCAAACAAGTCCCAAACCCAGCAGAACAAATTACATTTCATCTAAAGTCTTTTAAAAAATTCTCTCTTCTCTTAGACCATCTGGGCAATGGCCTTGCCCTTCAGTCTCTGAATGTTGGCCCCTTAGGCCTGGTCTTCAGTTCTGTCTTCCAGATCCTCTGAGATGAAAACTTCTCCCTCAGCTTTATGTAGTCCGTTTTCCTAGTCCATCTGGTGTCATTCCCGCAACCTTGGTCCTAGCAGGCCCCATTCTTCTGCTCCTTGGACATGAGCAGCCTTACTCCCTCAGCTTTGGACGCTGTCCTCATTCCCCTGGCACACCTGAACAGCAGTCCACATTCCAGAACTCAGTTGGCAAATATCCCATTCTTTGAAAGAGGTTGTGACCCTACACCCTTGGAGATCCAAGAAACTGTGGCCTTGTCTCTTGAAAGAGAGAAGATTGTGCTTCCCGTGATCCTTTTAAGAGTTCTGCTGATCTCTGAGCTACCTCGAGGGTTACCTTTTTCTTTTCTTGGAGGACAACAGGTGTAACTCCTTTGGTCTTTTTTCTGCCTGTAGAATTCCAAGAGGCAGACTGCCTTTCATTTATTTTCCTCTCATTCTTTCCCTGTCCACACCAGTCTGAGCTGATGGATTTTCTGCTGTGGTAGTTGGTTAGACCCATCAGTCACAGGCTTAATCTCTTTAACAAAAGATAGTGTAGCTATATCCTTGGTGAACATTCTAAGATATATGTCCTTAGTCATACAACAGAATTTTCCAAATCTCAAAATTCTGTTTTCATTTTGCACAATTCATTTTTACATCCATATATTTCCTCTTGCATTTTACTAAGTGGCAAGGAGAATCCATGCAGCCCCTTTAAGAACTTGCTTAGAATCTCATCAGCCAGAAATCTAAACTCACTAGTTACAAGTTCTACCTTTTAACAAACATTTGAAAATAATTGAGACAAGTCATTTGTCACTGCTAAAAAGCATCACCCTTATTCTATTGTCCAATCACATGTTCATAATTTCCTTTTAAAGCCTTACAAGAAGCATATTTAATGTCCACATTTCTAACAACATTATGTTCCTCGTGCCATATGCACTCTCTAAGACAATACACCCTATCTCTATAGCTCTCTTCACTTCCTTCTGAGTCCTTCCCAGAATTGCCTTTTATGTCCACAATTCTACCAAGTCTCCTCAATGTATTCTCTGCTTTTACTTTTAGACTCTATCTCATTTATCTAGTGCTGCTATATCAGAATTACCACAAGTGGATGGCTTTAACAAACAGAAATTTATCCTCTCACACTATAGGAGGCTGTTGTTATTGTTATGTGCTGTGGAGTCAGACCCAACTCATAGCAATCGTTCCTTGGGTTTCCGAGGCAGCATCACTATGGAAGTAGATTGCCCTAGAAGTCCAAATTCAGGGCACTAGCGCTACAGGAAGGCTTTCTCTCTGTGTTGGCTCATAGTTCAGGAGGAAGGTCCTTATCTCCTTTCACTGCCTATGACCTTGCTGTTCCTTGAGGATCTCTGTATTATTGGCATCCATCTTCCCCCGGGTCTAGGAGGTTTCCAGCTCAAGGACTAAAGGGGCTAAAAGATGAGGTCCACTCCTGGCTCTTGTTTCTTTGTGATAGTAGGTCATTCTGATCACTGTTTACTTGTTTAATCTCTTTCATATCTCTAAAGAAGTTTACTTAAGATAGAACCTGTAGTAGTTAAGGTTGTGTGTCAACTTGGCTGGGTCTGATTTTGAGTGACTGGCTAGCCCCATGATGAGAGTGGTAATCAAGTCCATGGTGGAATCTACGGTGAGCAGCTAAGTAGCTGCTTTAGGGATGTGGTCTGTTTCTAGTATATAAGAAGAAATTTTGCAAAAGGTCTCTGAGGTTTTGGCACATCTGGATCCTGCATTTGGCCAAGTCTTCATCTCAATAGCCTGTCATGTTGTCTCAGGACTGTTAATGGACTTGAATTAGTGGCCTGCCATGTTCTTTGATAATTTTGGAATTGTGCCATTTTCCTTGTTTACTTTGAGTTTATCAACCTCAGCAACCAGCAGCTGTCTGAGTTAAGAGAAGCCTCTAGCTTCAGTGGGCCAGGAACAAGAGGCAGAGCTGAAGGCCAAAGCCAAAGGAACTTCACCCAGCCCCTAGAGCTGGCACTTTGAACTCAGACTTCTAGCCTCTTAATTGTAAGAGAATAAATCTCTGTTTGTTAAAGCCACCCATTTGTGGTATTTTCTATTAGAGCAGAATTAGAGGACCAAAACAGAACCTAATACTGTAGATTGTATCTTGGTTCATACACATAATTGTCACTGATCCTACCTCCTTAACAGAATTTAGGATTTACAACATCTAGGAAAATTACATCATATAACAAAATGGAAGGTGGTTACCTACTACTGAGAATCATAACCTCGCTAAGTTGACACATATTTTTGGGGGACACAATTCAATCCATAACAGATGGGTTAAATAACTTCCTCAAAGGCACACAAATAAGACTCCAACCTATATCTCATGACATACATTCATCACAAGCCTTCTTAAATAAGTAAAACTGTAGGTCACAGACTAGCAAACTATATTTACAGCAAAATATTCTAAATTAAAGTGCCTTTTCGATGGAATTGTTCAAGTGTTCTGTTGCTAACCAAAAGGTAAGTCAGCAGTTTGAACCCAGCCCACCAAAATCCTACCATTCAGCTCCCGCCAGCTGCCCTTTGAATCCTCTTTTTTTTTTTTAGAGGACAAGTGAGAACATACAATTTCTGAAAGCACTATACAGTTCATTCTACTTATATTCTGTAGTTATGTTCTACAAGTCACTGCAGATACTGAATGAGTGAATATTGAACCATTGTTCCTAGAGAAATACAGAGCTAGGTTCCTGTGAGCCTCTGTTCACAAAATTTTCAACAACTGATCAATATCTTGTTTTTGTTTGTTTCTCGTTAAAGACAACTATTTACTAAGCTTGATTCATTGACAATGAACTCAGTCAATTCATTACAACTAATTCCTGAACAAAGTTCATCTAACACAAGTATTTTCTCTGTAAGGCACATCTCAAATTTGCACTTAGGAACATTAGTTAGTTATTCAGCACTAGGTTTGGTGGCCATTTTGGACAGAAGAATCACCAATAAAAATTAGCACACAAATGTGAAAAACATAGCACTAACTCACAAAAATCATACTTGTTTACAGCATGAGAACTGAAACAAGAAAACAGTGCCACCTTGTTCAACCTCAGCTGAAAATGTGCTTGTCAGAAGACTTAATTTCCCTGCTCTGTCAGCTAATTACTGGAAAAGCACTGCCGTATTGCTGTGAGGATTACAAATAAATATTAGTGTGCAGGTGATCCCATGTTTATGGGATCTGCAAGAAATGAGGATAGACTGTATTGGCAAGAAAGAACAAAAGTGCAATTCTGATAGCCAGGTCCATACACATCCCAGCCCAAGGGAGAGCTGAGCCAAGAGTAAAGGACTTGACATGCCAGAGCCAGGGGCACTGTTGGGCAGTGAATGTGTAGAAGAAATATATATACAAAAAGTGCAGAAATGATAAGTGAAAATGTCTCTGAATTCTATCAACTAACTCAGATGCCTGCATCCATCACCCAGATCAAGAAACAGACTATACAAGCATCCAGAAGTCCCTCTTTTGAGGAGCTCTGGTAGCATAGTGGCTAAGACACTTGCCTGCTAACCAGAAGGCTGGTGGTTCAAACCC
>NW_006921842.1:5071086-5086917 GCF_000298275.1 Orycteropus afer afer | reverse complement strand
CAAACCCACCAGCCACTCCTTGGAAGGAAGGTTGGGCAATCCTACTTCCGTAGTGATACTGCCTCGGAAACCCAAGGAGGGGTTGCTATGAGTCAGGGCCGACTCGACAGCACATAACAACAACAACAACAGGCAGAAACATGTGTTTCTCTCTGAAAGCTCTTGTGGAACAGAATGTTTGTTGCAGTGTGCAATAAGCTGCCCGTTTTTATACAGATGGGGAAGGTGTAAGAGACACAGGACATCAATGTCATTTCACCCTGAGTCCATAGAAGACATCTCCGCTCAGCATCTGTGCCCTCCTTTTCCCTCCCAGCAGTGGAAAATTTTACTTAAGTATGTTTTTTTTAATGTCTTCAGTCTTCTCAAGGTGCTCTGGTGGTGCAGTGGTTAAGGCATTGGACTGCTAACCAAAAGGTCAGTGGTTTGAACCCACTAGCCCCTCTGTGAAAGAAAGATGAGACAGTCTGCTTCCAAAAACATTATACCCTTGGTCGCTATGAGTCAGAATCTACCTGTTGGCAATGAGTTTGGTTTTTTTTTTTTCACTTCTCAATATAGGATACTCCAAATTTATTCTGTGCTTTTTTTGTAACCTAACATGCAGCCTCAAAACACAATACAGACCACTTTTTTGGAGAATTGCTGAGACATTGGGAAAGATATATATTCAAAGAGCACCTAATGATACTCCTAAATAATTGGTTTTAGAAAATAGTTCTGTAATTCTTTCCAGGCACTGACATAAGCATTACACACAGTAGATCTTTTAATCCCCACAGTAGACCAACGTAGTACAAAACATCTCCCTGTTTTCCAGATGAGAACACTGGCCAAGTATGAGAGGTCATATAATATGGAGACAGGAATGAGCGAAGCCAGGACATGAGCTTCAGAGTGCTTGATGCAACACTCTGCATTGTTATACTTCCCAGATCCAGTGATCCTGAATACACAGCTGGGAGATTCATGCTTCTGCTTCCTGAGACAGTGATCAGATCAGTGAGTGAGGATAGAAATGGACTAGGTGACCTGGGAGGAAGTGATTATAGGAGTAGTAAAGGGGATGATCTCAAAGACTGAGGAAATAAAGAGCAATGTATTTGGAAAGATGAATGAAGATATTCTTTATTTACATATTCTAGGTCTTCACCAAATTAGTCCATCAATCCATAATCTTGTATTATGTACTAATTATTGTTCCTTTTGTTGTTGTTATAAGTCCCAAACAATTGAAGAATGTATCTAGCACTGTATAAGAGACAGACATTTTAAGAAATGCAATGTACAACTGTAACCCACAGTGTGGCTCTTATTAGGCTCTTTTTAAAAATGAAGAAGCAGAGAAGAAAATCCCTCCCCAGTTCACAGAGCCAGTAAACACTAGTCCCAGCATGCAGCCCACGTTCATGTCAACATAGCATCTACAAGGCGTCTTTACTCACTCACAGTCTCTGATCCTTGCAGGGCATTCAGTTCTCAGGTTTACAAAGGAAGTTATAGACTGTGAAAACACTGGACACTAAAACTACAAACTGGATCATAATAATCATGAAGAAAATTTTTCTGTCCTATTGTTCTTAATAAGAGACGAGGTTGTGAAATGGTTAAGTACTTGGCTGCTAACTGAAATGTTGGCAGTTCAAACCCACCCAGTGGCTCTGTGAGAGAAAGATTTGGTAATCTTCTCCCATAAAGTTTACAGCCTATAAAACTTTATGGGGCAGTTCCACTCTGTTACTTGAGGTCTCTATGAATGGAAATCAAATCAATGGCACCTGACAACAACAATAACATTGTCTTTTATAGGAGCCATGGTGGAACAGGGTTAAAGTGATGGCTGCTAACCAAACAGTAAGCAGTTTGAACACATCAGCTGAACTATAGGAGAAAGATGTGGCAATCTGCTTCTGTAAAGATTTACCACCTTGCAAACCTGATGGGGCAATTCTATTCTGTCTTACAGGGTTGCTATGAGTCAGAATCAACTAGACAAGAGTAGGTTTTGGTGAGCATTGTCCTTTATGTCTTGATGGTGAAACAGGAAGACCCTTAATTTTTCTTCCCAATGTTAGGTAATGCAATGACTTAACAACAACTACTTCCAACAGAAAAGGTACGTCAACTCCGAAGCACAGTCTGCTTGCTTTCCTGAGCGCAGGCATCTCGATGACAGTGTGAACTTGAAATGAGTTAGGGGTACAGCCTGCATTTTCTTTTCTTCACACCTTTTATTGTACTGAGAGGTCTGGTTTCTGCTTTCTCATGGTTAAGGTGGTTAATGGAGAATGATGAGGAAAGACAAGAATTCTTGGAAATTTATCATTTAATTTGGAGAGTTTTTTAGTCTGTAAGACGTCATAAGTTGAATCTATTGCAGACACTTTTGTAATTCTTTGGAGACATTCCCGCTGGTCTTTTCCAGTGGCAGTTTATTTCAGAGAAGCAAGACCTCTTCTTCCAGGAAGCCCCTCTTAAAAACCCCAGGGCTTCTGGCACTTACAATATACACCATAGACCCAAGGGTGTACTCAACATATTAGATTACCATTGTCAGAAAGATCTCTTTCAAATAGCCACAAAGCTCACATTTCTACCCCACTGACAAATCTAGTCTGTGAGATTCCTGCAGAATTGATGCCATGATACTTAAGTACTCTTATTTCCCAATTATAGCTCTATACTTTCTTTGAAGGACCTCTGTCACTCTATCAAGCCTGAGTCAGACACCTGTCCCCAGTATTCAACAGCCACAAGACAGGTATATCATATGCTTCCTAAGTGGTTGATGGCAGGCCCTCTGCTAGGTTTGGGATTGGAACAAGACACTACCCTTCAGCCTTCTCACTTGACAAAGACATGGGCTCATACCATAACTTACTTTCAGTAATGTCTCCACACAATCTTCTGTAAACTCCACTTTCTGGAGGAAATCACCCTAAATTGTAGGCTCCAAAGGGAGTGATCCAAAAATGCAAGGCCAGACTTGTCCAAACACTTACAGATGATTGACAAACATCTACTGTGTCCTGAGGCCTCAGTCAAAACCTCAGTTTTGAGACACTCTTACACAAGCCTGTAAGTTCACTGAGTCAACAATTGCAGTGGAGTCAGCTAAGGGTTAAGGAGACACTTTCCCATTGTGCCACGGAGCAGAGAAAAAGAAAATTGAAACCTGATGTCAGGTGAGGCATTACAAAGAAGATGATAGGTGAGATATTTGAAAAATGATTAGAAGTTACCTTGAGGAAAACATATGTAGAAAAGTTTGATTCTAAGCAGAGGCAACACCACATGCAAATGTATGAACCACAATAATGAGAAAGGACTTCTTGAAAAATATGGGGTTCTGGTGGTCTCAAAATGAAAGGGTTTATCAATATCAATTGCTCATTATCTCTGAAACAGAGAATGCTAATGCATTTCATAGAATCATTTCAAGTGTATATGTTGGCTCTTCAGCATGAACAAAAATGAAAAGAAATCCAAGATTTGCGTAAGAAAACCCAACACATCTGCTGCCCACCACTATTCCTACAGTATTCAATGGGGCCAGTATGCCCTTCCTATTTCCCTTCCCTGTGCCATTCTTTGGAAATGTTATGCCTTTGTTTGAAGTTTCCTTTGCTCTTCTGTTCCTGCATTTCTACTCTCTGTACACCACAGATTATGATAATCTTAAACCCTTTTCTTTTCAGGCCACCTTAATGCCACATTCTCTAAGATGCCCTTTCTTATTTTTCTCTGAATGACTCCAGGCTCCCACATGTTCTGTGCTCCGACAGCACTCACTGCAGGCATGTATCATGGCTTCTCCGTGTACCTGTCTTCCCCTACCAGTGAGTAACTCCTGACAGCAGGACCACATGTTACTGTCCTGCTTAATATTCAATTCCATATATAAAGTCGGCCCCACGGTGAAATATTCAGAGGTATTTGTCTCACAGATATTTGTTTATGTGCATGTCATATCTTCCCTACTGGTCCATAGGACCTATATCTGAGTCTGACCCATTTGAATGTCCAAATCAGTTAGAAAAATGCTAACTAGAGACTTATGTATAATTGGAGATAAATGAATGTTTTAGGTCAGAATCAGAACTTAAATTGGACTGAGAATACACCAATATGATTCAGCATTTAAATTTTCTGACAATTCTCCTTCCTGATACTGAACTCACATACATTAGTTGTACACTTGAAAAGAAATCTCATTGTTAAATCTCATAGTTGCAGATATTTGTAAACATCACTTTATGGGCAGTATTCTCACTGAATTTTGGGGTCACAGTGACCTTCATGTACAGAAGTCCTAGCTCACAACACCAAAAAGACCATACTGTGTTCTCTAAAAACCTGAGAAGGCTTGGTTATCATAGGTTGCTTCTGGTTGATGCTTAACTCCTGAGTTTAAAAGCTTTACAAAAGATTACTTATAAATATATGTGATATATTATTCCTCATAGGGTTGCTGTGAGTTGGAGTGGATTTGAAGGCAATGGATTTGGCTGGGTGTTTATTACCCCTGAACTCCCATAGCCAGAGAGGTATAATTTTATCTCGGGCCCAGTCCATTTGTCACCATCTTCTTTATGAACCAAAAGTACCAAACTGTTCCTGTAGGAGTTGATCTTCCCTATGGCAAAGACCAAATTCTCATTCGAGAGACCACTACTAGTTTCTCAGAGTAGTATATCTGGAAAATTGTTGTTGTTGCTGTTATTATGTGCCGTCGAGTCAAACCCGACTCATAGTGACCCCTCCTTGGGTTTCCGAGGCAGTATCACTACGGAAGTAGGATTGCCCAACCTTCCTTCCGAGGAGTGGCTGGTGGGTTTGAACCGCCAGCCGTCTGGTTAGCAGGCAAGTGTCTTAGCCACTATGCTAACATCTACTTAGTCAGAGGTAGGTCAATGCAGGGCAAGTTGTTGTTGTTGTTATGTGCTGTTGAGTCGGACACGACTCATAGCGACCCCTCCTCGGGTTTCCGAGGCAGTATCACTACGGAAGTAGATTTCCCCATCCTCCTTCCAATAAGTGCCTGGTGGATTTGAACCGCCAGCCTTCTGGTTAGCAGTCAAGTGCCTTAGACAGTACGCTACCAGAGCTCCCTTGCAAGGCAAGAGTAAGTATAAATTTGTCAGTTTATATGTCTTGAAAGAGTGCATGTTACTCAATGAGTCCTATAGCATTAATGGGGGCCTTGAAGTTCAAACACATTTATGTATCTGAATGTAATATGTTCCCTAATGAACATATCAACCATCATGGATTGACTTAAGATCTGTAGGTCATACAGCTTTCACATTCATAGAGGAAAAGAATTTCCTCAAATACTGCTTCTGACTGTCCCAAACATCATAACTATCATTAATATGCACTTCTACAATCAAAATCTGATGTCTCTTTGGATTATTTATTTATAAACTCTTCAATGAATGTTATTTCACAGGAACAGAGTCAGGTTCTTAAATACCAGATGGGAAGTGAGAGTCTCTCCAGTATGGCCCAGTCTAGTGAAGAAAGAAGAGAGAAACAGAGAGTGGGCGCACAGTTCAATGAGATCAGTGAACTCTCGTTGGGCAGAGAAGTCTGAGCTAGTTTCTGACAGATGGCAGGTGCAGGGGAGAAGCGACTGGCATAGGGAATTTATGCGTATTTCTGTGGGGAAGATACGGGGTAAGATGCAATTTGTTTGGGGAGTTGAATGTCATTTAACAGTTCAGTCTAAGGTTGATAACAAGGCAAAGAGGCCAGGGATGTAAACTTAGCACAGATGAAAAGAGGATAAATGTGTTTAGACTAATGTAAAGCCATAAAGGGATTTTAAGATGTGAATTCAAATAAACTGGTTTCCGTTTTGAAATCTCAGCCTAGCACAAAATGGATGGGGCAATACCTGGAGGGGTAATGAGTTAGAAAAATATTATACTGATTACAATACTGAGATATTAGGGTAGTATTTCTGATTGAAAAAATGGTCAGCTTTGACAAATTTTAATAGATTGAATCAACAGGACTTTTCTTAGCCCAGTTGCCTAAAAGCAGATTCTGAGAATGAAAGTGCTGTTCCTGTGATTTACTGGGGGAAGTTAGAGGAAGAGGAGGCGAGAAAACAGGAGTGACAGAACAAAACAACAGTCTCAACCAAGAAAAGCGCTAGCCAAAGCTCAATGGAGTACAATAGAGCAAAAATTGCATAACAGAAGTATCCTCAGGTTCATGAGGCAGCTTGTCCTTCCTTTTCAGTTAGTAAGGGATCTGGGTTTTTTTTCAGTGAAATTAGGTCGCTGTCCTTTGCCCAAGAGTAAATGCCAGAGGAAAAGCCAGCTGTGAACTCTTACTCCCAGAAGCTGAGATGAGATCAAAAGTTACTAAGGGGCAGCTGGGCAGGATACTCACAATATTCATGACAATGTGGAATTGGTTGTATGTTAGTAATATGGGAAGGAGGGATCAAGATATGATATTCAGGTGGCAGAGTGGGACTGTTAGAAAATGCAGGAAGAAAAGCAGGATGTCAGGGGAAACTATTATCACATACCTTGTGGACATGTGAAATATACAGAAGGTTGTGTTGGGAAGATCAGATGGATCATGTGGAATATAGAAGAGAAATAGTGGGCTGCAAGCATAGATTTTAGAGTCATCATCTCCCATAAGTCAACTGAAGTACAGAAAAAGGAGAGAACAGATAAAGCCCAGATGATAAGACTGAATGAACAGAACCAGGTATGTTTGCATACTTCAATATTCCAGCTGTCCTTTTCACTGTAGTAAACCAGATTAAAGCCACAGACTGGAAATATGTCATCGTTAGTACATATTTGTGTTTCTCTAAAGGATTTTCCTGGTTCTGTCAATGAAGTAAGAGGATGATTTGGAGTGACTTCATCCGGGGAATAATCCTTCTTTCTCTGACTGGACCTGGAATTGCAGGCAATTTCCTTGTGTTTATGAAGCATATATACTTGTTTGTCAGGGGTCCTGAGAAAAAAAACATAGACCTTATTATCATGCACTTGGCTTTTAGTAATGAAATGACCCTTTGTGCCTATGTAATGTTAGATGCAAAATCAGTTTTACACACAACTAACTTCATAGATAATATTGCGTGTAAACTTGTGGTTTACCTGGGGAGGGTGGCACGGGGCCTTTCCATCTCTACCACCTGCCTGCTCAGTGTGGTCCAGGCCATCACCATCACTCCCAGAACCACCTCATGGACAAAGCTCAAACCACAGACTGCACAGCAAGTTCTTTCCTGTCTCCTCCTTTTCTGGATCTTCAATACCCTGATAAGCTCTAACTTGCTCTACTACATCACAGCTGTTAATAACACAAACAGATCTGAAACTAGACAGCATATGAGGTATTGTTATATACTGCCATCTAAGCCAACAGTTAGGTGGCTTTTCCTCACTCTCATGGCTCTGTGGGACATCATCTTTCAGAGTCTCATGGGCTGGAGCAGCGGGAACATGGCTTTTCATCTGTACACACATCATAATCGAGTCATCTACCTTCAGAGCTCCAGGTTTACAAAAAAAGAAAGAAGGAAAGGAAGAAAAAATAGTCCAGAGATCAGAGCTGCTCAAAATGTTCTCATTCTCATGGCCTTCTTCCTTTTCTTTTATTGGGCAGATTTCATTTACTCCTTCTGTAAAGGTTCTTTCCTGATAAATGCTTCTAGAATGCCCAATATTAAAATATTTCTAGAACTTGCTTATGCCAGTCTCAGCCCCTTTGTACTTATCAGCAGGATTTCCAACTGGCTATTAGGCAATCTACTTCCGTAGTGATACTGCCTCGGAAACCCAAGGAGGGGTTGCTATGAGTCAGGTCTGACTCCACGGCACATAACAACAACAACAACAACTGGTGGCCTACTCACTGAGAAGTGTGGAAGCTACTTTGTATGTTGATTCCTCAATCAACTAAAGATATATCATTTACTGATATTTCTTGCCCAGCAGGTGTCAGCATAAATTAATGATGTCTTATAAAAATATTGTACTAATCTTGTCTTTTGAGAAGCAGACACCAAGTCAAACTTAGATGTGTAATACCTTTATGTGGGCAAAACCCTGTAAGAGAAAATGAGGAGGAAGCCAGGAGGCTGAGAGAGCCATCAGACCACAGGCAGTGTGATCCCAAGTGAAAGAGAGAGACCGTGCAGTCTAAGTAAAGCTGAGCAAAGCCATTGAGAACCTAGAACCAAACTGAGCATCAGAGCAGCCCTGGTCTCCCAGGAACAGGCCCACATTAACATCCCTGTTACCCTCAATGATTGGCAGCTTGTAGGAAGCCTAGGTTCAGCACAAACACAACAATGCATTTCAGAGTACAACAGCTGGGACCCTGGTCACGTAGTTTCCCTTATGTGTATACATCTGCAAGGCATAGTCTCATGTTTATAAGAAATGGGGTTTGTTATTATCTTTTTTATAAGAAGAAATCTATTGCTAGACAATCTTTGTCTGGGTCAGACCTCCCAGAAAGCAGGAAGACAATTTTCTCTGAGGCTTCCTTTCCAGTAAAGCTGTGATAAGGCCTTTATCTTCCTGCTTCTACAATTAAGAGGCCACCTTCGTGCCCCATCATCATTCTGAGCAGGGGAGAAAAGAAGAGGACCACAAGCAGGAAGAAGAAACATCTATGTTATGGAGGCAAAACTTTGTCAGAAAACTTTACCAAATATTTCCTTATATTTTTGAGAAAAAGACATTATTTGGTAACTCCTACTTTCTAGGGTGCCTGAGAAATATGTTTTCTAGTGGGACCTTTCCTTGCCAGCAATATCATATGAGTTCTTTAAATTAAAAAAAATAATAATTAAATGTATATTTGTCATAAGTCTTCTAATTGAGCTATAGGCCAAATTCCATGGCAGACCAAATACCTTTGTCTTACTGTGGGACTTACTTCTGCTTCATTTTTGACAAGATGGAAATTTTTGCAAATTGTGCAGATGAGAATTAGATAAAGTTGAGGTATGTGGTTTTGTCAAGCTCCTGTTATGCATATGTATTAATCATGTGACTTTGGTGATTGCCTGATTTCCAGAAAAGGCCCTTGGACCCTCCTTTGTAACATCCTATATCTATATTTTAAAATTGTTTCAGGAAACGTATAGTCAGCCAAACTCCTGTTACCTAGAACCATCCTGCCAAAGCAGATTAACCACAGCAGAGGTGATCAACAAAGACCCTAACACCGGTAACTTTGTAAATATTACCCACTGAAATATTTCCCAAATGTACCCCTTCTTCAATTGTGATTTTAATCTTATTAACCTCTGTTTCTCTGTAGCCCTGGGTGCACTTTGTTAAAAGCTTTTGACTCTGTTTCCTTGTTATGTAAAAGATTATTCACTGTAATAAATTCTTTGTTCTAATTTTAAAGAGACTTATTTTTTCCCCCTGTGACACTCTTTTCTACCATAGCTCTCATAAGGCCTTTGTCTTCATGCTTGCAATATTATCCATCTATCTCCCTGTTCTGTCAGCATTCTGAGTAGGGAAGAAAAGAAGAGGGCCACAGCAGGAAGAAGAAATATCTATGTTAGGGAAGCAAACCTTTGTCAGAAATTTCTCCCAAATATTTGCTTATATTTTGTTCCACAAAAAGATATTATTTGGTCATGCCTACTTTCTAGGGAGCCTGAAAATCAAGTTTTCTATAGGACCCTTAGTGGCACCCTGAATTTAATCTGAATTATTTAAATGAGAAAGCATAATAAAATTTATATTTGTCAACTAGCTGAGCTACATCTGTAGGATGTACCTGAATGTCCAGATCCCATGTCAGAGGTCATTCGAGGAAGAAAATGCTGAGAAAGAAAAAACAGGAGAAAGGGAGGGACAGATATTGTTTCCCTTTCCTTTTCTGGAAATACATGTACCTGGATTTTGAAGCTCCTTTATACTTGAGAACTATCTAATAAAACTACCCAGAAGTAATCTATTTCATCTAACGAATTGCCAAAATTTCACCTTTGGTAATACTTGTCTTAAAGGATCAAATGCTCTCATACATTGCTGGTGTACCTGACAATCAGTGTAATCACTATAGTTAACACTGGGACAGTAAAATTAGGAATGCTTTTCAATTCTGTTAAGGTCTGATTTATGTATTTTGGGGCTCTTTCTTTGGGTTCATAGGTAGTATTTTTTATGGTATGTACTCTTGTTCAATTGATCCTTTAATCATTATATAATATCCTTCCTTGTCTCTTATGGTGGTTTTTGTCTTAAAGTCTATTTTATCAGAAAGTAATCTTGCCACTCCTGCTCTTTTTTGTTTGCCATTTACTTGATGTATCTTTCTCCAACTTTTGATTTTTTTAGTCTGTTTTTGTCTTTGTGTCTAAGGTGAGTCAGCATATTGATGGATCATGTTTTCTTACCCAGTTTGCAACTCTCTGTCTCTTCAGAGGAGCATATAATTCATTCACATGCAGTGTAATTATTGACAAATCAGAATTTATTGGTGTCATTTTGTTGTGTGCTTTTTCATGTTGTTGCTGATTTATTTGTTCCATATAATTTTTTATGCTGAGCTCATTTTGTTTATGAATTTTCTTAACATTTCCTTCACTGCTAATGTTTTAGTATTTGCTAAATATTTGTGCTTCTCCTCTTTTTTATTTGGATGCAAAGGCTTTGTATGGTCAGTAGCTGTAACCCCCCAAAATGGCTCTCAAATTCCATCTTGTTTAGCCAAGCTTGTGGCGTAGTGCCTAAGGCATTTGACTGCTAACCAGAAGACTGGTGGTTCAGACCCACCAGCCACTCCTCAGAAGGAAGGTTGGGCAATCTACTTCTGTAGTGATCTCAGCTCAGAAATCCAAGGAGGGGTTGCTATGAGTCAGATCTGACTCGACAGCAGTGTGGTTTTTTTTTGTTGTTGTTTTTTTGTAAGAACTGCAAGCCATTTCCCTATCTCCCCTTATCACGTAGTTCCCTGCTTCTCCCTGTCATGTATTAACTACATTCCCTGTAACATATTAACCCATCCTCAGAATAGTTTTAACCCATAAAGCTTGCTAACGGCAGCATCTTATCAGAGCATACACAGGTGGTGGTCATAAGGCACTGCCAAGGGCTCCCTTCCAATCAGGACCCAGCATGACCAAGTCTGAAACCAGTCACACAGCCCCCATCCCCAATTCCTCAAACTCAGGCATAAGTATCCCTGAAAACTGGGAGGGGGTTAGCGGTCATCTTGGATCCATTCCAGACTGCCACCACTGGACACTGAATTGCTAGCAATGTTTGTAAGCCTGCTTTCTTTATCTTTTTAATCCTTTCTCTCCCTATTCTTTTTGTTTCTCTTCTGTATAAACTTTCATGTCTCTGACTATGCTTCCTGGGAAGTTTTTTTGGACTTTTGGAGCTCTGGTAGCATAGTGGCTAAGGCACTTGACTGCAAACCAGAAGGCTGGCGGTTCAAATCCACCAGCCACTCCTTGGAAGGAAGATGGGGCAATCTACTTCCGTAGTGATACACCTTGGAAACCCAAGGAGGGGTCGCTATGAGTCGGGTCCAACTTAATGGCATATAACAACAACAACAACAACACTCAGGAGGAAGTTTTAACCTTGGAAAATTCATGGAACAACTGGTGAGCCAGCCAGGAGTCTGAAAACCTTACCTAAAGGTCAGCAGAAACCATGGACAAGGTAGTGGGGGAAATCCCAGGCTGGCCAGACATAAGCATGTTTGGGCCCATTGTCAGATTACTGGATAGCTGGAGATCTGTGTGCGAACATGGCAATGCCCTGAAAATGCTACAGGGACTGTTAGACATATTGCAGAGTATCATGGTGGAGAAAGTGAAAAGAGACTATTGAGTGGTGGTTGCCACAGTAGCCTGGCCCTTGCTATATGCAGACCGCACCACCACAGATGCCAAGCTGGCTAGTGAGTGCCAGAAATTAAGGAATGAAATGCAGAAAGTTAAGGAAGAACTAAAGTTAGAGATGCATGATTGGCTCAAAATAAACTATTGCTACCAAGCTACAAACATCTGACCAAATTACAGAAACATTAGTGAGCTGAGCAGCAAAATTGGCTGGGTGCCACCTACCACACCAACAAATTTGACCAGTTATAACTAGGGTTGATTGGGACCCCAAGAAATGGGACCCTCTTGAGTCCTTGGACTCAGAGGAGGAAGAAGATGCCTGGGACAACAACATCAGTATAACTGAACACCTAGAAGCCCAGCCATTAATCACCATCAAGGTAAAGACCAATAAGCTCTGCACCCCAAACAGTGCTGTACCACCCTGTCCCCCCGAGGAGAGGGAACACACCACAGTAAGGGACTACACCACCAAGGAACTCCTTGATATAGCTGTCCAATGCTGATGGAAAGGAGGAGAGTCTATAACTGCCTGGGTATTACAGCTGCAGGATACAGGGGCAGATGGTGTGGTCTTGTCAGGACAGGAATTATCAAAAATGGCCTCAGTCATTTCCCACTCTGCTTTAAGGAAAAGGCTATATACATCTCGGAATGGAGTGGGCAATGCCCCGCTCATGAGCTAGATCATTTTAGCCAGCCAAGAAGTGTGGCCCACAGAGGTAGACATTCCCTGCACTCTAAGATGGAATACTCTTGAAGAATTGCAAGGGATAATTTGGGAATTAGAGGCAGATCATGCTATATATATGCCTGAATTTCTGGGCCCCAATAATAAAATATTTATGGAAGGAATGAGCAATGCCCTCCTGCAGTCTGCCCCTAGCCAGTACTATGGTTCTCTTTCGCCCACCTTTTAGTCAGTGGTGGGACACCCCATCTCACATGCAACACAAGCTGCTGCTCACATGGGGGAACTGACAGGCTAAGGAGGAGAAATGTAAGAGGTACTGAAAAAGCCCCCAAAGCAGAGAAAGAGCCAAAAAATCCCACTAAAGAGAAGGGGCCCCTATGAGTAACCCAAAAGCAGCTTTGGACTGACCTTATAGCTGCTGGACACCTAAGGAGAAAATAGATAAACAGCCTAATGCTGTTCTCCTGTGCCTATGGCACCACCTGTGGCCTGACCAACAATTCCTCCCCCTAAAGGAAGAACAAGGGAGCTCTGGTGGCATAGTGCCTAAGGCATTTGACTGCTAACCAGAAGGTTGGTGCTTCAAACTCACCAGCCACTCCATGGAAGGAAGTTTGGACAATCTACTTCTAAAATGATACTGCCTCAGAAACCCAAGGAGGGGTCGCTATGAGTCAGATCCAACTCCACGCAGTGGTTGTGCTGCATTGCATAAAGGAAGAACAAAGGGAATCTTCTCACCCTACCACTCTCCCAATATGGGAAATGCCAGTTCTCATAGGACATAGGAGGCAGGCCAAGATCCCTCACCAATGGTGCAGAGGACTATGGGGGATTGGAGGCCCCACATTGAAATAGTTATCCACTATCCCCCGAAAATTAACAAAAAACCCTAGCCTTAGTAGATATAGGTGCAGAGTGCACTCTTATACATGGGAACATAGATAAATTTGTAGTGTCTAAGGCATTTGACTGCTAACCAGAAGGCTGGCAGTTCAAACCCACCAGCCACTCCTTGGTAGGAAAGTTGGGCAATCTACTTCCATAGTGATACTGCCTCAAAAACTCAAGGAGGAGTCGCTATGAGTCAGATCTGACTCGATATCATTGAGTTGTTTTTTTTTTTTTTTTTAAGTGCCATTTACCACTTTTGGTGGGGGGACACTGTGCAGGTCTGGCACATAACTCTCACTCTCACCATAGGGTGCCTTCCCTGCTCCAAATACCAAGTGTTTATCTCTCTTTTGCCTGAACATATCTTAGAAATTGACATTCTCTTGGGATTAACCCTAATGACAAACGTGGGGGAGTTCCATTTAAGAGTAAGAATGATTAAGTCAATTGTGCAGGAGTGGGCAAAATGAAGCCCTGTGCATCTCCCTTCCTGCACCAGCATCATAAATATTAAATAGTACCAGCTGCCTGGGGAACATGAAGAAAAAAACACCACCATTGCTGAAATAGCATGAATCAACATCATTTGGCATAGTCCCTATAACAGTTCCTTATGGCCTGTATTGAAGCCTGACAACAAGTGGCTAATGATGGTGGACTACCGAGAGCTGAATTAAGTCACCCCTGTTCTTCATGATTATGTCCCCAACATAGCCCAATTGCTAAATACCATTGGTGAACACCTAGGCATTTATCATTCTGTAGTAAGTTTGGCTAATGCATTTTTTAGTATTTCTATAGCTCCTGAATGTCAAAATCAATTTGCCTTTGAGTGGAAAGGGGAACACTGAACATTTCAAACACTTCCCCAGGGGTTCAGTCACAGTGGCATGATCTGCCATGGGCTGGTTGCTCAAGACCTTCAAAAATGGAAACCTTCAAAAGGAATTTTCATGTTTCATTATATTGATGATGTTGTGTTAACCTGTAATGATCTTTCTCCCTTAGAGGGTGTTGCTCCCCAACTAATAGCCCATCTGGAAAGCCAAGGATGGGTGGTCAATACCTCAGTACTGCAGGGACTTGAGTTATCTAAGTTCTTGGCTGTAAACTGGTTGGGTAAGACTAAGGTCATACTGGCAGCTGTTATTGATAAAATAACTGTTTATCCATTGCCTATTAAAGTTAAGGAATTTCATGCACTCCCAGGAATGTTGGGATAGTAGAGACCCTTTATTCCTCACCTGGCCCAAATCCTGCATCCCCTTTATAAGCTAGTTAAACAGGGAGTTATCTGAGATTGGGGAGCAAAACAAGAACAAGTGTTTCAGGCAGGCAAAGTAGCAGTCCAGCAGATAAAAGCCTTGAGTGCTACAGAACCCAGTGACCCTTGAGAATTGGATGTTGCTAGTTACCTGAAGGTGAGGAAGCGGAGGCAGGGATCCAGGTAAGGCCGGGGATGCAGGGGTTGGCCCTCCCAAGTGGCAGGAAAGCAGATAAAAAGCCAGGGAGATGGGAACCAGGACAAAGTGAGAAAGCAGAAGCAGGGATCCAGGTAAGGCTGGGGACCCAGGCCATGCCCCTCACAAGCAGCAGGAAAGCAGAGAAAAAGCCTGGTGGGGACAAGGACAGAGGGAGGAAGGAGAGGCAGGGATCCAGGTAAGGCTGGGGACCTAGGCCATGTCCCTCCCAAGTGGTGGGAAAGAGGCAGGGATCTATGTAAGGGGAGGGGAGGGTGAGTGGAAAGGTTTTTGAATACCTAAGGGAGACAAACTTGTCTGTCAGTTTGTCCTACTGTGGTGGCCTGTTGCTATGAGGCTTGAGGCTGTGCCACCGGTGTCTCAAACCCAGTAGGGTTGCACATGGTACACAGATTTCAAAAGCTTACAGGAAGTAGGAAGAGACCATCCACTTCTCAAAGAATTGGCCAGGGAAAACCTTATGAATAGCAGAGAAACACTGTCTGATACATTACTGTGCAACTTTATGAATAGCCCAGAAACATCGTCCGATATAGTGCAGGAGAATAAGCCACTTAGGTCAGAAGACTCTCAAAATAGGACCAGCAAAGAGCTGCATCACCAGAGTAGAAACAGCCTTAATGATATGGATAAAGTAAAGCTTTCAAGACCTCCATTTGCTGACACGGCATGACTGACATTGAGGAGAAACAGCTGCAAACATACGTTAATAATCAGAAAATGAATGTACAAAGCATGAATCTAGGAAAATTGGAAGCTGTCAAAAATGAAATGGAGTGCATAAAGATTGATATCCTAGGCATTAGTGAGCTGAAATGGACTGGTTTCAGCCACTTTGAATCAGATCACCATGTGGTTTACTATGGTGGGAATGACAATTTGAAGAGGAATGG
>NW_006921842.1:5040564-5068859 GCF_000298275.1 Orycteropus afer afer | reverse complement strand
AAGAAGAGTGGATGCTTTTGAATTGTGGTGCTGGCGAAGAATGCTGAAAGGACCATAGACTGCTAAAAGAACTAACAGATCTGTCCTGGAGGAAGTGCAGCTGAAATGCTCCTTGAGGTGAGAATGGTCAGACTTCCTCTCACCTATTTTGGTCATGTTGTCAGAAGAGACCATTCCCTGGAGAAGGATGTTATCCTTGGTAGGGTGGAGGGTCAACAAAAGAGGGGGAGGCCTTCAACGAGATGGATTGACACGGTGGCTGCAATGATGGGCTCAAGTATAGCAGGCATCATGGAGCTGGTGTGTGATTGGGCCATGTTTTGTTCTGCTGTGCATGGGGTCACTATGAGTCAGAAATGACTCGACGGCTCTCAACAACAACAACAACATAGCACTGGGCAAGTCGGCTGCAAGTGACCTCTTTCAAGTGCTGAGGAGCAAGGATGTCTCCTCGAGGACTAAGATGCACCTGACACAAGCCATGATATTTTCAGTTGCCTCGTGAGCATGTGAGAGCTGGACGATGAATAAGGAAGACCAAAGAAGAATTGATGCTTTTGAGTTGTTCTAGTGAAGAATACTGAAAGTACTGTGGACTGCTAAAAGAACTTACAGATCTGTCTTGGAGGAAGTGCAGCCAGAATGTTCCTTGGAAGCGAGAATGACCAACCAGACTTTGTCTCACCTATTTTGGTCATGTTGTCAGAAGGGACCATTCCCTGGAGAAGGATGTCATGCTTCATAAGGTGGGGGGTTGACAAAAGAGGGAAAGGCCCTCAATGAGATGGATTGACACAGTGGCTGCAACAATGGGCTCAAGTATAACAAGGATTATGGAGCTGGTGTGGGACAGGGTGGTGTTTTGTTCTGCTGTGCATAGGGTCACTATGAGTCAGACATGACTCGACAACACCTAACAACAACAACAACAAGTTACCCCAAGGGATTTGGCTTGGAACTGTGGTAAAGGTAACAGGGAAAGTGGGTCCCACTTGGATTTTGGTCCCAATTATGGAAAGAAGCCAAACAGAGATACAGCCCGCTAGAACTACAGTTACGTGCTGTATGCTGGAGCATTCAACATGTTGAAGATGTTACTAAGGGAGCTCCTGTGACAGTTAAGACCCATTACCCCATTGTAGGATGGGTAAAAGACATGTTTTCCTTTCTAGTTGTCAGGCACCAGTGAAGTCCTTGCCCATGTAGTTATTGGAGAGCAGAGCCGATTCTTATGTTGCTACAGATGTACTTTCAAATATTCAAAATAGCTGTGCTCTTGGGACAGCTGACAGTCTGTAGCTCCATTTGTCTCTTTACTCACAGTTTTCATTCAGGTTCTTCTACTAGGTGGTATTTAATTTACTTCATTTTCCTTCCTTCCAAAGCTCAGGGTTCCAGAATTGTCTTCTGTATTCCTTTCAGTTAGTTTCTCATTGCTTTGCTGTAGAAGGTCTGTGTAGCTTGTCTGCTTTTTCTGCCATATTACTGGAAATCCTGTGGCTCCCTTCTTCATGGTAGTAAAATTTAGGCAATGATATATATATATATATATATATATAAGATAAATGTAGCAAATGTGAGCTGAGGAAAAAGCTACTTGGAAGTTTTCTGAAGACGTTGTCTTCAATTTATTGAGACACAAGAGGCTTCTTTGTTTTCCTTCTAGACTTTGTTGCAGAGAGTTTGAGCTTCCCTACCCTCTGTTTTGTGTGATGACAAACCCACTTTTTTTTTTTTTTTCACCCAGCTGAGTATTATTTTAATTGTTGTGGAGCTGTTGCTAAAAGTTATCTGTTACTGGAAGAGATATTTGAGCTAGATAATTCATACAGGAACTCTGGTACCATAGTGCCTATGGTACTTGACTGCTAATCAGAAGGCTGGCGGCTCAAACCCACCAGCCACTCCTAGGAAGAAAGGTTGGGCAATCTACTTCCTTAGTGATACTGCCTCTGAAACCCAAGGAGGGGTCGCTATGAGTCGGGTCTGACTCGATGGAACACAATAACAACAACAAGTTTTGTAAGCATTACATTCTAAGCCTTTTTGAAGACTACCATTGTGAATAACTTAAATCCAACCATATAAATGATATGAAAAATGTGAGTTTGTTGTGTACTTGGCTCACTTACCCTTCTCTTTCTTATTAGCAGACTAGCTATTCTCTTCACTTGGGAAGGATACCAGTCAACCACTAACTGCAGCACAACCTTTTTGTCCCACAGTCACTACCCCTAGATTTATTGAAGAGCCCAACCCCAGCTGAGAGCATAAACAGCCATGCCTCAAAGCTATATGTGTGAAATTAGAAAACTACTACTGTATGTACAAGTTCAATGCTTTTCCATTTAATATGTCTATTGGAATGGTATGAGATTTCAGATCTGTGATACCCATAAAGATTACATGTTAAACTCTTTTCTTAATGCATCACGCATTTTTCTTACTCAATCCATCCCTCATACATATAAGTGTTCCATGTATAATTAGTTATGGTAGACACTGAGGGTGTTGCTTTCAAGGGATATGTAATGTGGTGGGGAAAATAGCTGAGTATACAATTGTTTACAACACAGGGTGATAAATGCTACAATTGAGGTACATGCTCTGGGCCCTGAAAGTACAGAAAAGAACACAGCCCAACTTGGAGAAAGAATCAATAGTTCATTTAATTTGTGTTTCTCATTTTTCTATTTGTTCACACCAATCCCTGAAAGATAGATTTGTTTCATTCCAGGACAGCTAAACCTAAAAATTCCCTCAATCACCTACCCTATCATTTATCCAGAGAAGGGGAAGGAAAGCCCCCACCCAGTCAGGAAGTGGGAAGCTGGGGTGAACAGCTGGAACACATAAAGGGAAGGCCAGGAAGTGGTCAGAGAGGTTTGGAACAGCTAAGGGAGATGAATTTGTCTGTTAGTGTGTCTTAATGTAGTGGCTTGTGTGTTGTTATGAGGCTTGAGGCTGTGCCACCAGTGTTTCAAATGCCATCAGGGTTGCCCATGATGGACAGGTTTCAGCAGAGCTTCCAAACTGAGACAGACTCAGAAGAAGGAAGAGGCCATCCACTTCTCAAAGAATTGGCCAGGGAAAACCTTGTGAATAGCAGAGAAACACTGTCTGATACATTACTGGACAACTTTATGAATAGCCCTGAAACACTGTCTGATACACCAGTGGAAAAGGAGTCCCTTAGGTCACAAGGCACTCAAAATATGACTGGGAAAGAGCTGACTCATCAGAGTAGAATGGACCTTAATGATATGGATGAAGTAAAGCTTTCAGGACCTCCATTTGCTGACATGGCATGACTCCAACTGAGGAGAAACAGCTACAAACACCCATTAATAATCAGAACATGGAACGTACGAAGTATGAATCTAGGAAAATTGGAAGTTGTCAAAAATAAAATGGAATGCATAAAGGTTGATATCCTAGGCTTCAGTGAGCTGAAATGGACTAGTTTTGGCCATTTTGAATCACACAACCATATGATCTACTATGCTGTGAATGATGAGGAATTGAAGAGGAATGAAGTGGCATTTATCATCACAAAGAATATTTCAAGATCTATTCTGAAGTACAGTGCTGTCAGTGATAGGATAATATCCTACAAAGAAGGCCAGCTAATACTACTGTTACTCAAATTTATGCACCAACCACCAAAGCCAAAGATGAGGAAATTGAAGATATTTACCAACTTCTGCAGTCTGAAATTGACTGAAGATGCAATCAAGATGTGCTGATTATCACTTGTGAATGAAATGCAAAAATTGGAAACAAAAAAATCACCAGTGGTTGAAAAATTTCACCTTGGTAATAGAAATAATGCTGGAGATCACATTACAGAATTTTATAATTTTAATTATTCATTGCAAATACCTTTTTTTCAACAACACAAATGGTGGCTATACACGTGGACTTTGCCAGATGGAATACACAGGAATCAGATTGACTATATCTGTGGCAAGAGGCAATGGAGAAGCTCAATATCTTCAGCCAAAACTAGTCCAAGAGCTGATTGTGGAACAGACTATCAACTGCTCATGTGCAAGTTCAACTTGAAGTTGAAGACAATTAAACAAGTCCATAAGAGCCAAAATATGACCTTGAACATACCCCTTCTGAATTTAGAGAACATCTAAAAAATACATTTGATGCATTGAACACCAGTGACCAAAAATCAGAGAAATGGTCAGGTGACATGAATAACATCATCCATGAAGAAAGCTAAAGGTCATTAAAAAAACAGGAAAGGAAGAAAAGACCAAAATGGATGTCAGAAGAGACCTTGAAACCTGCCCTTGAATGGAGAGTAACTAAAGCAAATGGAAGAAATGACAAGATAAAAGAGCTGAACAGAAGATTTCAAACAGCAGCTCAAAAAGACAAAGTTAATTGTTATAATGAAATGTGCAAAGACTTGAAATTAGAAAACCAAAAGGGAAGAACACATCAGCATTTCTCAAGCTGAAAGAACTGAAGAAAAAATTCAAGCCTCAAGTTGCAATATTGCAAGATTCTATGGGCAAAATACTGATGATGCAGGAAACATCAAAAGAAGATGGAAGGAATATACTGTACCAAAAAGTATTGCTCGATCTTCATCCATTTCAGGAGGTGGCATATGACCAAGAACCAATGGTACTGAAGGAAGAAGTTGAAGCTGCACTGAAGGAAGTAGCAAAGAACAAGGCTCCAAGAATTGACAAAATACCCATTGAGATGTTTCAACAAATGGATGCTCCCTGGAGGCACTCACTCAGCTATGCTAAGAGAGATTTGGAAGACAGCCACTGGCAAACTGACTGGAAGAGATCCATATTTGTACCCATTCCAAAGAAAGGTGATCCCACAAAATGTGGAAATTATCGAACAATGTCATTGATATCACACACAGGTAAAATCTTACTGAAGATAATTCAAAAATGGTTGCTGTGGTATATTGACAGAGAACTTCCAGAAATGCAAGCTGGATTCAGAAAAGGATGTGGAATGAGGGATATCATTGCTGATGTTAGATGGATCTTGACTCAATGCAAAGAATACCAGAAAAATGTTTACTTATGTTTTCTTTACTATGCAAAAGCATTTGACTGTGTGGATCATAACAAATTCTGGATAACATTGAGAAGAATGGGAATTCCAGAACATTTAATTGTACTTATGAGGAACTTGTACATAGACCAGGAGGCTGTCATTCAAACAGAACAAAGAGATACTGCATGGTTTAAAATCAAGAAGGGAATGTGTCAGGGTTGTATCCTTTCACCATACTTCTTCAATCTGTACGCTGAGCAAATAATACAAGAAGCTGGACTATATGAAGAAGGATGTGGCATCAGGATTGGAGGAAGAATCATTAACAACCTGCAATACTCTGATGACACAACTTTGCTTGCTGAAAGTGAGGATGACTTGAAACATTTACAGATGAAGATTGAAGAATACAGTCTGCAGTAGGGATTACACGTCAATATAAAGAAAATAAAAATCCTTACAACTGGACCAATAAGCAGCATCACCATAAGTGGAGAAAATATTGGAGTTATCAAAGACTTCATATTACTTGGTTCTACAATCAACACCAATGGAAGCAGCAGTCAAGATACCAGACAACATATAGCACTGGGAAAATCAGCTGCAAAAGACGTCTTTCAAGTGATGAAGAGTAAAAATGTCTTCTTGAAGACTAAGATGTGGCTGACACAAGCCATGGTATTTTCAATCGCCTCATATGCATGTGGGAGCTGGACAATGAATAAGGAAGACCGAAGAAGAGTTGATGCTTTTGAGATGTGGTGCTGGCAAAGAATGCTGAAAGTACCATGGACAACTAACAAATCTGTCCTGGAGGAAGTGCAGCCAGAATGCTCCTTGGAAGTGATAATGACCAGACTTCATCTCACCTACTTTGGTCATGTTGTAAGAAGAGACCGTTCCCTGGAGAAGGGTATCAAGCTTGGTAAAGCAGAAAGTCAATGAAAGAGGGGAAGGCCTTCAACAAGATGGATTGATACAGTGACTTCAATGATGGGCTCAGGTATAACAGAGATTATGGAACTGGCACAGGACCAGGCAGTGTTTCATTCTGCTGTACACAGGGTCGCTATGAGTTGGAGATGACTCACCAGCACCTAATAACAACATCAACTACCCTCACCATGAGAGTAAGAACCTGAGGTTAGAAGAAAATTGAAGTAATGAGGCTCAAAGTTAGGCCACAAGTTTTCACCTTGTTTGATACGTAAGTGCTGGACTGTACACAAAAGGAAAGGTCCATGGTTCACTTCCAACCTACTAGTGGCTCCTGGAGGAAAGACCTGGTGTACCATAGTATTGAAGCCTAGGAGATGCTATGGGGCACTTCTACTCTGTCCTACAGGGTCACTATGAGTCAGTATCGACTCAAACACATACAACTCAGCTTGGAAGCAGACACCCGAAGGTAGGCCAGATGGACATCAACCACTGCCAGAAAGAGATGGTATCAAAGTGCAAAACTCATAAATGTAAATTAACAGTGCTGCCAAGGATACTACCTTTCAACTCTGTGGAGAAATTGATAATACATTGTTAAAGGGACATGGAGGTGGCATCTTCTGACCTCCTCTAACTTCACAAGAGGAAGACAAAATCAGCAGCAGCAGCCAAGGCCTGTTCCTATGAGGCCAGACATGCTGCCATCCTCCAGCCCTAATACAATTTTGACAGCAACCACCCCTCCTGTGGCACCCTCACTGCTGGATTAAATAATTCACTGTAGTGGCCACACAGAACTTACAGATTATGGGGTTTATTAGGGAAGCAACAGGCTACAATTCAATCAGGAATGTTTCTCCTCTGCTGTGCCCTTAGACATGCCTCTCTGGCCCTTGGCCTCTCAGCCTGGCCTCTGCCTGTGTTGGCCAAGTAAGCCTGCCACTATGTTTCATGCCTCTTGGTTCCACTGCCTCCATCTCTCAGCTGGACATCTCTCTGCTGATGTCTCTATGCCAGGCATCTCTCTCAGCCAGGTGTCTCTCTGAGCCGCAGTGAGATTTTTTTTTCCTCTGCCTCTAGGAAGGCTCATTTTAAGCTGGGCAGCTTGGCAAAACTAACCAATCCCAACATCAGAGTTCTACACACCTGAGAGACAGTGAACTTTCCCAGATTTCTTTGTGCTGTGCTAACAGAAATACCCCAGGTGATGACTTCAACAATCAGGAGTTTAAAAGCAGCTACTCAGTTGCTCATGGCAAATTCCACCACAGAGTTAATTGCCAATCTCATTATAGGGAATAACTACTACCAGCTGCCCAGCCAATTTAACACATATTTGCATGGTCCTGCCCAATAATCTGGAAGACTATGGCTAGAAAAGCCATACCATATAATTCACTACAACACACACATTTATTTAAGGATCTTAAGATTCCATGTTCTACCCTTGCTGGTTCTAGATTTTACCATCTTATTTTCCAGGGAGAATGGGTGTTCTGCAGTGTTATATATGATACCCATGCATTAAAAATAAAAAGATCACTTTTAAATGATGAGGACCTCATAGTTGCTGGTTCTTTCTCTCATAATCAGTCCTGACAGAGAAGGATGGGGAAGGTAAGGGAGGCTAGAAACAGTTTATAAGGAATAAAATAAGAATCTGGTTCTATCACCAGATAATCTGAGGAACAGATTAGAGAGAAATGAGGGAGGCTAGATAAGATTTACAGGAATAAAATGAGAATCTGGTACAAATCCACAAAAGCACATTCTGTAAGAACCAGTGCATTTTAGGTGAAAATGTCTCCTATTTTGAGAATTCTTGGGTATTTGGTATAATGCTTTCTCCTGAGAATGAACACATAATCCTCTCAGAATCCTGTTTCATTTCCTTTCAAAGTTCATCTGTCCAAATTCACCCTAAAATTAGCTATAGCTACTGAACTAAAAGGACAAAAGCTAAAACCAGAAGGGTAGAGCTCACTAAGACAACCAAAAATAAATAAATAAATAAATATGTTGCCCTGGAGTCAATTAGGATGCATAATGACACTATGAGATACAGTAGAACTACCCTACAGGGGATGCAAGGCTGTAATATTTATGGAAGCAGACTGTCATGTCTTTCTCCCACAGGGTGGATGGTAGACTCAAACCACCACCTGTACGTGTAAAAAAAAAAAAAAAAAAACCTTGAGTGTGGAGAAGCAGCACATGAGAGATGAGTCCTTCATCTAGGGGCAGGGAATACATGAATCTCATTTCTATTCAGTAACTGTGGGAGGGGTGGGATTTGGATTCCACCAGGAGGAGGGAGCATCAAAAATTTAGCAAGATTTCCCCACTTGTATCTACAGAACCTTATCCAATACTGCACCAACATTCATACCACACCTCCATCACATCAAGGGAATTTAACTCGTCCTGTGGAGCTCTGGTAGTAGCAGCATTTGACTGCTAACCAGAAAGCTGGTGGTTCAAACCAACCAGCCACTCCTCAGAAGGAAGGTTGGGCTATCTACTTCCATAGTGATACTGCCTCAGAAACCCAAGGAAAGGTCACTATGAGTTGGATCTGACTCGATGGCAGTGAGTTTGGGTTGATTTTTAGTGGCCCCTGTCCAGAGGGCTACTCCTCCTGGAGGTGAAAAACGTCTCCTGCCAATCACATATGCACACCCAGGCTGCAACTCCAGCAAAAGAGCCAGAGAGAGAATCCCGGCAAGGTGAGTGGTGAAGTGAGGACATTAATGAGAGCGCTAAAGAAACAGCAGACAGAATGCCAGTGACCTCACAAAATAGAGAAACTTTGCCCTGGAATGCTGGAGTGTGTTGCAGAATGACTCCTCCATCCAGCCAGCTATTCTTTTAAAGCATTTAATGGGCCGTGTTGTGGCCATGAAGAATTATTAAGCCCAAATTTTTTTTTTTTTTTTTTTAATTTTGGAAGAGGTGATACACTTCTGGGCATGAATAACAGGCATACCGTTCTCCACCCTCCTCATCACCTTTTTGCTTGTCCCATCCCTAACAAATATTTGTAATAACAATCCCTGGGTTTCAAGTGCAGGAGATAAGTACTTGAGAATTTAGAACCACATTTCCTTCCTGCTTTCAAAGTGATCTGTACCAGACCTCTGGGTATGGTTATATTTAACTCTGCCTTGGGATTTCTGACAGGGCAATAGCAACCAATAGGATCTTTATGTTGACATCTGAAGCCCCAAAACTAAGGCCCAAGTCTTCCTCTGTGTGCTGTGCAGCTTTATGGAACACCATTTCTCCGTGTACACAAGCAATGGGCATTCAGGGAGGCACTCAGTACTCCAGGGTCTAGGTGTGTGTGGTGTGCCCCCAAGTGAGAGCTTGCTAAATGAATGAAGCAGTCTATCTGCAATATCCTGCAAATGTTCAGCACCTGTGCCTGGACTATTGGGATAATAACTTGACCCTTCTCCTGGCCTTTACACTCAAATCACAACCCTCTTGCCTATTGGAATCACCTTGAAATCTGTCTTCATTACCTAGTGTTGCTATAATAGAAATGCCACAAGTAGGTGGATTTAACAATCAGACATTTATTTTCTCACAGTTCAGGAGGCTAGAAATTTGTCTGGAAACGAATGCTTTCTCTCTGTTGACTCTGGAGGAAGGTACATATGCCTTTTAACTTCGGCTTCTGGATGATCTTCCTGTAGCTTGACATGTCTCTTCCCCAGTCTCTGCTGGATTGTTTAATCTCTTTTATATCTCAAAAGAGATTGATCAAAGATACACCCTATATTCATCTTGCCTCATTAACATAACAAAAACAACTCATTCTCCAATGGGATTATAACTACAGGCAGAAGGGTTAGGATTTATAACACATGTTGGGAGGACATAATTCAATCTATAATATTCCACTCTTCGGCCTGCAAAAAATTATGTCTTTGCCACATGAACATATATATTCACTCCCATCACATCATCCCAATGTCATAAATCAACTCCAAGTCCAAAATCTCATCTTTTAAATCATCTAAATCAAATAAGGGTGAGACTATGTGCATTCCATCCCAAGGCAATTGTGAATCTGTGAAATCTAAACTACAAGTTATCTGCCTCCAAATTACAATAGTAGAACAGGTACAGAGTAGATATTCTCATTAGAAATGGGAGGAATTAGAGGAAAAGAAGGGTTAACAGGCACCAAACAAGTCCAGAACTCAGCAGAACAAATTACATTAGCTCTCAAGTCTTGAAAACAATCCTGTCTACTCTGAGATTATCTGCACAATAGCCCACCCATAAAATCTTTCAATATTGCAACTTGAGGGTTGATTTTTTTTTCTTCTGTTTTTTCAGCTTAAGAAATACCAAGCATGTTCTTCCCTTTTGGTTTTCTTCTTTGGCCTTAGATTCTCATAGTCCACCTGCTGGCCACCCCATACCTTTGTCCTAGGAGGCCCCTTTATTTTGCTTTTGCCTTTGATGTCCATAATTCTACCAACAGTTTCTTCATTGCATTCAAAGCCTTTATTTTTAGACACTATCTTAATCTAGTGCTGCTATATCAGAATTACTGCAAGTGGATGGCTTTAACAAACAGAAGTTGAATCTCTCACAATTTCGGAGACTAGGAGTCTGGATTCAGTGTGCTTACTCTAGGGGAAGATTTCTGTCTCTGTTGGCTGCCAGTGTATTTTATTTTATTTACTTTTTTGTTAGCTTACTGTTTAAGAGTAAGTCCTTGTCTCATTTCACCATCTGTGGACTTGTCATTCCTTGAGAATCTCCATATGTATTGGCGTCTATCTTTTCCCAGGTCTAGGAGGTTCCCAGCTCAGGGACACTGGAGCTAAAGTATGAGCTCCACTCCTGGCTCTTCTTGCTCAGTGATAGTAGATCTCTGCTTCCTTGTTTAATCCCATTTATATCTCAAAAGAGATTGACTCAACATAGGACCTAATACTGTAGATTGTATCTTTTCTCATTAACATAATTATCATGAATTCTGCCTCATTAACAGAGTTTAAGATTTACAGCAACAAGATAATTACATATTTGGAGAATGATTACACACTACAGAGAATTATAGCCTAGCCAAATTGACACATATTTTGGGGGGACATAATTCAATCCATAATAGATGGGTTAAACAACTTTCTCAGACACATAAATAAGACTCCAATGCAGATCTCATGATTTATATTCTTCACAAGCCTTCCTAAATAAGTAAAACAGTACATCACAAACTGGTAAACTATATTTACAACAAAATATTCTAAATTAAAGTGCCCTTTTGGTGGAATTGTTTAAGTGTTCTGCTGCTAACCAAAAGATAGGTCAGCAATTTGAACCCAGCCCACCAAAACCCTACCTTTTAGCTCCCATCAGCTGCCCTTTGAATCCTCTTTATTTTTTGAGGAAAAGTGAGAACATACAATTTCTAAAAACAATATAGTTCAGTCTAGTTATTTTCTGTAGTTATGTTCTATAAAGTCACTGCAGATACTGAACTTGTGAATATTGAATCATTGTTGCTTTGAGAAACACAGGGCTAGGTTCCTGGGAGCTTCTGTTCACAAAATTTTCAACAACTGATCCATATCTTGTTTCTGGTTAAAGATGACTACTTAATAAGGATTATTCATTAACAATAAACTGCCAGTCAACTCACTATAACTCATTCCTAAACAAAGTTCATCTAACATGGGTATTTGTTCTCTAACACACATCACAGCCTTGCACTAAGGAACATTAGACAATGGGTCTGGGAGCAATTTTAGACAATGGAATCACCAGCAAAAATTAGCACAGAAACTTGGAAAATGTAGCACTAACTAGATCACAAAAATCATACTTGTTTATAGTATGAGAACTGAAACAATCAAACAATGTCACTTGTTCCACCTCAGCTGAAAATGTGCTTCTCAGATGACTTGTTCACCCTGCTGTCAGCTAATAACTGGAAAAGCATTGCCATACAGATTTTAGGGTTGCAAATTAATTTTACCAAGTAGGTGAATTTGCAAAATGGGATCTGAAAGCAATGAGGATAGATTGTGTCGGGGAGCCAGAACTAACTAGCAGTTCTGATAGCAGGTCCATACACATCCCACCCAGAGTGAGATCTGGCCAAGTGTACAGGACTTGAACTTCCATAGCCAGGGGCACTGGCTATGGAATGAGAGAAGTCAAGATTTGTTGGTCAGTGAACGTATAAAAGAAATATATATATATACAAATTAATACAAAAATAATAAGTTAACATCTGTCTGAATTCTATGAAGTGATTCATATGCCTTCAGTCATCACACAGATCAACAGACTATACCAGCACCCCAGAAGTCCCTCGTCTGCTGTCTTCTAGATAGTACACCCCACTGGTAACCTGTTTCCTTGGTAACCTTTTACCACTCAGTAATCCTTTATTATCAAAGTAGAGCATACTTTTTAAATGTTAAGAAAAATGACCATTTCTGATTTTCAGGTGTTTTTTGCAAATTGATTCCAGAGCTTTGGTGGTGAATAGGGAGGATGGAATAAGAATATAAAAGGTCCACGAAACATGTATGATTCAGTGAACCACGTTTTAGTAACTAACCCTCTTACAGTGTCTCCTACTCATCACTGCACATTTACCATAATTAGAACTGGGATGTTTCTGGACTCAGAAAATTATGGAGCAGCAGGGAGAAGGCACAGGAGGTTTGCCTCAGGGGTTGGTATTGTGCAGAAGGAGCCCTTTTCCCCTGGAGAAGCCAGATCTTAGGAAGCTGACACCTTGACAGCAGTGAGAGTTGGCCATGATGAGCACTGGGACTCTGGGAAGTACAAAGAGGGTCCGGCTGGTGCCACTCTGCCAGAGTGTCCACCCAGAGCCGTGCTGCCCAGAGCTACACAGGTGAGTACACCTGATGATGATGGGTTGAGGCTGCCTTTGCCTTTGGAAGGGAGACTGTTTGGGCAAGGACAGTCAGGGACAATCAAGAGAGAGAAGAATCTGAGGTCCTCTGTCACTTGTGGAAGAGGAAGGTGGCAGGACCCAATGAGAAGACAACTGATCATTTCCCAGCTGCTATCCAGAAACATATGTTTCTCTCTGGGAGCTCTTGTGTAGCAGAATATTTGATGCAGTATGCAATAAGGTGCCTCTTTTTATACAGATGGGGAAGGTGTATGAGACACAGGACATTAAGGTCATTTTTCCCTGAGTCGATGGAAAGAGTCTCTGCTCAGCATCTGTGCACTTTCCCTCCCAGCAGTGGGAAATTTTATTTAAGTGTATTTGCATTTCTGGGCTCCTTCAGTCTCCCAAGGTGCTCTGGTGGTGCAGTGGTTAAGGCATTTGGCTGCTATCCAAAAGATCAGTGGTTCAAACACACTAGCCACTCTGTGAAAGAAAGATGAGGCTGTCTGCTTCCATAAAGGTTTATAGCTTTGGAAGCCCAATATGGGTCACCATGAGTCAGAACCTACTTGGCAGTGAGTTTGGTTTTGTTTTTCAGTTCTCACTAAAGGATATTCTTGCTTATTTATTAAGATTTGGCCTCTTAAGTATTTCCAAATGTATTCTGCACTTTTTCTGGAACCTAACATCCAGTCTCAAAATATAATACAGACCAATTTTATGGAGAATTGCTGAGCCATAGGGGAAAAAATATATATTCAAAGAGCACCTAATAATACTCCTAATAATTGTTTTTCAGAAAATGGTTCTTTAAATCTTTCCAGGCACTGACACAAGCACTACACACAATAGATTTTTTAATCCTCACAGTTGACCAGCATAATACAAAGCATCTCCCCCTTTTTCAGATGAGAACATTGGACAAGTAAGAGAGGCCAAGTAATAAGGGGATAGGAATGAGAGAAGTCAGGATTTGAACTTCAGAGTGCTTGATGCAAGCTAGTTCTTATGGATTCTTCACTGTTATGCCATCCAAATCCAGTGATCTGGAATAAATATCCAGAAATCCATGCCCCTACTTCCTGAGAGAGTGACTGATCAGTCAGTGTGAGGATAAAAATGGACAAGTTGACCTGGGAGGAAGCAATTAGAGGAGCTAGCTATAAAGGGTTATTATCACAAAGACTGAGGAAATAGAGAACAAAGTATTTGGAAAGATGAATGAAGATATTCCTTATTTACTTTTTCTAGGTCTTCATCAATCCACGATCTCATAGTATTTACTAATTAATTTTTGTTATGATTTGCAAACAATTGAATAATGCGTCTAGCACTGTAGACGAGGCAGAAATTCTAGGAAATGCAATGTACAACTGTAACACATAGTGTTATTGTTATTTGCCATTGAGTCAGATTCGACTCATAGCGACCCCTCCTTGGGTTACCAAAGCGTTATCACTAGGGATGTAGATTGCCCAACCTTCCTTCCAAGAAGTGGCTGGTGGGTTTGAACCACCAGCCTTCTGGTTAGCAGTCAAGTGCCTTAGGTACTATGCTACCAGAGCTCCTATAACACATAGTAGGGATCCTATTAGGCTCATTTTAAAAATGAAGAAGCAGAAGAGAAAATCCCTCCCCAGTTCACAGAGCCAGTAAATACTAGTCCTGGCATGCAGCCCAGGTACATGTCAACATAGCAACTATAAGGCTTCTTTACTCACTCACAGTCTCTGATCCTTGCAGGGCATTAGATTTTCAGGTTTACAAAGGAAGTTATAGACTGTGAAAACACTGGTACATTAAAAATACATCATTATAACCATGAAATAATATTTTTTCTGTCCTGTTGTCCTTAATAAGAAACGAGGTTGTGAAATGGTTAAGCATTTGTCTGCTGAATGAAAGGTTGGCAGTTCAAACCCACCCAGTGACTCTGTGGGAGAAAGATTTGGCAATCTTTTCCCATAAAGTTTACAGCCTATAAAATTCTATGGGGCAGTTCCACCCTATTACTTGAGGCTGCTATGAATGGGAATCAAATCAATAGCACCTGACAACAATAACATTGTCCCTTATAGGAGCCCTGGTGTAACAGTGGTTAAAGTGATGGCTGATAACCAAATGGTCAGCAGGTTGAACCCACCAGCTGCACCATGAGAGAGAGATGTGGCAGTCAGCTTCTGTAAAGATTTACCACCTTGCAAACCCTATGTTGTTGTATGCCCTCAAGTCGGACCTGACTCATAGTGATCCCTCCTTGGGTTTCTGAGGCAGTATCACTACAGAAGTATATTACCCAACCTTCCTTTAAAGGTGTGGCTGGTGGGTTTGAACCACCAGCCTTCTGATTAGCAGTCAAGTGCCTTAGGCACTATGCTACCAGAGCGCCCTGGAAACCCTATGGGACAATTCCATTCTGTCTTACAGGGTTGTTATGAGTCAGAATCAACTAGATGAGACTGGGTTTTGGTGAGCATGGTCCTTTATGTCTTGATGGCAAAACAGGAGGACCCTTAATTTTTCTTCTCAATATTAGGCAATACAATGACTAACAACAACCATTTCCATCAGAAAAACAACTTCAAACCAGAAGCACAGTCTGCTTGCTTCCCCGAGCACAGGCATCTCCATGATAGTGTGAACATGGAATGAGTTAGGGGGAGTCTGCATTTTCTTTTCTTCACACCTTTTACTGCACTGAGAGGTCTGGTTTCTGCTTTCTCATGGTTAATGGAGAATGGTGAGGAACCCTTGTCTGGGAAATTTGTCATTTAATTTAGAATTTTTTAGTCTGAAAGATGTCACAAGTTGAATCTATGTTAGACACTTTTGTAAAATCTTTGGAGACATTCCAGTTGATCTCTTCCAGTGGCAACTTATTCCAGAGAAACAAGGCCTCTTCTTGCAGGAAGGTGCTCCTGAAAACCCCAGGGATTCTAGTGTTTACAGTATACAACAGAGACCCAAGGTGTACTCAGCTTGTTAGACTACCACTGTGACAAAGGTATCTTATGGCCACATGCTGACATTCCTACCCCACTGACAAGTAGAGTCTTTGAGATACCTGCAGCATTGATTCCATCACACTTGAGTACACTTATTTCCCAGTTATATTTCTGTCCTCCTCTGTGAAGGACCTCTGTCACTTTAACAAGCTTGACTCAGACACCTGTCCCCAGTATTCAGGAGCCACAAGACAGGTATATCATCTGTTTCCTAAGTGGTTGATTGCAGGCCCTCACATAGGTTTGGAATTAGGACAAGACACTACTACCCTTTAGCCCTCTCACTTGACAAAAATGTGGAACTCACAGCATAATTTACTTTCAATAGTGCCTCCCCACAATCTTCTGTAAACTCCACTTTCTTGAGGAATGAAAACCTCACCCTGAATTGTGGGCTCCCAGGGGAGTGATCCAAAAACATAAAGCCAGACTTATCCAAAGACACTCACAGATGATTGACAAACATCTGCTGTGTCCTGAGGCATCAGCCAAAACTTCAGTTTTGAGACACTCTTACACAAGCCTGTAGGATCACTGAGTCAACAATTGCAGTGGAGTCAGCTAAGTGTTAAGGAGACACTGGCCCAATGTGCCACGGGAGCAGAGAAGATGAAAAGCCAAAGCTGATGTCACGGAGAACATCACAAAGAAGATGATATGTGAGATATTTGAAAGATGATTAGAAATAACCTTGATGAAAATACATGAATATAGAAAATGTGGATTCTAAGCAGAGGCAACACTACATGCAAATGCATGCACCACAATAATGAGAAAGGGCTTCTTGAAAAATGTGGGGTTCTAGTGGTCTCAAAATTAAAGGGTTTATGAATATCAAGTGTTTGACATTTTACCAATAGTTCATTATCTCAGAAACTGAGAATGCTAATGCACTTCATAGAATCATTTTAAGTGTATATATTGGTTCTGTAGTGTGAATAACAAATGAAAAGAAATTAGAAACATGCTCCCACATGTTCTGTGCTCCCATAGCACTCACGGAGGCATGTCATGGCTCCTCCAGCAGCAGGTCTTCCCCTACCAGTGAGTAACCCATGACAGCAGGACCACATGGTACGCTACTGTTTAATTTCCAATTCCAGATATAAAGTCGTCCCCATGGTGAAATGTTCAGACATATTCGTCTCACAAAAATATATTTATGTGCATATCATGCCTTCCCTACTGGTCCATAGTTCCTATAAATGAGTCTGAACCTTTTTTTTTTTTTTTTTTGAGTCTGATCCATTTTGAATGTCTCAAGTCAGAAAATTTTTTACTAGGGGTTTATGTATATTTGGTGATAAATATATGTTTTAGGTCAGAATAAGAATTTAAATTAGACTTAGTATATACCAAAAAGTTTCAGTGATTAAATCTGAGAATTCTTTTTCCTGATGCTGAGCTCACATACATGTAGACTTGAAAGGAAATCCCATTATTAAATCCCATAGGTGCAGACATTTTTAAACATCACTAGGCTTTAAGGAAGGAAGGTTGGGTAATCCTACTTCCGTAGTGATACCACCTCAGAAACCCAAGGAGGTGTTGCTATGAGTCAGGGCCAACTCGATGGCACATAACAACAACAACAACAGGCTTTAAGGACAGTAACTTGCTGAATTTGGGGTCACAGTGGTCCTCATGGACAGGGGTCCTCACACATAGCACCAAAAAGACCATACTGTGTTCTCTAGAAACCTGACATGGTTTGGTTATCACAGATTGCTTTTGGTTGGGCCTTAACTGCTGAGAAAATTTCTTATGAATATATGTAATACATTATTCCTCCTAGGGTTGCTGTGAGCTGGAGTGGATTTGAAGGCAATGGATTTGGCTGGGTGTTTACTAGCCCTCAACTCCCACAGCCAGACAGGTACAAGTTTATCTCCTGCCCAGTCCGTTTGTCACCATCTTCTGTATAAACCAAAAATATCAAACTGTTCCTATAGGAGTTGATCTTCTATATAGAAAAGACCAAATGCTCATGCAAGAAACTACTACTAGTGTCTCAGAGTAGTATATCTCAAAAATAACAACTCCTTAGTCAGAGGTAGGTCAATAAAGGGTAAGAATAAGTATAAATTTATGTCAGTTTATGTGTCATAAAAGGCAGTGCATGTAATTCATTGGATCTTGTACCATTAATGGGGGCCTTGAAGTTCAAACTCATTTACGCATCTGAATGTGATACGTTCCCTAATGAACATATAAGCCATCATGGATTGACTTAAGATCTCTAGGCCATACAGCTTTCAATTCATAGAGGAAAAGAATTTCCTCAAATACTCCTTCTGATAGGTCCCTAACATCATCACTATCATTAATATCCACTTTTACAACCACAATTTCATGCCTCATTTGATTTTTTATTTATCAACTCTTTATTGAATGTTATTTCACAGGAACAGAGTCAGGTACTTAAATACCAGTTGGGAAGTGAGAGTCTCAAGTATGGCCCAGTCTACTGGAGAAAGAAAAGAGAAACAGAGAGTGGGCACAAAGTTCAATGAGATCAGTGAACTCTCGTTGGGCAAAGAAGTCTGAGCTAGTTTCTAACAGATGTCAGGTGCAGGGGAGAAGCAACTGGCATAGGGAATTTATGCGTATTTCTGTGGGCAAGATATGGGGTAAGATGTAATTTGTTTGGGGAGCTGAATGTCATTTAACAGTACACTATAACGTTAATAAGAAGGCAAAGAGGCCAGGGATGTAAACAGCACAGATGAAAAGAGGATAAATGTGCTTAGATTAATGTAAAGCCATCCAGAGATTGTAAGATGTGAATTCAGATAAACAGTCTGGCAGAAAATGGATGGGGCAAAATCTGGAGGAGTGATGAGTTAGAAAAATATCATACTGATAATCATGGTGAGATAGTAGCGTAGTATTTCTGATTGAGAAAATGGTCAAATTTGATAAAGTTTAATAGATCCAATCAACAGGACTTGTCTGAGCTGGGTGGTCTGGAAGTAGATTCTGAGAATGAAAGTGTTGCTCCTGTGATTTACTGGGGGAAGTTAGAGGAAGAGGAGGGAAGAAAACAGGAGTGACAGAAGAACAAAAACCCACAACAGTCTCACCACCCAACCATGAAGACAATGGAGCAAAACTTGCATAACAGAGGTATTCTCAGGTTGATGAGGCAGCTTGTCCTTCCATTTCAGTTAGTAACTGACCTGGGTTTTCTGAGTGAGATCTCCTTTGGCCAAGAAAAAGTGCCCAGAGAAAATGTCAGCTATCAGCTGTTCCCAGCCACCACTCCCAGCATCTGGGGGATGAGACCAAAGGTTACTAAGGGGCAGCTGGGCAGGGTACTCACAATATCCATGACAATGTGGAACTGGTTGTATGTTAGTAATAATGGAGTAAGGGTTCGAGATTTTATATTCAAGATTGCAGAGTAAGATTGTTAGAAAATGCAGAAAGAAAAACAGGTCAGGGGAAACTATTATCACATACCCTAATATCTCACCATTATTATCAGTATAATATTTTTCTAACTCTTCACTCCTCCAGATCTTCAATACCCTGATAAGCTCTAACTTGCTCTACTGCATCATAGCTGTCAATAACACAAACAGATCTGAAACTAGACAGTATGTTAGAAATTGTTATATGCTTCCTTCTAAGCAAATAGCTCAGTGGCTTTGCCTCACTCTCATGGCTCTGGGGGACATCATCTTTCAGAGTCTCATGGGCTGGAGCAGCAGGTACATGGTTTTTCATCTGTGTAAACATCATAATTGAGTCATCTACCTTCCGAGCTCCAGGTTTACAAAGAAAGTAATGTTGGGAAGATCAGATGGGTCACATAGAATATAGTAGAGAAATAGTGGGCTACATTCATAGGTTTTACCTCCCACCTCCCATAAGTCAACTGAAGTACAGAAAAAGGAAAGAACAGACAGAGAAGGCCCAGATGATAAGACTGAATGAAAAGAACCAGGTATGTTTGCATACTTTAATATTCTAGCTGTTCTTTTCACTGTAGTAAACCAGATTAAAGCCACAGATTGGAAATACATTATCCTTACTATTTATTTCTATCTGTTTCTCTAAAGGATTTTCCTGGTTCTGTCCATGAAGTCACAGGATGATTTGCAGTAACTTAATCCAGGGAATACTCCTTCTTTCTCTGACTGGACCTGGAATTACAGGGAATTTCCTAGTGTTTGTGGAGCATATGTACTTGTTTGTCAGGGGTCCTGAGAAAAAAAACATCGACCTTATTCTCATACACTTGGCTTTTACTAATGAAATGACCCTTTGTGCCTATGCAGTGTTAGATGCAATATCAGTTTTACGTTTAACTAACTTCATAGGTAATGTTGTTTGTAAAATTGTGGTGTACCTGGGGAGAGTGGCACGGGGCCTTTCCATCTGCACTACCTGCCTCCTCAGTGTGGTCCAGACCATCACCATCAGTCCTAGGACCACCTCATGGACAAAGCTCAAACCACGGACTGCACAGCAAGTTCTTTCCTGTCTCCTCCTCTTCTGGATCTTCAATACTCTGATAAGCTCTAACTTGCTCTACTACATCACAGCTGTCAATAACACAAACAGATCTGAAACTAGACAGCGTGTTAGAAATTGTTATATGCTACCTTCTGAGCAAATAGTTCAGTGGCTTTTCCTCACTCTCATGGCTCTGCGAGACATCATCTTTCAGAGTCTCATGGGCTGGAGCAGCGGGTACATGGCTTTTCATCTGTGCACACATCATAATCGAGTCATCTACCTTCAGAGCTCCAGGTTTACAAAGAAAACAAAAAGCAGTCCAGAGATGAGAGCTACTCAAAATGTTCTCATTCTCATGGCCTGTTTCCTTTTCTTTTATTGGGCAGATTTCATTTTCTCCTTCTATACAGGTTCTTTCCTGATAGATGATTCCACAATACTCAATATTAAAATATTTCTAGAACTTGCATATCCCAGTCTCAGCCCTTTTGTGCTTATCAGCAGGCGTGTCCAGCTGACTAACTGGTGGATTACTCACTGACAAGTGTGGAAACCACTTTCTTCATTGATTCCTCAATCAACTAAAGGTGTATCATTTACTGATATTTTTTGACCAGCAGGTATGAGCATAAATTAACAGGGCCTTATAAAACTATTGTATTAATCTTGTCTTTCAAGAAGAAGACACTAAGACAAACTTAGATGTACAGTAACTTTCTGTGGGCAAAACTCTGTAAGAGAAAATGAGGAGGAAGCCATCAGACCACAGGCAGTGTGATCCTAAGTGAAAGAGAGAGACCGTGCAGTCTAAGCTAAGCAAAACCATTGAGAACCTAGAATCAAAGTGAGCAACCGAGCAGCCCTGGTCTCCTAGGAACAGGCCCACATTAGCATCCCTGTTAGCCCCAATGATTGGCAGCTTGCAGGAAGCCTAGATTCAGGGCAAACACAATGCATTTCAGAGTACAACACCTGGGACCCTGGTCAGGTAGTTTCCCTTATGTTTATACTTCTGCAAGGTATATTCTCATGTTTATAAGAAATGGGTTTTTTTTATGTCTCTTTCATAAGACAAAATCTATTGCTAGACAATCTTAATGTAGGAGAGGGCTCTCAGAAAGCAGGAAGACCATTTTCTCAGAGGCTTCCTTCCAGTAAATCTGTGATAAGGCCTTTGTCTTCCTGTTCCCACAATTAGGAGGCCACCTTCCTGCTCCATCAGCATTCTGAGCAGGGAAGAAAAGAAGAGGACCACAAACAGAAAGAAGGAACATCTATGTGATGTCAGCAAAACTTTGTCAGGAAATTTTACCAAATATTTCCATATATTCTTGGCAAAAAGACATTGTTTGGGCACTCTTCTTACCAGGGTGCCTGGGAAATATTTCTAATGGGACCTCTTCATGCCCTCAGTATAATCTGAGTTCTTTAAATTAAAAAAAAAATAGTAAAATGTATATTTGTCATTAAGTCTTCCAATTCAACTGGAGGCCAAATTCCATGGTAGACAAAATACCATTTTCTTACTCTGAGATTTACTTCAGCTTCATTTTTGACAGGATGGTAATTTTTCCAAAACATCATGCGGGTTAGAATTAGGTAAAGCTGAGGAATGTGGTTTGGTCAACTCCTGGTCTGCACATGTATTAAGCATGTGACATTGGCGAACGCCTCATTCCCAGAAAAGGCCCTTGGACTCTCCTTTATTACACCCTATATCTACATTTTAAAATTATTTCAGGAAACTTATACTCAGAAACTTACAGGGAGCTCTGATGGCATAGTGCCTAAGCATTTGACTGTTAACCAGAAGGCTGGTGAACCACCAGCCACTCTTCAGAAGGAAGATTGGGCAATCTACTTCCATAGAGATACTGCCTCAGAAACCCAAGGAGGCGTTACTCTGAGTTGGGACCGACTTGATGGCAGTGAGGTTTTTTTTGGAGATAGCCCAAATCCTGTCACCTAGAACCATCCTGACAAAGCAAACTAACCACAACAGAGGTAGTCAACAAAGACCCTAGCATCTGCAACTTTGTAAATATCATCCAATGAAATATTCCCCAGATGTGACCCCCACTTCACTTGTGATTTTTGTCTTTACAAACCTCTGCATCTCTGTTGCCCCTGGGGGACTTTATTAAAAGCTTTTGATTCTGTGTTTCCTTGTTTTATAAAAGCTCATTCACTGTAATAAATTCCTTGTTTTTCATTTTCAAGAGACTTGTAGTTTTTTTCACTGTGACACATATTTTCTACCACAGCTCTCATAAGGCCTTTGTGTTCAAGCTTGCAGAATTATCAGTTCACTTCCCTGTTCCATCAGCATGCTGAGTAGGAATGAAAAGAAGAGGGCCACAAACAGTAAGAAGAAATATCTATGTTAGAGAAGCAAACCTTTGTCAGAAAATTCTCCCACATATTTGCATATATTTTGTCTGCCAGAAAGATATTACTTGGTCACGCCTACTTTCTCAGGATCCTGAGAATTAAGTTTTCTGTAGGACTCTTACCTATACCCTGAATATAGTCTGGATTCTTTAAATAGGAAAGAATAATAAAATTTGTATTTGTCAACTAGCTGAGCTACATCTGTAGGATGTGCCTAGGTGTCCAGATCTCATTTCAGAGTCATTCAAGGAAGAAAACAGTGAGAGGAAAAAAAAAAAAAACAGGAGAAGGGGAGGGACAGACATTTTTTCCCTTTCCTGTTCAGGAAACATATATACCTGACTTTTGAAGCTCCTTTATACTCAAGAACTATCTAATAAAACTACCTAGAAGTAATCTATTTCACCTAACTAATTGTTCAAATTTCACCTTTGGTAATATTTGGTGTAAGGGATCATGTGCTGTCATATGTTACTGGTGTACATGACAATCAGTGTAATCACTATGGTTAACACTGGGACAATAAAATTAGGAGTGCTTTTCAACTCTGTTAAGGTCTGATTTATGTATTTTGGGGCTCTTTTTGGGTGCATATGTAGTATTTATTATGGTTCTGTGTTGTTGTTGTTCTGTGCCGTCGAGTTGGCCCTGACTCATAGCGACCCCTCCTTGGTTTTCTGAGGTGGTATCACTACGTAAGTAAATTGCCCAACCTTCCTTCCGAGGAGTACTCTTGTTCAATTGATCCTTTAATCATTATATAATATCCCTCCTTGTCTCTTATGGTGATCTTTGACTTAACGTTTATTTTATCAGAAAGTAATCTTGCCACTCCTGCTCTTTTTTTATTACAATTTGCTATATGTAGATCTTTTTCCAACTTTTGATTTTTAGTCTGTTTTTGTCTTTGTGTCTAAGGTGAGTCCCTTGTAGAAAGTATGGATGGATCATGTTTTCTGATCCAGTTTGTGACTCTCTGTCTCTTGAGAGGGGCATTTAATCCATTTACATTCAGTGTAATTATCAACAAATATGAATTTATCGGTGTCATTTTATTGTGTTTTTTCTTTCATGTTGTTACTGATTTCTTTGTTGCATATCATTTTCTATGCTGAGCTCATTTTGTTTATGAATTTTCTTAAGATCTCCTTCACTGCTAATGTTTTAGTATTTGCTAAATATTTGTGCCTCTCCTCTTTTTTAATTTGACGCTAAGGTTTATTACTTTTCTCTGAGGTTACCCTGTAATTTGTAATTGCTTCCCAAGTGTTGAACAGTCTATTCTTTCTCACAATTGTCTTGACTTTCTTCCTCTCCATTGGAAGTTCTGTATCTACACTCTCTATGACCTCTTTTTGGTTTGTCATTGTCCTCATTTCTCAATTGACATCTCTGGTTCTCTGTTTAGAGTCTTGTAAGCTTATTTTACTTTGGATAATTCTATAGCTAGGTTGGTTTCTGGATTATGTCTTCAGTGTGTTAATCATTGGTTGTTGTCTGCTTTTCTTGGTAGAGTACATATGTACTTTGACTCAGTAGTTTTGTTTTTTTGAGAAGCAAATGCTGTATGCACATATTTGAAAAACTGATCTATGTTCAAAATATGCATTTCAAAATGGTTTGTAATTTCAAAGACTGGGTACAACATACATGCTTCTTAATATGGAACTTGTTGAATGAATTAGAGTAAATCAAACAGTGGAATACTATGCACCTTTAAGAAAAATAAGAACTTCTCAGTGTACTTATATAGAGAGCTCCTCATGAAATTAACAAATGAAAAACCATGGTTTAGAAGAGTTTACAAGTGTACCACTGTTTATGCAAAAAAAGAAGAGAGGGACAAAAACAATGGTAGAGCAAAGTTCAAAATCATAAAAATGGTCACACTTACTGGTCTGATAGAAACTGGTGGAGACCCTAGGACATTGGCCCTCAGACATCCTCCAAGTCTGAAACTGAAACCCCCATAGGATCAGCTTTCAGCTAGACAGTAGATAGGCCTATAAAATGAATAATAAAACCAGAGAAGAATGTACTTCTAGTATAATCAAGCATATGAAACCAAAAGGGCAACATTTGCTCAGATACAAAGCTCAGAAGTCAGGAAGGAATGGGAAAGAAGTACTAATGGAAATAGGGAACTAAGGGAGGTAGTGGGAAGAGTGCTAGTACATTGAGGGAATTGCAACCAATATCATGAAACAAAATGTGTACAAACTTTTGAATAGAAAAGTAATTAAACTAATTTGCTTTGAAAATATTCACCCAAACTACAACAAAACATTTTTTTTTAAAATTGCTTTTACCTGAAGAATGATAAGAACATAGAGTACAACTTGGACAGAAAAGTATTTTAATAATGTTGATGACTAAATTGTGGGATTATTAAAGAATAAGCAAAAATAAGACTGAGAACTATTGAAATTAGATCTTTTATAGACAAATATGGATAGTATGCAGGAATAATTCCCAGAGTTAGGGATTTAAGACTGCTGCCCTGTTGTAATAGGAGCTCTGGTGAAGAAGTGCCTAAGGCATGTGACTGCTAACCAGAAGGGTGGTGGTTCAAACCCACCAGCCACTCCTTGGAAGGAAGGTCAGGCAATCTACTTCATAGTGATACTGCCTCAGAAACCCAAGGAGGGGTCACTACGAGTTGGTTCCAACTCAATGGCAGTGAGTTTGGTTTTGTTTTTGCCCTGTTGTAGAGAGGCAGGTTGACGTAACTATTTCAGGTTGAGCATGATATCTCCACACAGTCATGCACACATTAGTCTCCAGCAGTTCTGTTCCAAAAGTTATACTGTCATTTTACTATGCAGTCATAAGATCTTGGAAGTATAGTATCAGTAATAACAAAATTTATACAGTCCTGATTTATATCAGTAAGTTGTCATGTGGAATTAATGCCATTTTTCATCATTTGTATTGAATAAAACTATAGATCAAATTACTTCTCTGATGTTTTGACCTGGAAATCTAGTTATGAACTCCTATGAGTTAGTGAATAGCAGTTTCAAAATTGTAAAAAAAAAAAAAATTTCAAAGTCAGGATGCAGTAGAGCAAAGCAGCTTGCTTCCACCACAATCAGCCACTAATACCACCTGCCTATGTGGTATTAGAAGCCAGAGGTGACACAGAGCAGAGCAGCAGCCAGGCATCCAGGTAAGAGGAGGAAGGGACCTAGGCCCCACCCCACCAGCCAGCAAAGTGAGGGAAAGAGAAGCCAGAGGCAAAGACAGAGCAGACCAGCAGCCAGGCATCCAGGTAAGGGGTGGAGCGACTCAGGCCCCACCCACTCCCAGCCAGGAAAGTCGGGGAAAGAGAAACCAGAGGTAACACAGAGCAGATCAGCGCCAGGGATACAGGTAAGGGAAGGTGGAGAGGTTTTGAACAGCTAAGCAAGACAAACTTGTCTGTCAGTGTTTTGTATTAAGGAGGCTTGCATGTTGCTGTGAGGCTTGAAGCTGTGCCACCAGTGTTTCAAGTGCTGCCAGGGTTGCACATGGTGCATAGGTTTCAATGCAGCTTACATACTGAGACAGACTAGGAAGAAGGAAGAGGTCATCTACTTCTCAAAGAATTGACCAGGGAAAACCTTATGAATAGCAGAGAAATACTGTCTGATACATTACTGCACATGGGAGCTCTGGTAGCATAGTGCCTAAGGCACTCAACCGCTAACCAGAAGGTTGGTGGTTCAAACCCACCAGCCACTCCTCAGAAGGAAGGTTGGACAATCTACTTCTATAGTGATACCACCTCGGAAACCCAAGGAAGGGTCACTATGAGTCAGGCCCAACTGGATGGCACATAACAACAACAACAACACATTACTGCACAACTCTGAATAGCTCAGAAACATTATATGATACAGTGCAGGGTGATGAGCTCCTTAGGTCAGAAGGCTTTCAAAATATGACTAGGAAAGAGCTGCGTCATCACAGTAGGACCAACCTTACTGATATAGATAAAGTAAAGCTTTTGAGTCCTCCATTTGCTGATGTGGCACGACTCAAATTGAGGAGAAACAGCTACAAACATCCATTAATAATAGGAACATGGAATGTACAAAGTATGAATCTAGGAAAACTGGAAGTTGTCAAAAATGACATGGAACACATAAAGATTGATATCCTAGGCATTAGTGAGCTGAAATGGACCAGTTTGGGCCATTTGAATCTGACACCATATGATCTACTATGCGGGGAATGAGAATTTAAAGAGGAATGGCGTGGCATTCATCATCACAAATGATGTTTCGAGATCTGTCCTGAAGTACAATGCTGTCAGTGATAGGATAATATCCATACACCTACAAGGAAGACAAATTAATATGACTCTTATTCAGATTTATGCAGCAACCACCAAAGCCAAAGATGAGGAAATTGAAGATTATTCATTGCAAATACCTTTTTTCAACAACACAAATGGTGGCTATACACATGTACTTCACCAGATGGAGTACACAGGAATTAGACTGACTACATCTGTGGTAAAAGGTGATGGAAAAACTCAGTATCTTCAGCCAAAAGAAGGTCAGGAACTGATTGTGGAACAGATCATCAACTGCTCATATGCAAGTTCAACTTGAAGTTGACAATTAAAACAAGTCCACAAGAGCCAAAATATGATCTTGACTATATCCTTACTGGATTTAGAGACTATCTAAAGAATAGATTTGATGCATTGAACACCAGTGATCGAAAACCAGAATTGTGGGATGACATCAAGAACATCATCCATAAAGAAAGCAAGAGGTCATTAAAAAGATGAGAAAAGAAGAAAAGACCAAAATGGATATAAGAAGAGACTCTGAAACTTGTCCTTGAATGGAGAATAGCTAAAGCAAATGGAAGAAATGACAAGACAAAAGAGCTGAACAGATTTCAAAGAGCAGCTCAAGGAGACAAAGCCAATTACGATAATGAAATGTGCAAAGAGTTAGAAAGGAGTTAGAAAACCAAAATGGAAGATCATGCACATTTCTCAAGCTGAAAGATCTGAGGAAAAAATTTAAGCCTCGAGTTGCAATATTGAAAGATTCTATTGGCAAAATATCAAATGATGCAGGAAACATCAAAAGAAGATGGAAGGAATATGCAGAGTCACTGTACCAAAAAGAACTGGTCAATGTTCATCCATTTCAGGACGTGGCATATGTTCAAGAACCAGTGGTACTGAAGGAAGAAGTCAAAGCTTCACTGAAGGAATTGGTGAAGAACAAGGCTCCAGGAATTGACAGAATACCCATTGAGATGTTTCAACAAATGGATGTCCTACTGGAAGCACTCACTCAGTTATGCCAAGAGATTTGGAAGACAGCTACATGGCCAACTGACCATTTGTACTCATTCCAAAGAAAGGTGATCCCACAGAATATGGAAATTATCAAACAATATCATTAATTCATTAATATCATGTTGTTGTTGTTGTTTTGCCGTCGAATCGGCCCCGACTCATAGCGACCCCTCCTTGGGTTTCCGAGGCAGTATCACCACGGAAGTAGGATTGCCCAACCTTCCTTCCGAGGAGTGGCTGGTGGGTTTGAACC
>NW_006921842.1:5038827-5040464 GCF_000298275.1 Orycteropus afer afer | reverse complement strand
CAGTCAAGTGCTTTAGCCACTATGCTACCAGAGCTCCTATTAATCATAAGCAGGTAAAATATTACTGAAGATAATTCAAAAACGGTTGAAGCAGTATATTGACAGAGAACTTCCAGAGGTGCAGGTTGGATTCAGAAGAGGACATGGAACAAGGGATATTATTGCCAAGGTCAGATGGATCTTGGCTCAAAGCAAAGAATACCAGAAATATATTTGCTTGTGTTTTATTGACTATGCAAAAGCATTTGATTGTGTGCATCATAACAAATTGTGGATGACATTGAGAAGAACAGGAATTCCAGAACACTTAATTGTACTCATGAAGAACCTGTACATAGACCGGGAGGCTGTCATTCAAACCAAACAAGGGATACTGCATGGTTTAAAATCAAGAAGAGAGTGTGTCAGGGTTGTATCCTTTCACCATACTCCAAGAAGCTGGACTATATGAAGAAGAACATGGCATCAGGATTGGAGGAAGACTCATAACAACCTGCAATATGCTAACAACACAACTTTGCTTGTTGAAAGTGAGGATGACTTGAAGCACTTTGATGAAGATTGAAGAATACAGTCTGCAATATGCATTACATCTCAACAAAAATTCTCATAACTGGACCTATAAGTAGCATCCCAATAAATGGAGAAAAGATTGAAGTTGTCAAAGAGTTCACATTACTTGGTTCTACAACTGACACCAATGGAAGCAGCAGTCAGGACATAGACTGAAGTATAGCACTGGGCAAGTCAGCTGCAAGGGATCTCTTTCAAGTGCTGAGGAGCAAAGATATCTCCTTGAAGACTAAGGTGCGCCTAACACAAGCCATGATATTTTCAATCGCCTCATATGCATGTGAAAGCTGGACAATGAATCAAGAAGACCAAAGAAGAATTGATGCTTTTGAGATGTGGTGCTGGTGAAGAATGCTAAAAGTACCATGGACTGCTAAACTAACAACTTTGTCCTGGAGGAAGTGCAGCTGGAATGCTCCTTGGAAGTGAGAATGGCCAGACTTTGTCTCACCTACTTTGGTCATGTTGTCAGATGGGACCATTCCCTGGAGAAGGATGTCATGCTTGGTAGGGTGGAGGGTTGATGAGGGAGGGGACAGCCCTCAACGAGATGGATTGACCCAGTGGCTGTGGCTATGGGATCAAGTATAGCGAGGAGATCGTAGAGCTGGTGCCAGACCGAGCAGTGTTTCGTTCTGCTGTACATAGGGTCGCTATGAGTCAGAGGCAACTCGACAGCACATAACAACAACAACAACATGTGCTCTTGCCAACAGAAAAAATTATTTTACTCACATAACCACCTCAGTATTGTCCTATGCTTTAGAAGTGTTGGATCCCATTCTGAGCTACAGAATCTGAATGATGAACAATCAAGATAATCATACAGCTCCCTTCTTTTTTTACTCTTTCACTTATTATTATTATTATTACTTTTATTGTGGTAAAAACATATAAAACAATACATTTGCCAACATAACAACTTCCACATGTACAGCTCAGGGGCATTGATGACATTTTTCATGTTGTGCCACTATTATTGCTATCCTTTTCCGAAATAGTCCACCACCATTAGCATAAACTCAATGCCCTGAAAACAAAAGATTCCCCTTTCCTCCTCCCTC
>NW_006921842.1:5035526-5037121 GCF_000298275.1 Orycteropus afer afer | reverse complement strand
CCTTTGCCCTTCCAATGTGTTATCTATTTCTGATAATTTAGTATTAATCTTTTGGATTTCTATCTGTAGATTTAGAATCCTTTCTAATTTTTCATATATTTTGTCATTTTATTCTCTTATTTTCTTCCTAAATTCTTCTAGGGTTTTTTTTTTTTTCTGTGTTTTTCTTGGTCTAGCTCTTAATCCTTTGAAGATACCTAAATATAATTCTTTTGAATTTCTTATCAGAGCGTTCCAATGCTGTTTCTTCTTCAGGGATGTGTTCTGGGTCTGTATGCTGCCCTCTTGTTTCTACCACTTTATCTCACTTCTTTGTGTTGACTGTGATGGTCTGTTGTCTCCGAGACATCATGGCATTGTTGTATTTAGATCTCTGTTAACTATTTGTGAAGAGCAACCAAGGGTGAGCCAGGCTCTTCTAGGTGATTGTTTATTGTTGGCCCATTGGTGGAGAAGAAAGTGGTGGCTCTCACTCAGTAAGTGAAGCTGCAGGATGTGTGGGTGTAGTCGTCTTGTATGGAACTGTTGCTGTCTTTCACTCAGACAAAAATAATAATTGAATAGCCATCAAAAAAATAAAAGCAAATGGACATAAACACCTATCATGTAATCACATAGGAACAGTAACCAAAATAGAAAAAAGGGAAAAAGGAAAAATAAATAAAAAAAAAAACACACTGTCTGGGGAGGGGGCAATAAGAGAAAAAAGGTAGAGAAGGAGAATAGCAAAGGAAAAAAATTGGAAAAGTGCAAAAAGAAAAATAAGTAATGGGGTTAACCATGAAAATGAAAAAAAAAAAAAAAAAATCAACCAGGAACAGGGAAAAGAAAAAATGCTGAAACCTAGAACCTGGGAGGGAAAGACTAAAGAACAATAGTTAAAAGGGCAAAAGAAATAATAATAGTAGTAGTTTTAAAACAGACAAAAACAAACAAACAAAAACAGATAAAAGAAAAAGTGGGGGGCACCTAGGCTCTGTCTGAGCACGCATATTAGGATGGAATTCCTGCTGGCACAGAAGGTGGGTGGAGGGAGGGATGGCTATACCTCCATTCAGCAAGAGGGTGTGGGACATAAGAGTAACAAGGGGAATATCGCACCTTTCCAGTCATCTGCATCTGGAATGTCCTAGTGGTTCCCAGCAAGTCGAGCCTGTTCTTAAGTCCCTGGAATCTGGGAGAATGCTGTCACTTTAAATATCCAAAATGATCAAACCACTTGTAAACATTAAAAATGGCTGTGCCCTCCAGACAGGCAAAAATACACAGCTCAGCCCGCCTTCCTCTTTGCTGCTTCCCTTTTTATTCACCAGCCACCAGAGCAGTCCTCCGTGCAGTCCCTGGCTAGCAGGGCTGATTTTTAGGTTAATTCTTAGGTCCTCCCACCACTCCACAATATCCAAGCTGTCTGCCATCTGGATCGCTGCCAGACCACAGTTCCGTATATTTCTATTTTTTGGTGTTTTCATGCAAATTCTTCTGCTAGTTGGAGTTTAGTCTACTTCTATATCCTTCCCTTCAAGGTTCAGGGGCCCAGGATTATCTTCTGTATCTGTGTTAATTGGTTCCCCTTTTCTTTGTTGAAGAGGGTCTGT
>NW_006921842.1:5015495-5035426 GCF_000298275.1 Orycteropus afer afer | reverse complement strand
GATAGTCTGTTTATGCCATAAGATAAGGCACCTAAGGGTAGCATAGTGCCTAAGGCACTTGACTGCTAACCAGAAGGCTGGCAGTTCAAACCCACCTGCCACTCCTCAGAAGGAAGGTTGGGCAATCTACTTCTGTACTGATACCACTTCAGAACCCAAGGAGGGATCGCTTTGAGTCAAGTCCAACTTGACAGCACATGACAACAACAACAACAAGGTCCCTATGTTTGCCCCTATTTTTTCCTTGATTAATTTTATAGATTTAGTTTTCACATTTAAGTCTTTGATGCATGTGGAGTTAATTTTTGTGTGTGGTGAGAGATATGGATCTTGTTTCATATTTCTGCAAATGGATAGCCAGTTTTACCAGCACCATTTGTTAAAAAGACAATCTCTTCCCCATATATTGGGGCTCAGCCCTTTGTCAAAGATCAGCTGACCATAGGTAGATAGATGTAGTTTTAGGTTCTCAGTTCTGTTCCACTGATCTACATGTCAGTCGTTGTACCAATACCAAGCTATTTTGACTATGGTGGTCATATAGTAGGTTTGAGATCCAGCAGTGTAAGACCTCCTGCTTTGTTCTTCTTCAGTAGTGCTTTGCTAATCCCAGGTCTCTTTCCTTTCCATACAAAATTAGTGATTGGTGTTTCCATGTCTTTGAAGAAAGTTGACAGAATCTGTGTTAGGATTGTATTGAATGTATAGATTGCTTTCTATATGGGTAGTATTGACATTTTCACAATGGTCAATCTTCCTATGCATGAGTATGCATGCTTTTCCATTTATGTAGATCTCTTATAGTTTCTCAAAGTAGTGTTTCGTAGTTTTCTTTGTATTGGTCTTTTGTGTTCCTGGTAAGATTTATTCCTAAGTAGCTTATTTATTTATTTATTTTTGGTAGCTATTGTAAATAATATTGATTCACTTATTTCCTTTTCAGCAATCTCTTTGCTCGTGCAGAGGAATCAATCTGATTTTTGTATGTTGATCTTGTATCCTGCCACTATGCTAAATCTTTCGATAAGTTCCAGTAGTTTCCTGCGAGTCTCTTGGATTTTCTATGTATAGGAACATATCATCTGTGAATAGGGATAGTTGTACTTCCTCCTTACTGACTTGGATGCATTTTATTTCCCTTTCTTGCCTTATTGCCCTGGCCAAGATTTCTGATAGAAGTGGAGATAGACAGCATCCTTCTCTTGTTCCTGTTCACAAATGGGTATGATTTCAGTCTCTCTCCATTGAGAACAATGTTGGCTGTTGGTTTTGCATATGTGTCGTTTATTGTACTGAGGAATTTCCCTTCTGTTCCTTAATTAATGAGAGTTATTGTCAGGAATAGCTGTTGGATTTTATCAAATGCCTTTTCTGTATCTATCGATATAATCATGTGATTCTTTTCATTTATTTTATTTATATGATAGATTACATTGATTGTTTTTCTAAAATTGACCCATCCTTGCATAGTGGATATGAATCCCATTTGGTTTTGATATGTTGTTGGACTCTATTGGCTAGGATTTTGTTAAAGATATCTGCATCTGTATTCATGAGGGACATTGGTCTGTAGTTTTCCTTTCTAGTTGTGTCTTTGCCTAGTTTTGGTATCAGGGTTCTGCTTGCTTCAAAAAAATGAATTTGGGAGGATTCCACACTTTTCTATGTTCTGGAATAGTTTGAGTAGGCTTGAAGTGAGCTCTTCTCTAAATGATTGGGATAATTCTCCTGTGAAACCATCTGCACCAGGACTTTCCTGTTGTTGGCATTTTTTTTTTTTTTATGACATGTTCCATTTCTTCTTCTATTATGTGTCTGTTCAAATTTTCTACTTCAATTTGTGTTAGTTTAGGTAAGTAGTGTGTTTCTAGAAATCTGTCCATTTCTTCTAGGTTTTCAAATGTTTTGGAGTACAGTTCTTCATCATATCCTGACATTATTCTTTTTATTTCTGTTGGATCTGCGGTGACATCATCCATTTCATTTCATATTCATGTTATTTGCATCTTCTTCTTTACCTTTGTTAAGTTTCCCTGTGGTTTGTTGCTTTTATTAATCTTTTCAAAGAACCAACTTCTTTATGATTTTTTCTATTGTGTTGATTTTTTGCTTTTTCTTCTTTTTTGATGTGTGAACCTATTGCTGTGAATTGCCTTATGATTCCTGCTTTTGCTGTATCCTGAAGATTTTGGTATGTTGTATTTTTTCACTTGATTCCACTAATTATTTTATTTCATTTTTCATTTCTTCTATTGGTCAGTCTTTTTTAAGGAGAATGTTGTTTGATTTCCATTCATTTGCTCTTTTTCCGTTGGTCTTCCTAGTATTGATTTCTTATTTTATAGTGTTGTGGTATGACAAGATGCTTTTCAGTATTTCAATGTTTTTCAATTTATTGAGGCTTGCCTTGTGTACTACTGTATGGTCTATCCTGGAAAATGTTCCATATGTAACTGGAAAAGAACATATATTGTGCTGTTTTGGGGGAAGTGCCCTGTACATGTCTATAAGGTAAGTTGGTTAATTGTATTGTTTAGTTCTTCTGCACCTTTGTTGAGTTTATTTCCAGTTGTTCTACCTTTCATTGAAAGTAGTGGGTTAAAGCCTTCTGTTACTTTGGAGTCATCTACTTGTCTTTTCAATTTTGATCAAGTCTGATTTACATATTTTGAGACTCTTTCACTGGGTATGTAGATATTTATTATGTTTATGTCCTTTTGTTCAATTGATCCTTTAATCATTACATAGTATCCTTCCTTGTCTCTTATGGGTTTTTTTCTTAAAGTGAATGGTATCACAAATTAACATTGCCACTCTGCTTTTTGATTGCCATTTGCTTGATATATCTTTTTCCAACCTTTGATTTTTAGTCTATTTTTGCCTTTCTAAGGTGAGTCTCTTGTAGACAGCATATTGATGGGTCATGTTTACTTATTCAGTCTGCAATTCTCTGTTTCTTAAGTCATGCAATTAATCCATTAACATTTGGTGTAATTATAGATAACTATGACTCAATTTATATTTAATTATTTGTTTTTTCATGGTGTTGCTTATTTCTTTGTTTCATATAATTTTCTGTGCTAAGCTCATTTTGTTTATGAATTTTCTTAACATTTCCTTCACTGCTATGGTTTTGGTATTTGCTAAATATCTGTGCCTCCCCTCTTCTTTATTTTGATGAAAGTTTATTGTTTTTCTTTGAGGTTATCCTGTGATTTATAATTTTATTTCTAAGTTTAAAACAGGAGCACTGGTAGCATAGTGCCTAAGGCACTTGACTGCTAACCAGAGGTTGGTGGTTCAAACCCACCAGCCACTCCTCAGAAGGAAGATGGAACAATCTACTTCCATAGGGTACCTATGAGTTGGAGATGACTTGGCGGCACATAAGAACAACAAGTTTAAAACAGTCTGTTCTATCTCATAATTGTCTTGACTTTCTCATCATTCAGAAGTTCTATAACTACACTATTTATTCCCTCTGGTTTGTAGTTGTCCTCATTTACCAATTGGTGTTTCTGTTCTCTGTTTAGGCATTTGACTGCTAACCAGAAAGCTAGTGGTTCAAACCCACTAGCCACTCCTTGGAAGGAAGACTGGGCAATCTACTTCCATAGTGATACTGTATCAGAAACCCAAGAAGGGGTCACTATGAATTGCATCTGACTTGACAGCTATCAGTTTAGTTAAAGGTTTTTTTTACTTTGGATACTTCTATAACTGGGGTGGTTTCAGGATTATGTCATCCTATGTGTTAATCATCACCAGTTGTTTGTTGTTGGTTCTCTGTCCAAAATAATCACTCTAGCATCTCTTATAAGGTTGATCCGGTTTTAACAAATTCTCTTATTTTCTGCTTATCTGGAAGTGTCCTAATTTCACCATCACACTTGAGGGAATATTTTCCTGAGTATGTAATTCTTGGCTGGAAATACTTTTTATTTCAGGGTTATATATATAGCATCTTATTGTTTTCTCACCTGCATGATTTCTGCTGAGAAATCCACAGTTAGTTTTATTGGTTGTCCTTTGTATGTAACTTCTTGTTTTTCCCATGCTGCTTTCAAGATTCTTTCTTTGTCTTTGTTTTTAGTGAGTTTGATTATGATATGTCTTAGTGATTTTGTTTTGGGGTCTATCCTGTTTTGGGTTCACTGAACTTCTTAAATGGATGTATTCTTTTCTTTCATCATATTAGGGAAATTCTTTTCCAACAAATCTTCAACAATTTTCTCTGGTTTTATTTTTCTCTTCCTGTTCTGGAATTCTGATTACACGTAGGTCATTCCGCTTGATGATATCCTGCATGAATCTTAGACTTTCTTCATTTTGTTTTGATCTTTCTTGTGATTGATCCCTTAACAAAGTAGTATTGAAGTATTTATCTTCAATCTCATTAATTCAGTCTTCCTTTGATTCAGTTCTACTCTTTTGCCCATTCAATTGTGTAGTCTATTTCTGAAATCATAGTGTTAATCATCTAGATTTCCACTTGTGGTTTTTGTATCATTTCTAATTTTATATTTATTTTGTCAATGTGTTCTTGTATTGTTTTCCTAAATAGTTCCTTAGATTTTTTTTTTTTTTTCCTGTGTTTTCCTTGATCTGTTTCTCAATTCCTTGAAGGCACCCAAATACAATTTTTTGAATTCTTTATCAGGGAGTTCCAATGCTACTTCTTCCTCAAGGATGTTTTCTGGGTTTGTATCCTGATCCATTGTTTGTACTTTCTCTTACTTCTTTGTTTGAACTGGGATGATCAGTCATCTCCAAGACATTGTGATGTTGTTATATTTAAATTTAATTTGTGGTTGTATGTTGGTGTGATTCAGCCAAGATTTTTCTTTACCTTTATTTATTGATTGATTGATTGATTGATGTATCTGTGTGAGCAGGGTACTGTGCTCCTCTATTTGTTAGTTGTTAGCACTTAGGCACTCACCACCTGTCTTCTGGTAGGTGTGCTAGAAAATGATAGTGTGTTCACAGATCTTTGTTAGTTGTTTGTAAAGAGAAGTTGAGGGTGAGTTGAGCTGGTATTGGCCACTGTCTGTCCTTGATCAGTTAATTCAAAAGAAAGTGGTGGCCTTCTCTCAGTGGGTGGGGCTGCAGGAGGTGCACATATAGATTGATTGTGTGAGAATGATTGCTGTTTCCCACTCAGGCAAAAAAAAAAAAAAAAATTAAACACCAATAAATAAACAAAGAGAACAAAAAAACAAACTGAATAAAGAAACAAGAAAAATCACAAAAAAGAAAGGTGTTAAATGGGAATAAAAATTTTGAAAATATATTTTAAAAAGAAAAAAGAAAAATAATGAGAAAAATAGAAGGAAAAAAACCTGGGGAGGGGAGTATAAGAGAAAAGAGCAAGAGTAAAAGAACACACTAAAACCAAACTCACTGCTGCAGAGTCAATTCTGACTCACAGTGACCCCTCTTGGGTTTCTGAGGCAGAATCTCTACAGAAATAGATTACCCAGTCTTCCTTCTGAGGAGTGGCAGGTGTATTTGAACCATTAGTCTTCAGATTAGTAGTCAAATGCTTTAGGCACTATGTCACCAGCACTCCCGAGTAAAAAATAGTAAAGAAAAAAATGGGAAAACTGCCAAAGGATAGGAGCTCTGGTAGCATAGTGCCTAAGGCATTGGACTGCTAACCAGAAGGCTGGTAGTTCAAACCCACCAGCCACTCTTCAGAAGGAAGGTTGGGCAATCTACTTCCATAGTGATATCACTATGGAAAACCAAAGAGGGGTCACTATGAGTCGTATCTGACTTGACGTCAGTGTGTTTCATTTTTTTGTTTTGCCAAAGGATAAACAAGATTGGAAGAACCAAAAGAAAGAAAAAAGAAGGGATCCAGGAATAGGTAAGATATTAGAAAAAACAAGTACCAGGTCAGAGAAAGAGAAAAAAAAAATAAATGCATAAGAAGAAAGAAAGAAGATAAAAAAAGAATAATTTAAAAACAAACACACAAACAAAAATTGTGGGAAGCAAGGTACTACATGCAGGCTCTCTCAGGGCACAAACCAGGATAGAGCAGGATGGAATTCCTGCTGGTGAAGGAGGTAGGTGAAGGCAAGCAATGGCCACATCTCTGTTCATCAAGAGGACTGGGGCATAAGAGTAACAATTTGAATATTGCACCTTTCTAGTTGTGAGCCTCCAGTGTGATTGCCTGTGCTGTCCTTGGCAAGCAGAGCCTATTTTTAGGTGGCTGTCCTGGTCAGAATGCCACTGGCATATATTTAAAATGACCACACTCCTTGCAAATATTCAAAATAACTGCACTATCAGGACAGCTGGCAGAACACAAGTGTGTTTGTCTCCTTCTTTCATGTTTCCTTTCTAGTTGTCAGGCACCAGTGCAATTTTTGCCCAATACTTGGTAAGCTGAGCCTATTCTTAGATTGCTACCAAGATGTGCTTGCAAATATTCAAAATGGCTGTGCCCTCCAGGCAGCCGGCAGTCTGCAGCTCCATTTGTCTCCTTACTCATGGTTTTCATTCAGCTTCTTCTACTAGGTGATATTTAATTAACTTTATTATTCCCTTCAAACCTCAGGGTTTCAGGATCGTCTTCTGTATCAGTTTCAATTGGTTTCTCATTGCTTTGTTGCAGGAGGTCTGTGTAGCTTGCCTGCCTGTTCCATCTCTTGCCAGAAATCTCCTGGCTCCCTTTTTCATGGCAGTAAAATCTAGGCACTGATATATAATACAAATGTAGCTTATGTGACCTGAAGGAAAATCTAGTAGGAAGTTTCCTAAAGACATTGTCCTCAATTTATTAAGACACAAGAGGCTTCTTTATTTTCCTTCTAGACTTTGGCAGAGAGAGTTTGAGCCTCTCTACCCTCTCTATGTGTGAGGACAAATCTACTCTTTTTTTTTTTTTTCTTCACCCAGTTGAGTATGTTTTAATTGTTGTAGAGCTTTTGCTGAGAGTTTCCTTTTACTAGGAAAGATCTTTGGACTACATATTTCATATGTAAATTTTGAAAGCATTATGTTCTAAATCCTTTTGAAAACTGGCATTGTGAAAAACTCAAATCTAACCATATAAATGATATGAAAAATGTCAGTCTATTGTGTACTTGGCTCACTAAACTTTCTCTTTCATATTAGCAGAGTAGCTATTCTCTTCACTTGGATGGGCCACCTGTTAGTCACTAATTCTAGCACAACCTCCCTGTCCCACTGCCACTACCTCTAGACTTATTGGACATTTGCCCAGCCCCAACCCCATCAAGCCACTGAAAGCATAAACAGCCATGTCTCAAACCCATATTCATGAAATTAGGAAAAAACTATTATATATAAAAGTTCACTGCTTTTCTATTTAATATGTCTGTGGGAATGGCATGAGTTTTCAGAAATGTGATACTGAAATAGGACCAAACACAGGTCCCTGCCCTGTGCACAGTTAAGTCAAAAGAGTTCACGCACCACGTGATTAAAAGGAGAGAAAATTATTTATTGCAAAGCGGCAATGCAATGAGACAGGGGTCTTTTTACACAGATCAGATTCCCCAAATCTAAATTGAATTACAGTTTTTGTAAGTTTCAGAAGAGAGGGTTATATATATTCACAAAAATTTCAGGAATTTGAGCATGAGATAGCGGATGATTGGCTGAAATTTCCTTCACCTCACTTTAAAGGGACAGTCCTGTTTTAATATGTTGTGCTTGCACACCAGATGAGTCACACTGGCTTCCTGTCTTCTGCAGATCGGGGCTTAGGCATAAGGGAGAATGTCAGTTCCCAGCAACTTTGGTCCTGCATGCCCCAACACATGTGCGTGCAGTCCAAAGTTAATTTTCAAGTTGTTTTCTAAGACACCTTAACGTGTTTATCACCTGTTTCTAGGAAAATATCAGGAAAGAATGTGCAAATTGGCTTTTCATTCCATTCAGTTCTTAAGGAACTGAGCTTATTGTGTTTACTCATCTGTCTCCAACCAGGGTCCTTGTGGTAGTTCAATTTGTGCGTCAACTTGGCTGGGCCTGGTTGAGTGTCTGGCAGCTGGATGTAGTATTCCCCATGATGAGACTGGTAATCACCTCCGTGGTGGAATCTACTATGAGCAGCTGAGTAGCTGCCTTAGGGAATGTGATCTGCTTCCTGCATATAAGCAGAAGCCTTGGGGAATGGTCTCTAGCTTATGGCATGCTTGGACCCTGCATGTAGCCATGTCATTGTTCAGCAGCCTGCCATGCTCTGCCAACCTTGGCACTTACAATGGACTTAAATTAATGACCTGCTGTGTGGTTTGGTAACATCAGGACTGTGCCTTTTTACTTGTCAGCAATTGGGCTTGGCAGCCTCAGCAACCAGCAGCTGTGTGAGTGAAGAAAAGCCTCTAGCTTCAGTGGGCCAGGAACTGAGGCAGAGCTGAAGCTCAAGGCTGAGGGCCTTTCACCCAGCCCCTAGAGCTTGGCACTTTACTTGGACTTAAAGCCTCCAAATTGTAAGAATAAATTCCTGTTTGTTTAAACCATCCCATTTGTGGTATATTCTTATCAGAGTAGTACTAGGTATCCAGAACAGTCCTATTTGTCTTAACCAAGATGGGGAAATAGTTGAGAGTAATTATGTTTACATATTTATTTCCAACTGGGGTCCTGTCTGTCCTAACTATCTGTCCTAACCAGGGTGGGGGAAATAGTTGAGTTTTGACTTTACTCAGTATCAATCCCCCCTTTGAATGGTAACTGTTCCACATTCTTGGGGAACGGGGCAAAAACTCATTCTAGCTACTTCCTGCTGACTGGGGGTGAAGAAAGTGGAATTCAATCCTTGGTAAGTTTCTTGTAGGTTAGACAGTTCTCAGAATTTTCTGGCCATACTCCGGGGAGAAGAGAGTAGGGTTGCCTGTAATTTTGGAGTCTTGAAGACAGATAAGCAGTTAGGTAGACATTGAATACAATAGCAAGTAAAGAGTGTTAATGTTAATATGAGGAGCGTTATAACAAATAAGGATCTCAGCCACCCTAAATTGGGTAACCAAGAGGTAAGCCAAGTCTATCTCAAAGGTCAGGGTTAAATTATGTCATAAAGTTTCCCTGTCCTGTTGCAATTTACAAATGGTGCAATGAATAGCCTGTTGATCTTGTTCTATTTGTCCTGATGCATTAACTAATGAGCAACCAGTAGCATTGATGTATATTCATACCCCACCATGTGCTACTAGCATATGGTCAGGGCTGCCTGATTCTGAAGTACAACAGTTTGGATAGAGGTTATTTCAGTTTGGGGTGCAGAAATTGTATCAGAGGTAGAGTTAGCTACTGACTCTAGGGAGACAGAAACATTCTGAAGAAACAGGTATAAACGAATTGGTCATTATAATTTTTCCCAACACCCATCCTAGGAATTAAAATTTGTTGGGCCTTTTCCCAAGAATTCCAAGTTACATCAGGTGGACTATGCTGATGTTGGTGGCTAGGGCAGAATGCAAAACTTCTTCTAATGGCAGGAAGTGTACTCCCCCAACCCAGGTCCGCCCTAGAGTGCAGGTGCCTTCATGATTAACTGGCCAAGTTTTAAAGGCAGTATGCTTACATACCCAATATTTCCCTGGATGGGGGAGGGAATAAGCAGTAAGACAGAACTGAAAAATAGCCCTAGCAATGCTGTGATAAGTCAGAGTAATGTCTATTTTATTAGACATATTTTTAACTGGGGCATTATGTTCTAAAACAGCACCATTTCCATTAACCTAGGTATTGTTCAGCATATAAAAAGACCAGGTCTGGTTACTTTGTGCCCATTTCCCTACGGAAGCTGTTGGCCTAGAAGGGGTCCAATGTATACACAAGGTGGCCAAAGTTGGAGACCTTAATACATCATATTTTTACCACAGAGGAGCTTCTGTTAGAATTGATTTACTGGCCCCTTCATTTCCGGACCAGTATTCTAAACATAAGGGGACAGGGATGATAGGTAAACCCCATGCTCCATGTGAAGGAGTGGGCACACACCCAACAATTATTCACCCAACATGTGTGGTTTAATAGGGTTTGTTGGAGTTTTATGAGACTATTAGACTCTCATCCTCCTTCAGAACAGGGTAGGGATAAAATAATTATTGAGCTGATCAAAAATACATTCATGTTTTAACTTAAAACAGGTTTCTTTTTAAATAAAACCTTAAGATCCTCGATGGGTTCACAAGTATATTCCACTGTGGGTTATTGGTCAGGCTCTCTTGAATCTCCCTGTTTTACTAGGTTGCTCCCTGTAGAATAAAATTTAGTTATAGGTCGAGGAGGGTTTTCAGCATAGTCTCAATTGGGTGTGATGTATCCAAGGGAAGACTCCAATCAGTTTGGCTGAGGCATGTGTGGTCAGCAATGCTTCATAAGGCCCAGTCCATTTGGTCTGGAGCTGGCTCTGGGGAGTCTGGTCATTCCACTCCTTCAGCAGAACCCAATCGCCTGTACAGAAGCTATGAAGGGGAGTCTCAGTAGGATGCAACAACCTGCTGGAAGCAACTGGTTAATAATCTTTAATGGTGCAGAAAAAGTTTGTACATGTTTTAAAATATTCAATTCCTTAACAATTTTAAGGTCTCCCTTTCCTGCATAACTGGGGTGCTACACTCTAGAAAATGGTCTCCCATAAAATATTTCATATGGGCTTAACTTAAGCCTGCTTCTGGGGCAACCCAGACCAACAACAGGGAAAGAGGTAAAAGTTTTATCTAAGACAAGTTGGTCTCTTGGCACATCTTAGCCAGTGTCCTCTTAAAAGTGTGCTTTACCTTCTCAGTTTTCCCTGTCAATTAGGCTTTCCATGAGTAATTTAACTTCCTAATAGTCCTGTTACTTGTTGGATTATTTGGGATGCAAATTGTTCCCTCACTATTACTTTGAACTGAGACTAGCAAACCAAATTGGGGATAATTTTAATAGAGTTTACTTACCTCTGCTGCTCTTCTGTGCTGCAGGGAAAGGCTTCCACCCATCCAGTGAAAGTGTCTATAAATACTAACAGGTACTTGATTTTTCCAGGGGCTGTAAATTTTACCTGCCAATCCTTGTATGGGCCCAGTCCTTGCTTGAATTCCTTTTACCACTGGACTGCACTTTGGATTGTTTGGATTGTTTCTGGGATAGATCAAGCAGCCTTGAATCAACTTTTGGATGGTTTTGTACAGATCCAGTCCTGCAATAAGTTTACTCAGCCAAGCATTCAGGGCATCTTTTCCCATAACAAGTGCTGGTTGCAGAGACAGCTCTGCCTAGTGCTTTTGTAGTCCATAGCAACAAGTAATTGTAGGAGGTTGTCTGTAGGGCCCATGCCTGGTTGGGATTAACATCCACTTTGAGCTTGTAGCTGACAAAGTACTTGAGTATTTAATTTGGTTAGTAAATTTCATCCCAACAGAGGAACAGGACATTCAGGCACGTGTAAAAAAACCTTCCAGTTAATACAGTACTCCCCACCTGGCATTCAAGAGGTTGGAGAAAATTTTTATATTACTGAAACTCCAGTATTGCTCATAGTCTTGTGGGACAAAGGGCCTTGGGGATATTTAGGATGGAGTATGTTGCTCCTGTGTCCAGCAAAAATTCAGTGGGCTATTTTCCCATCGATATTGCCACCCAGGCTCCTTGTGGGAGATAGGAATTTGCCCAGTCTGCGACGGAGCCCTGGGCCCCATCATTCTTGATTGCTGTCAGCTGTGCTTACCATCTGCTGGGCCCCCTTTGGTTGGTTTTGGAGGGTTTGTTTTGGGGACTCCCTCTTCTAATGCCCATCCTTCCTGCAGTAAGCACTCTGTTGAGGCTCCAACTTCGTTGGTCAGTCTCCTGGAGGAGGAGATTGATTTGCTCCCTTTCTATTCATTAGGGGCCCATGGGGACTTACCCGGTAGGATTGACTTCATGGCGGGCCTCCCAGCACAGCAGCCAGTAGGGCAGCCTGTTGCTTCATGTCTCTTTGTTTCTGCTTCTCCTGCTCCTGATCTTGGTTATTATAGACCTTGAAAGCAACCTCTACAAGTTGATAAGTGATCATACCCAGTCTCTCTTCTAATTTTTGGAGTTTATGTCATATATTGGGGGTGCTCTGGCTTATAAAAGTTAGGTTGATAATACAATTGTTCTGGGGGTCATTTGGGTCAGTGTCAGTATATTGGCGGTAGGCTTCATACACTCGTTCAAGGAAAGCAGAAGGATTCTCCTTGGGGGCTTGTAGTTTCTGAACTTTGTGAACATTAATCTGCCTTGGGGCCTGTTCTGGTTACCAAGTGCCACTCTGACGGGAATACACAACAAATTGGATGGCCTTAACAACAGGAGTTTATTCTCTTGCAGTTTGGAGGCTTTAAGTCCAAGTTCAAAGTGCCAGGCTCTAGGGGCTGGGTGAAAGCCGCTCAACATTGGGCTTCAGCTTTGCCTCCTGTTCCTGGCTCATTGGAGCTAGAGGCTTTTCTTTACTCAAACAGCTGCTGGCTGCTGAGACTGACAAGCCCAAGGCTGACAAGTAAAAAAGCACAGGCCCGATGTTACCAAACCACATGGCAGGCCATTAATTCAAGTCCACTGAAAGTCCCAAGGTGGGCAGAGTATGGCAGGCTGCTGAACAATGACACAGCTACATACAGGGTCCAAGCATGCCGTAAGCTAGAGACCATTCCCAAAGCTGTTTCTTAGATGTGGGAAGCAGACCACATACCCAAAGGCAGCTACTCAGCTGCTTGCAGTAGATTCCACCATGGAGTTGATTACCAGTCTCATCATGGGGAATACTACATCCAGCTGCCCAGCCACTCAACCATGCCCAGCCAAGTTGACACACAAACATAACCACCACAGGGCCTCCTTTTGGAGCCCTACAATAATGCACTCTTTCATATTGGCCAAACTAGCTCTGACCCCTGGGTCATTTGGATCCCATTCTGGATCTGTTCCTGGCACTGCCTGATGGCTGGAGCCCCTGACTAGGTTTTCATGCTAAAGGTTGTGAAGTCTGTCAACTTCTTCTTTAGTTTTTTCTAATACTATCTGCCTCTCTTCAGGGGTGAGCAAGGTAGTTAATAACATATTACTATCAGCCTAATTGGGATGATGAACTGAAAATATGGAGGTGATTAAGGTTTCCATCCATTTTGGATTCTCCCTGTAAGTGGGCATTGTATTTTTCCAATTTAGTAAGTAAGCTGTGGTGAATGGCCACATGAGTCCAAATGAAACCTCCAGGATTTCATTTACTATCTAAACCAGATGGAACCTGCTGTAATGAGTATTGCCCCGATGGACCTGGATTAGACCCCTGGCCAAATTGTACACTACTCTGAGTGTGTGCTGCGGAGACCACTTCTTGAGGGGCACCCACTTTCTGAGTAGCATCCAGGGTGCTATCAGGTACAGGAGGATATAACACCACCAGAGTTTTAGGAGGTTTTGAATTTAAAATTCCCTTAGGTTTGTTGTTGTTGTTGTTGTTATGTGCCGTCGAGTCAGCCCTGACTCATAGTGACCCCTCCTTGGGTTTCCGAGGCAGTATCACTACGGAAGTAGGATTGCCCAACCTTCCTTAGGTGATGGAATCATAGGTGAACTGTCTGCTGATTCTGGGAGGTATGAAGGAGGGGCAGATGGGGAGGAATGGAGTCAAGGTAAAGATCTTCAGAGTTCTGAAGGACATCTTTAAAATCCACTTTCCCTTTAAGCCATACAACCGTCACCCTGCACTGTTTTTGTAAACCATTGTTTTGAAACAAGGCCAGGAATAACTCCAGGTGAAACACTTCTTCCCACTTTTGATATTTCTTGCAAAACAAATTTAGTTGCATAATAATATCATAGTTCAGGCTCCCATTTTCTGGCCATCTATCCCCAGATTCTAGCTGATATTGTAGCCAGACAGTGTTACAGAAAAATATCAATTTTTTCCTTTTTAGGCTCAAAGCCAAAATGAGCCCAGTTTTCCAGAATGCAGCCAAGGGGAATGCATTCTGGTATAGAACCTTGGTTACCCATTTTCCAGTCACACTTCATGTCCACTCTCACTTGAAACTTCTACACCAGTGCCAAATACACTCTTACTCATACACAAAGAAAACAAATCAAATTAGAACCAGACCAGATCAAAGCAAAGGATCCCTAAGAAACACGTGGGCTACAGCAAACCCACACACAACAAATCAAACTAGAGCCAAAACAGATCAAAATAAAGGATCCCTAAGAAACACGTGAGCTACAGAGGAATCTTGTTTAAAACTTTACTTCTCACCCACACACAAACAAAACCAAAACCAGACTGGGCCAGAACAAATCCTTAAGGGTGCTTCAACTGTGGAGATAATCTTACTTAAGTTTACTAATTAAGGTTCTTAACCAAAATTTCAACCTCCCTATCAGCTAAAAGCCAGACCAGACCAGAGTATAGATCCTTAAAAGTGCTCCAGCTGTGGAGATTCCTTGACCAAGGTTATTAACCGACCAAGGCCTCAACTCCCCTGTTAGCTTTTGTTTGTGCTCTAAGGAATTCAATTCATACTCACCAAGAGATGTCTTCAAACCCAGAATAATTTTCTCTTCTCTCAAGAAAACAAAAGCACCTAAGGGCTGAGGACGCTACAAACAGTCCCAGACTCAGCACCCCTTATAGACCTTCAGACAAAGCAGTGTCTGAGTGTGCACAGGGTCCATCAGGGGTCTGTTCTGTTTCCACCATCTGAGGTCCTTTTGCTCCGGGCAGAGGATCAGAGACCTTGGTCCCATCTGGGTAGCCAAAATTGAAATAGGCCCAAACGTAGGTCCCTGGCCAGTGCGCAGTCAGGCCAAAACTGCTTACACACCAAGTGATTAAAAGGAGAGAAAATTATTTATTGCAAAGCAGCAATGCAAGGAGACAGGTCTTTTTACACAGATCTGATTCCCCAAATCTAAATCAAATTATGGTTTTTATTAAGTTTCAGGAGACAGGGTTATGTATATTCATTAAAAATGTCAGGAATTTGGGCATGAGATAGTTGACAATTGACTGAAATTTCCTTTGCCTCGCTTTAAAGGGACAGTCATTTTTTAATGCAGTGTGCTTGCACACCAGATGGCTTCCTGTCATCAGCTGATTGGGGCTTAGGCAGAAGGGAGAATATCAGTTCCCAGCAACTTTGGTCATGCACTCCCCAATATGCGTTTGTGAGCCAAAGTTAATTTTCAAGTTGTTTTCTAAGACACATTAACATGTTTATCACCTGTTTCTAGGGGAATAGCAGGAAAGAATGTGCAAATTGGCTTTTCATTCCATTCAGTTCTTAAGGAATTGAGCTTATTGTGTTTACTCATCTGTCTCCAACCAGGGTCCTATTTGTCTTAACCAGGGTGGAGAAACAGTTAAAAGTAATTATGTTTACTTATTTCTTTCCAACTAGGGTCCTATCTGTCCTAGCCATCTGTCCTAATGAGGCTGGGGGAAATAGTTGAGTTTTGACTTTACTCAGTTTAAATACCGGTGGAGATTACAAGTTAAACTCTTTTATTAATGCATCAGTCATTTCTCTTACGCAATCAATCACTAGTGCATATAGGTGTTTCATGTAAAATTAGTTATGGCAGACAATGAGGGTTTTGCCCTCAAGGAATATAAAATCTAGTGGGGAAAATAGCTTCATAAAGAGTTTTTTACAACACAGGGTGATAAAGGCTACAATTTATGTGTGTGCTCTGGGTCCTGAGAGTACAGGAAAGAACACAGCCCAACCTGGAGAGAGAATTAATAATTCATTCACTTTGTGAGTGTTTCCACTTTTTCCATTTGTTCATACTGGTCACCATTGGATATATTTTTTTCATCCCAGGACAGCTAAACCCAAGAACTCCCTCTATCACCTACACTCACCATAAGAGTAAGAACCTGAAGTAAGAAGAAATTGAAGTAATGAGGCACAAAGTTAGGCCACAAATTTTCACCTTCTTTCTCAGTTAAGTCCAGGACTGCTCAATGAAAGGAAAGGTCCACAATTCACTACCAACCTAGTAGCAGCTCCTGGAGGAAAGGCCTGTTGTCTCATAAGGACTACAGCCTAGGAGATGCTATGGAGTAGTTCTACTCTGTCCTGTGTGTCACTATAAGTCATTATTGACTCAAAGAAGCACAACAACTCAGCTAGTTCCTAGATTGGGAGCAGACAGTTAAAGGGAGGCCAAATAGACACCAGCCACAGCCAGAAAGAGATGGCATAAAACTGCAAAACTCATAAAAGTTAATTAACAGTGTCGGCAAAGATACTACTTTTCAAATATGTGGAGAAATGGATAACACATCTGAGTAAGGATCAGAAGAATCCAGGTTCTACCCTTGCTGGTTCTAGATTTAACCTTCTTGCTTTCCAGGGAGAATGAGTGTTCTGTAGTGTTATACATGATACACATGCATTAAAAAAAAAAAAAAAAAATCACTTTTCAATGATGAGGACCTCATACTTGCTGGGACTTTCTCTCATAATCACTCCTGACAGAGAAGGATGGGGCAAGGTAAGGTAGGCTAGAAATGGTTTAAAAGGAATCAAAAGAATCTGGTTCTATCACCACAAACCTAATAACAGCTTAGAGAGAAGTGAGGGAGGCTAGACAAGATTTTCAGGATTAAAATTGGAATCTGGTACAAATCCACAACAGAGTGTTTCTATAAGAACCACCCCATTTTGAGTGAAAATGTCTCCTATTTTAGCAACTCTTGGCTTTTGGTATAATGTTTTCTCCTGAGAAGGAACACATAATTCTCCAGGAATCCTATTTCATTTCCTTCAAAGTTCACCTGGCCAAATTCACCCTAAAGTAAGCTACAGTTACTGAACTAAAAGGACAAAAGCTAAATCCACAAGAGAAGAGCTCACCAGGATCACCAAAAAACCACACTTGTTGCCCTGGAGTCAATTAGGACTCATAGAGTCACTATGGGATAAAGTAGAACTAAGCCACAGGGTCTGCAAGGCTGTAGTCTTTATGGAAGCAGACTCCCGTGTCTTTCTCCCACAGAGTGGATGGTGGGCTCAAACCACAACCTGCAGGTGTAGAAAAATAACCTCGAATGAGAAGCAGCAGCTCAGGAGAGATGACTTCTTCATCTGGGGACAGGGAATATGTCAGTCTCATTTCTATCGAGTGACTGTGACAGGGTGGAGTTTGGATTCAACGAGGAGGAGAGCATCACAAATTGAGAAAGATTTCCCCAGTTGTATCCATAGAACCTTACCCAATAATACACCATCATTCATACCATGCTTCCGTCACACTAAGTGAATTTAATTTGTCCTGTGGCCCTTGTCAATAGGGCTAGTCCTCATGGAGGTGAAAAATGTCTCCTGCCAATCACATATACACACCCAGGCTGCAGCTCACAGCACAAGAGCCAGAGAGAGAATCCTGGCAAGGTGAGTGGCAAAGTGAGGACATTACTGAGAGCACTAAGGAAACAGCAAACAGAATGCCAGTGACCTCACAAAATAAAGAATCTTTGTCCTGGAATGATGCAAAGGGTCTACTTTTAAAGAATTCAATGGGCTGTGTTGTAGCCATGAAAGATTATGAAGCTAACACTTTGAAATTTTGGAAAAAGGTGATACACTTCTGGGCATGAATGACGGGTATATGGTTCTCAGCCCTCTTCACCACATTTCTGTTTGCCCCTTCCCTAACAAACACTTCTAATAATAGCCCCTGTGTTTCCCATGTAGCAGATAATACTTGAAAATTTGGACCCACATTCCCTTTCTGCTTTCAAAGTGATCTGTACCAGACCTCTGGGTGTGGTTATATTTAACTCTGCTTTGGGATTTCTAACAGGGTAATAGCAACTACAGCGCATGCTAACCATGTGAGCTACAAGAAAGAATCTTGACTTAACACCATCGATCTGATCTCTAAAGTGTTTCCTGAACAGTGAAAAGTCATCTGTGCTCCACAGTGTTTGTTTGTTTGTTTGTTGAGTTCATTACAAAGGCTAGAAGACTTTCATGCTTTGGTCCCTATGAAACTCTGCAGAAGGAAACTTCACTGTGACCTGCTTATTGATATTTTATATTATGGCCTCAGTTGAAATGCAACCTATCACCTGCCTTGTTTTGATTCCTCCTTCCTGCTTTATTTGTTTCCATGGCACCTGGGCTGCCCTCACAGGCTCTGACCAAAGACAAAATTTCCTCTTCTCCCATGCTGTCAATTTAAGGCAAAAACAAACAAACTCAAACACATTCAGCCCCTCTGCTCCCAGAGGGAGCTCATCCAACTCCTTGCCTCAAATAAACTATTTTTTAAAAGGGAGTATTTTGCTTCTCCAGAAATCTGCATCAACTTCTGGTTGTAGCTCCAAATCTGTTATCTGTAAAAAGGTGGTGTTTTGGTTACCTGGTGTGAGATGGCTTTAACAAACAGGAGTTTATTCTCTTACAGTTTTGGAGGTTAGAGGTCCAAGTTCCAAATGCCAGGCTCTAGGGGCTGAGTTGGGCCGACTTGATGGCACATAACAACAACAACAACAGGGGCTGAGTTAAACCCTCTCAACCTTAGGCTTCAGCTCTGCCTCTTACTCAAGGCCCACTGAAGATAGAGGCATCTCTTTACTCAGGCAGCTGCTGGCTGCTGAGGTTGACAAACCCAAGGTCAATAAGTGAAAGGGCACAGTCCCAACATTATCAAACCACACAACAGGCCATTGATTCAAATCCATTAAAAGTCCCAAGATCAGCAGTGTGGCAGGCTGCTGCATGAAGACTTGGCTACTTGAGGTGTCCAAGCCTGCCAAAAAGCTAGAGAACATGCCCAAATCTTCTTCTTATATATGGGAAACAGACCACATCTCTAAAGCAGCTACTTAGCTGCCCATGGCAGCTCCTACCATGAAGTTGATTGCCAGTCTCATCATGGGGAATAACTACCACCAGCTGCCCAGCCACTGAAAACTAGGCCAAGCCAAGTTGACAGATAACCCTAACTACCACAGATGGTACAGTATATGTTTTCTTAACCTGTCTGTTGTTTTGGCTTTGTTATCTTCTTGGAGCAGATAAGCCTATTGAGAATTTGTGCACAGAAAAATGAACTCACCTTGAATCTCCACAATAGGATCTTTATGTTGAGATCTGAAAGTCCAAAATTAAGACTCAAGTCTTCCTCTGTGTACTGTGTGGCTTTATGAAACACCATCTTTCTGTGTACACAAGCAATGGGCATTCAGGGAGGCACTCAGTACTCTAGGGTCTAGGTGTGTGTGGTGTGCCCTCAAATGAGAGCTTGCTAAATGAATGAAGCAGTCTATCTGCAATATCCTGCAAATGTTCAGCACCTGTGCCTGGACTATTGGGATAATAACTTGACCCTTCTCCTGGCCTTTACACTCAACTCACAACTGTATTGCCTGTTGGAATCACCTTGAAATCTGTCTGCATTATTTGGTGTTGCTATAACAGAAATGTGACAAGTAGGTGGATTTAACATTCAGACATTTATTTTCTCACAGTTTAGGAGGCTAGAAATTTGGCTGTAAGGGAATGCTTTCTCTCTGTCGGCTCTGGAGGAAGGTACATATGTCTTTTAACTTCCGCTTCTGGGCAATCTCCCTGTAGCTTGACATGTCTCCCAATCTCTGCTGGTTTGTTTAATCTCTTTTATATCTCAAAAGAGATTGACCACAGATACATCCTACGCTCATCTTGCCTCATTAACATAACAAAGACAACTCATTCTCCAATGGGATTATAACTACAGGCAGAGAGGTTAGGGTTTATAACACATGTTGGGACCACATAATACAGTCTATAATATTCCACTCTTTGGCCTGCAAAAAATTATGTCTTTGCCACATGAACATATATTCACCCCCATCACATCATCCCAATGTCATAAATCAACTCCAAGTCCAAAATCTCATCTATTAAATCATCTAAATCAAATAAGGGTGAGACTATGTGCAT
>NW_006921842.1:5003967-5014410 GCF_000298275.1 Orycteropus afer afer | reverse complement strand
GATTGCCCAACCTTCCTTCCGAGGAGAATCAAGATAGGACCTAATATTATAGATTGTATCCTTCCTCATTAGCATAATTATCACGAATTCTGCCTCGTTAACAAAGTTTAGGATTTACAACAACAAGATAGTTACATCCGATCACAAAATGGAGGATGATTACCTACTACAGAGGATTATAGCCTCACCAAATTGAGACATATTTTGGGGGGACATAATTTAATCCATAACAGATGAGTTAAACAACTTCCTCAAACACACATACATAATACTCCAATGCAGATTTCATGATTTATATTCTTCACAAACCTTCCTAAGTAAGTAAAACAATAATACAGAAAGTGGTCAACTTTATTTACAACAAACTGTTCTAAATCAAAGTGCCCTTTTAGTGGAATTGTTTTAGTGATTTGCTGCTAACCAGAAGGTAGGTCAGCAGTTTGAACCCAGCCCACCAAACCCCTACCAATTAGCTCCCACCAGCTGCCCTTTGAATCCTCTTTATTTCTTGAGGAAAAGTGAGAACATATAATTTCTCAAAACACTACAGTTCAGTCTAGTTATTTTCTGTAGTTATGTTCTATAAAGTCACTGCAGATACTGAACTGGTGAATATTGAATCATTGTCACTATGAGAAATACAGAGCTAGGTTTCTATGAGCTTCTGTTCACAAAATTTTCAACAAGATCCATATCTTGTATCTGTTTGTTTCTGATTAAAGATGACTATTTAATAAGGTTTATGCATTGACAATAAACTCACAATTAACACACTCATTCCTAAACAAAGTTCATCTAACATGGGTATTTGCTCTCTAACACGCATCACAGCCTTGCACTAAGGAACATTTGACAGCACTTTACTATTAGGTTTGGGGGAAATTTTAGACAATGGAATCACCAGCAAAAATTAGCACAAAAACATGGAAAATGTAGCACTAAATAGATCACAAAAATCATACTTGTTTACAGTATGAGAACTGAAACAAGAAAACAGTGTCACCTTGTTCCACTTCAGCTGAAAACGTGCTTCTCAGATGACTCAATCTCCCTGTTGTCAGCTAATAACTGGAAAAGCATTAGCATACTGATTTTAGGGTTGCAAATTAATTTTACTGAGTAGGTGAATTTGCAAATATGGGATCTGAAAGCAATGAGGATAGATTGTGTTGGAGAGCCAAAACTAACCAGCAATTCTGATAGCAGGTCCATACACATCCCACCCAGAGTGAGATTGGGCCAAGTGTACAGGACTTGAACTTCCAGAGCCAGGGGCACTGTTGGGCAGTGAATGTGTAAAAGAAATATATATATATATGTGTGTGTGTGTGTGTGTGTATATATGTGTGTACATATATACACACACACACACACACAGTAGTGCAAAAATGATAAGTTAACATCTGTCTGAATTCTACGAAGTGATTCATAGGCCTTCAGCCATCACCCAGATCAACAACAAGACCAACAAGACTATACCAACACCCCAGAAGTCCCTCTTCTGCTGTCTTCTACACAGTACACCCCACTCATAACCTGTTTCCTGTTTTACCACTCAATGATCCTTTATTATCAAAGTAGAGCATACTTTTTAAATGTTAAGAAAAATGACCACTTCTGATTTTCAGGTGTTTTTTGCAAATTGATTCCAGAGCTTTGGTGGTGAATAGGGAGGATGGAATAAGAATATAAAAGGTCCACAAAACGTGTATGATTCAGTGAACCATGTTTTAGTAACTAACCCTCTCACAGTGTCTCTTACTCATCACTGCACATTTACCATAATTAGAACTGGGATGTTTCTGGACTCAGAAAATTATGGAGCAGCAGGGAGAAGGCACAGGAGGTTTGCCTCAGGGGTTGGTATTGTGCAGAAGGAGCCCTTTTCCCCTGGAGAAGCCAGATCTTAGGAAGCTGACACCTTGACAGCAGTGAGAATTGGCCATGATGAGCACTGGGACTCTGGGAAGTACAAAGAGGGCCTGGCTGGTGCCACTCTGCCAGAGTGTCCACCCAGAGCCGTGCTGCCCAGAGCTATGCAGGTGAGTACACCTGATGATAATGGGTTGAGGCTGCCTTTGTCTTTGGAAGGGAGGCTGTTTGGTCAGGGCCAGTCACAGACAGTCAAGAGAGAGAAGAATCTGAGCTGCTCTGTCATTTGTGGAAGAGGAAGTTGGCAGGACCCAATGAGAAGACAACTGATCATTTCCCAGCTGCTATCCAGAAACATGTATTTCTCTCTGGGAGCTCTTGTGTAGCAGAATGTTTGATGCAGTATGCAATAAGGTGCCTCTTTTTATACAGATGGGGAAGATGTATGAGACACAGGACATCAAGGTCATTTTTCCCTGAGTCCATAGAAAGAGTCTCTGCTCAGCATCTTTGCACTTCCCCTCCCAGCAGTGGGAAATTTTACTTAAGTGTATTTACATTTCTAAGCAGTCTTCTCAAGGTGCTCTGGTGGTGCAGTGGTTAAGGGATTTGGCTGATAACCAAAAGATCAGTGGTTCAAACACACTAGCCACTCTGTGAAAGAAAGGTGAGGCCATCAGCTTCCATAAAGGTTTATAGCTTTATAAACCCAATGTCGGTCACCATGACTCAGAATCTACTTGGCAGTGACTTTGGTTTTGTTTTTCAGTTATCACTATAGTATACTCTTGCTTATTTATTATGATTTGGCCTCTTAAGTATTTCCAAATTTATTCTGCACTTTTTCTGCAACCTAACATCCAGCCTCAAAATATACAGATCAGTTTTATGGAGAATTGTTGAGCCATTGTGGAAAAAATACATATTCAAGGAGCACCTAATAATACTCCTAATAATTGTTTTTTAGAAAATCGTTCTTCAAATCTTTCCAGGCACTGACATAAGCACTACACACAATAGATCTTTTAATCCTCACAGTTGACCAGCATAATACAAAGCATCTCCCCCTTTTGCAGGTAAGAACATTGGCCAAGTAAGAGAGGCCAAGTAATATGGAGATAGGGATGAGAGAAGCCAGGATTTGAACTTCAGAGTGCTTGATGCAAGCTAGTTCTTACGGATTCTGCACTGTTATACCTTCCAAATCCAGTGATCCTGAATAAATATCCAGAAATTCATGGCCCTACTTCCTGAGAAAGTGACTGATTAGTCAGGGTGGGAATAAAAATGGGTAAGATGACCTGGGAGGAAGTGATTAGAGGAGCTATTAAGGGTCATGATCACAAAGACTGAGGAAATACAGAACAAAGTATTTGGAAAGGTGAATGAAGATATTCCTTATTTACTTTTTCTAGGTCTTCATCAATCCATGATCTCATACTATTTACTAATTAGTTTTTGTTATGATTTGCAAAAAATTGAATAATGTATCTAGCACTGTAGAAGAGGCAGATATTCTAGGAAATGCAATGTACAACTGTAACCCACAGTAGGGATTTATTTATAAGTGAAGAAGCAGAAGAGAAAATGCCTCCCTAGTTCACAGAGCCAGTACATACTAGTTACAGCATGCAGCCCAGGTTCATATAAACATAGCATCTACAAGGCTTCTTTACTCTCTCACAGTCTCTGATCCTTGCAGGGCATTTGGTTCTCTGGTTTACAAAGGAAGTTATAGACTGTGAAAACACCGGTACATTAAAACTACAAACCTGATCATTATAATCATGAAGGAAATTTCTTTCTGTCCTATTGTCCTTAAAAAGAGACGAGGTTGTGAAATGGTTAAGCACTTGGCTGCTAACGGAAAGGTTGGCAGTTTAAACCCACCCAGTGGCTCTGTGGGAGAAAGATTTGGCAATCTTCTCCCATAAAGTTTACAGCCTATAAAACTCTATGGGGCAGTTCCACTCTGTTACTTGAGGCTGCTATGAGTGGGAATCAAGTCAATGGCACCTGACAACAACAATAACATTGTCCCTTATAGCAGCCCTGGTGGAACAGTGGTTAAAGTGATGGCTGCTAACCAAACGGTCAGTAGTTTGAACCCACCAGCTGCACCATGGGAGAAAGATGTGGCAATCGGCTTCTGTAAAGATTTACAACCTTGCAAACCTTATGTTGTTGTTGTTGTTGTTATGTGCCGTCAAGTCAGACCCAACTCATAGAGATCCCTCCTTAGGTTTGCGAGGCGTATCACTACAGAAAAATATCGCACAACCTTCCTTTCAAGGAGTGGCTGGTGGGTTTGAACCTCCAGCCTTCTGGTTAGTAGTCAAGTTCTTAGGCACTATGCTACCACAGCGCCCTGGAAACCCTATGGGACAATTCCATTGTCCTACAGGGTTGCTATTAGTCAGAATCAACTAGACAAGACTGGGTTTTGGTGAGCATGGTCCTTTATGTCTTGATGGCAAAACAGGAGGACCCTTAATTTTTATTCTCAATATTAGGCAATACAATGACTAACAACAACCATTTCCATCAGAAAAGCAACTTCAAACCAGAAGCACAGTCTACTTGCTTCCCTGAGCACAGGCGTCTCCATGACAGTGTGAACGTGGAATGAGTTAGGGGGACAGTCTGCATTTTCTTTTCTTCACACCTTTTATTGTACTGAGAGGTCTGGTTTCTGCTTTCTCGTGGTTAATGGAGAATGGTGAGGAAAGACAAGGGTTCTGGGAAATTTGTCATTTAATTTAGAATTTTTTAGTCTGAAAGATGTCACAAGTTGAATCTATGTTAGACACTTTTGTGAATGTTTTGGAGACATTCCTGCTGATCTCTTCCAGTGGCAACTTATTCCAGAGAAACAAGGTTTCTTCCTGCAGGAAGCTGCTCCTGAAAACCACAGGGATTCTGCTGCTTAAAATATACACCAGAGACCCAAGGGTGTACTCAGCTTGTTAGACTACCAGTTTGAGAAAGATATCTTTCAAACAGCCACATGCTGACATTCCTACCCCACTGACAAATAGAGTCTTTGAGATACCTGCAGCATTGATGCCATCACACTTGCGTACACTTATTTCCCAGTTATACTTCTGTCCTCTTCTGTGAAGGACCTCTTTCACTTTAACAAGCTTGACTCAGACACCTGTCCCCAGTATTCAGCAATCACAAGACAGGTATATCATCTGCTTCCTAAGTGGTTGATTTCAGGCCCTCTCGTAGGTTTGGAATTAGGACAAGACACAACCCTTCTTACATGATAAAAACGTGGAACTCACAGCATAACTTACTTTCAGTAATGTCTCCCCACAATCTTCTATAAACTCCACTTTCTTGAGGAATGAAAACCTCACCCTGAATTGTGGGCTCCCAGGGGAGTGATCCAAAAACATAAAGCCAGACTTATCCAAAGACACTCACAGATGACTGACAAACATCTGCTGTGTCCTGAGGCATCAGCCAAAACTTCAGTTTTGAGACACCCTTACACAAGCCTGTAGGATCACTGAGTCAACAATTGCAGTGGAGTCAGCTAAGTGTTAAGGAGACACTGGCCCAATGTGCCATGGGAGCAGAGATGAAAAGCCAAATCTCATGTCACAGAGGATATCACAAAGAAGATGATATGTGAGATATTTGAAAGATGATTAGAAATAACCTTGTTGAAAATATATGTATATAGAAAAGCTGGATTCTAAGCAGAGGCAATGCCACATGCAAGTGCATGAACCACAATAATGAGAAAGGGCTTCTTGAAAAATGTGGGGTTGTGGTGGTCTCAAAATTAAAGGGTTTATGAATATCAAGTGTTTGACATTTTACCAATAGTTCATTATCTCTGAAACTGAGAATGCTAATGCACTTCATAGAATCATTTTTCAGTGTATATATTGGTTCTGTAGTGTGAATAACAAATGAAAAGAAATTAGAAACATGCTCCCACATGTTCTGTGCTCCCATAGCACTCACGGAGGCATGTGTCATGGCTCCTCCGGCAGCAGGTCTTCCCCTACCAGCGAGTAACCCATGACAGCAGGACCACATGGTACGCTACTGTTTAATTTCCAATTCCAGATATAAAGTCGTCCCCATGGTGAAATATTCAGAGATATATGTCTCACAAATATTATTTATGTGCATATCATACCTTCCCTACTGGTCCATAGTTCCTATGAATGAGTCTGATCCTTTTTTTGTTTTGAGTCTGATCCGTTTTGAATGTCTCAAATCAGTTAGAAAATTGTTTACTAGGGATTATGTATATTTATTTATGACAAATAAATGTTTTAGGTCAGAATAAGAATTTAAATTAGACTTAGTATAAACCAATAAGTTGCAGTGATTAAATCTGAGAATTCTCCTTTCTGATGCTGAGCTCACATACCTTAGCTGCAGACTTCAAAGGAAATCTCATTATTAAATCCCATAGGTGCAGACATTTTTAAATATCACTAGGGTCTAAGGCCAGAAATCTTATTGAATTTGGGGTCACATTGGCCCTCATAGACAGGGGTCCTAGCACACAACACCACAAAGACCATAATGTGTTCTCTAGAAACCCTGACATGGATTGGTTGTCACAGATTGCCTTTGGTTGGGCCTTAACTGCTGATATTAAATGCTTTACAAAGATTTCTTATAAATACGTGTGATATATTATATTTCAGGGCTGCTGTTAGCTGGAGTGGATTTGAAAACAACGGATTTGGCTGGGTGTTTACTAGTCTTTAACTCCCACAGCCAGACAAGTTTATCTCCTGCCCAGTCCATTTGTTACCATCTTCTGTATAAACCAAATATATCAAACTATTCCTGTAGGAGTTGATCTTATGTATAGCAAAGACCAAATTCTCATTCGAGAAATTACTACTAGTGTTTCAGAATCGTATATCTTGAAAATAACAACTTCTTAGTCAGAGGTAGGTCAATGAAGGGCAAGAGTAAGTATAAATTTATGTCAGTTTATGCGTCATGAAAGGCAGTGCATGCAATTCATTGGATTCTGTACTATTAATGGGGGCCCTGAAGTTCAAACTCATTTACGTATCTGAATGTGATACGTTCCCTAATGAACATATCAGCCATCACGGATTGACTTAAGATCTCTAGGTCATACAGCTTTCAATTCACAGAAGAAAAGAATTTCTTCAAATATTCCTTCTGATTGGTCCCTAACATATCACTATCACTAATATCCACTTTTACAACCACAATTTCATGCCTAATTTGATTATTTATTTATCAACTCTTTATTGATTATTATTTCACAGGAATTTCAGGTACTTAAATACCAGATGGGAAGTGAGAGTCTCAAGTATGGCCCAGTCTACTGGAGAAAGAAAAGAGAAACAGAGAGTGGGCACATAGTTCAATGAGATCAGTGAACTCTCATTGGGCAAAGAAGTCTGAGCTGGTTTCTAAAAGATGGCAGGTGCATGGAAAAAGCGACTGGCATAGGGAATTTATGCATATTTCTGTGGGCAAGATATTGGGTAAGATGTAATTTGTTTGGGGAGCTGAATGTCATTCAACAGTTCAGTATAAGGCTGACAAGAAGGCAAAGAGGCCAGGGATGTAAACTTAGCACAGATGAAAAAAGGATAAATGTGTTTAGACTAATGTAAAGCTATCAAGGGATTGTAAGATGTGAATAACAGTCTGGCAGAAAATGGATGGAGCAAAACCTGGAGGAGTGATGAGTTAGAAAAATATTATACTGATAATCATGGTGAGATATTAGGGTAGTGTTTCTCATTGAGAAAATGATCAAATTTGACAAAGTTTAATAGATCCAATCAACAGGACTTGTCTTAGCCGGGTGGTCTGGAAGTAGATTCTGAGAATGAAAGTGCTGCTCCTGTGATTTATTGGGGGACGTTAGAGGAAGAGGAGGGGAGAAAACAGGAGTGACAGAAGAACAAAAACCCACAACACAGTCTCAACTAATAAAATTGTCAGCCCACCACCCAACCACGAAGACAATGGAGCAAAAATTGCATAACAGAGGTATCCTCAGGTTGATGAGGCAGCTTGTCCTTACATTGCAGTTAGTAACTGACCTGGGTTTTCTGAATGAGATCAGGTTATTCTCCCTTGTCCAAGAAAAAGTGCCCAGAGACAATGTCAGCTCTTAACTGTTTCCAGCCAACACTCCCAGCATCTGGGGGATGAGACCAAAGGTTACTAAGGGGCAGCTGGGCAGGATTCTCACAATATCCATGACAATGTGGAACTGGTTATATGTTAGTAATAATGGAGGAAGTGTTCGAGATATGATATTCAAGATTGCAGAGCAGGATTTTTAGAAAATGCAGAAAGAAAAGCAGGATTGTCAGGGGAAACTATTATCACATCCATTGTGGACATGTGGAACACACAGAAGGTAATGTTGTGAAGATCAGATGGATCAACGTAGAATATAGTAGAGAAATAGTGGGCTGCATTCATAGGTTTTAGACTCATCACCTTCTATAATTCAACTGAATTACAGAAAAAGGAGACAAAAGACAGAGAAGGCCCAGATGATAAGACCGAATGAACAGAACCAGGTATATTTGCATACTTCAATATTCCAGCTGTTCTTTTCACTGTAGTAAACAAGATCAAAGCCACAGACTGGAAATAAGTCATGCTTACTACGTATTTATGTTTCTCTAAAGGATTTTCCTGGTTCTGTCCATGAAATCAGAGGATGATTTGGAGTGACTTCATATGGAAAATAATCTTTTTTTCTCTGACTGGACCTGGAATTGCAGGGAATTTCCTTGTGTTTGTGGAGCATATATACTTGTTTGTCAGGGGTCCTGAGAAAAAAACCATTGACCTTATTCTCATGCACTTGGCTTTCACTAATGCAATGACCCTTTGTGCCTTTGGAATGTCACATGTAGTATCGATTTTACATTTAACTAACTTTATAGGTAATGTTGGTTGTAAACTTGTGGTTTACCTGGGGAGGGTGGCCCGGGGCCTTTCCATCTGTACTACCTGCCTGCTCAGTGTGGTCCAGGCCATCACCATCACTCCCAGAACCACCTCATGGACAAAGCTCAAGCCACAGACTGTGCAGCAAGTTCTTTCCTGTCTCCTCCTTTTCTGGATCATCAATACCCTGATAAGCTCTAACTTGCTCTACTACATCACAGCAGTCAATAACACGAACAGATCTGAAACTAAGCAGCATATGAGGTATTGTTATATGCTGCCATCCAAGCCAATAGTTAGGTGGCTTTTCCTCACTCTCATGGCTCTGCGGGACATCATCTTTCAGAGTCTCATGGGCTGGAGCAGTGGGTACATAGCTTTTCTTCTGTACACACATCATAATCGAGTCATCTACCTTCAGAGCTCCAGGTTTACAAAAAAAAAGGCAGTCCAGAGATTAGAGCTACTCAAAGTATTCTCATTCTCATGGTCTGTTTCCTTTTCTTTTATTGGGCAGATTTCATTTCCTCCTTCCATGCAAGTTTTTTCCTGATAAATGATTCCACAATACTCAATATTAAAATATTTCTAGAACTTGCTTATGCCAGTCTCAGCCCCTTCGTGCTGATCAGCAGGACTCTCCAACTGGCTAACTGGTGATTTGCTCACTGAGAAGTATGGAAACTACTTTCTACATTGATTCCTCAATCAACTAAAAGTATACCATTTACTGGTATTTTTTTGTCCAGCAGGTGTCAGCATAAATTAACAGTGCCTTATGAAAATATTGTACTAGTCTGGTCTTTTGAGAAACAAACACCAAGACAGATGTGCAGTCAATTTATGTGGCCAAAAGCCTATAGGAGAAAATGAAGAGAGAGCTAGGAGGCTGAGAAAGCCATTGGACTACAAGACAAATGTGATCTTGAGAGAGAGAGAGAGAGACAAGAAGGTTGAGTGGAAGCGTCCCAGTAACCCATGCAGTTAAATAAAGTTGAGCAAAGCCATTGGGGAATCCTGGAACCAAAGTGAACAGCAGAACAGTCCTCGTCTTCCAGGTACAGGCCCACATTAACATTCCAGTTCCCTCAGAGATTGGAAGCTTTTGGGAAGCCCAGACTCAGTGCAAATCCAGCAATGTATTTCGGAGTACAACACCTGAGGATCCTGGTCAAGTACTTTCCCTTATGTGTACTTCTGCAAGGCTTATTCTCCTGTTTATGAGAAATGGGGTTTATTATTATCTTTTTCATAAGATGAAGTCTATTATTAGACAGTCTAAATCTGGGTCAGGGCTCCAAGAAAGCTGGAAGTCAGTTTTCTCCTGGGCTTCCTTTCCAGGAAAGCTATGATAAGGCCTGTATCATAATGTTTGCATAATTATGAATCCATCTTCCTGCTCCATCAGCATTCTGAACAGGGATAAAAAGAAGAGGGCCACAAGCAGGAAGAAGAAATATCTATGTTAGCGAAGCAAAACTTGGTCAGAAAATTTTACCAACACTTGCATATATTCTTCTTAGGGAAAAAGACATCATTTGATCACTCCTACTTTCTGGGTACCTAAGAAATGTGTTTCCTAATGGGACTTTTTCCTGCCTTCAATATAACCTGAGTTCTTTACATAAGAAAGAA
>NW_006921842.1:5001075-5002079 GCF_000298275.1 Orycteropus afer afer | reverse complement strand
AACTGCTGTATGAAAAGTGAATTTACTCTGTAAATCTTCACCCAAATCCTAATAAAAAAAAAAAAATGTATATTGGCCACAAGTCTTCTAACTGAGCTGTAGGCTAAATTCGATAGTAGGCCAGATTCCTTTTCCTTATTCTGAGACTTACTTCTGCTTCATATATGACAGGATGGAAATTTTTACAAAACATTGTGCAGATTAGAATTAGGTAAAGCTGAGGAATGTGGCTTTGTCAAGCTCCTGGAATGCACATGCATTAATCATGTGACTTTGGTGATTGCCTGATTCCCAGAAAAGGCCCTTGGATCCTCCTTTCTAAGATCCTGTATCGATATTTTAAAATTGTTTCAGAAAACTTATAGTCAGCCAAAATCCTGTCACCTAGAACCATACTGACAAAGCAGACTAACCACAGCAGAAGTGGTCAATAAATACCCTAATATCTGCAACTTCGTAAATATTATCCAAGGAAATATTGCCCAAATGTACCGCCTCTTCAACTGATTTTTATCTTTCTAAACCTCTGCAACTCTGTAACCTCTAGGGGTTCTTTGTTAAAAGCTTTTGACTCTGTGTTTCCTTGTTTTGTAAAAGCTCTTTCACTGTAACAAGTTGGTTTTTTTTTTTTTTTTAAATGGATGTGTAGTTTTTTTTCACTGTGACACTTCTTTCTACCATAGTCTTCATGCTTGCAAAATTATCAATCCATGTCCCTGCTTTGTCAGCATTTTGAGTAGGGAAGAGAAGTGGGCCACCAGCAGGAAGAAGAAACATCTATGTTAGAGAAACAAAACTTTGTCAGAAATTTCTCCCAAATATTTGCATGTATTTTGATTTGCAGAAAGGTATTACTTGATCATCCTACTTTCTAGGGACCTAAGAATTATGTTTCTAGCAGGACCCTTACCTGCACCCTAAATAAAATCTGGATTTTAGGAAAGAAAAACGGGGAGAGGGAGGGATGGAAATTGTATCCCTTTCCTATTCTGGAAATTATATAT
>NW_006921842.1:4992295-5000287 GCF_000298275.1 Orycteropus afer afer | reverse complement strand
AGGAGTGGCTAGTGGGTTTGAACCGCCAGCCGTCTGGTTAGCAGTCAAGTGCCTTAGCCACTATGCTACCAGAGGTAGGAAAATTAATAAATGAATACTATATTAGATTTTTAAAGCATTTAATTAAATTACTCATTGAAAGGGAGCTCTGGTGGCCTAGTGCCTAAGGCACTTGACTGCTAACCAGAAGGCTGCGGTTCAAACCCACCAGGTACTCCTTGGAAGGAAGGTTGGGCAATCTACTTCCATAGTGATACCGCCTCGGAAACCCAAGGAGGGGTCACTATGAGTTGAATCAACCTGATGGCATGGGTTTTGGGTCTTTACTCATTGAAAAGTAAATTAATTTAATTTATAAAATTATAACATATGCACAGAAATCTTCTGACACTTAAAATGTTGAAGCAGATTAATTTCAAAATAAATTTTCAAATTCATATCAAATGGATTACTTGAGAAACATAATTTATCAAAATTGACACAAGAAGAACTATAACTCCAAATAATCTTGTATCAATTATAAATGTGTGAAGTTCCTAGGTAGTGCAAATGGTTAACAAGCTTGGCCGCTAACTCAAGATTGGAGGTTGAAGTCTACCCAGAGGTGCCTGGAAAGAAAAGTCTGATGATCTACTTCTGAAAAAATCAGCCACTGAAAAATCATTGAAGTGTAGTCTACTCTGATGCATATGAGGTCACCTTGAGTTAGGGTTGCCTTGACAGTAACTGTTATTGGTATTTTAAATGTATACTAATAAGGCTGTGTGGTTTTGTTCTCAGGATAGGCAAACTGATCAATGAAACAATAGAGTCTAGACTACATACATATGAAAAAAAAACAAACTCACTGCCATTGAGTTGATTCCAACTCATAGCGATCCCCGTTGAGTTTCTGAGGCAGTAAATCTTCATGGAAGTAGAATACCCTATCTTCCTTCCACAGAGCAAATGGTGGGTTTGAACCCCTGACTTTCTGGTTAACAGCCAAATGCCTTATCTATCTATATATTTAAAAAAAAAAAAAAAACCAAACCCACAGGCATGGAGTCGATTCTGACTCATAGCGACCCTCATTGGGTTTCCAAGGCAGTAAATCTTTACAGAAGTAGATTGTCCAGTCTTCCTTCTGTGGAGTGGCAGGTGGGTTTGAACTACCAATCTTCTGGTTAGCAGTCAGATGTCTTAGGTACTGTGCTACCAGAGATCTTTGTCCATGTGTAGTCACCTGATTTATGACAAAGGTGACCCCTGTGCAGTGGAAAGGATCATCTTTAAATAAATTATGTTGGGTTGATGAAATATTCATCTGGAAAAATGTACCTGACTCTCTAACATACACAATACAAAAAATCAATGTGAGATGGAGTGAAGATTTAAAGTAATAATTAAAACAATAAAGCATTTATAAGAAAATAGATGATATTTTTATGACTACAAGTAGATATATCTTTTTTTCTGATGGACATAGATTGCCAAACACACTAATCACAAGCAATAAATTATAATTTGGAAAAGATGAAAATTAAAGCCTTCTATTCATCAGTAGCCATCATTAAGAAAGTGAATGGGAAAACCACATATTGAGAGAAGATATGTACATTACATACAGCTGACAAGTTCTCATGTCTAGATTATATAAAGACCCTTACACATAATATGGGAAAATAAACAATTCAATAAAGATGAAAAAAAAAAAAACACTTGAACAGACTGTTCTACTAAATGACTAAATGGTATTCAGTGTCCAGTAAGATGATGAAAAATACACATCAAGGAACTGTAAATTAAAACTATAATGATTATCACTATATACACACCAATACAACTAAAAGATCTACATGACAAAATGTTGGCAAGAACATGGAGCAATTAGAATTCTCTTATATTGCTCAAAGGATTTTAAATTTGTTCTTCTGTTTCAGAAAATTGTTTGGAAGTGTCTATTAAAGCTAAACATAAGCTTAATTTATAAATCAATAATTCCATACCTAGTTGTTCTGGTTACCTAGTGCTGCTCTGACAAGAATATACCGCCAATGGGATGGCTTGAACAAACAGTGAAGAAGGAGACAGATTCTAGAAACACACTACTTACTAATCGAACACAAACTGAGGTAGAAAATTTGAACAGACTCATAACAAAAGAAGAAATTTAACAGGTCATAAAAAAATATATATATACCCACAACAAAAAAAAAAAAGTCCTGGACCAGATGGTTTCACTGGATAATTCTCCCAATCACTCAGAGAAAAGCAGACACCAATCCTACTCAAACTATTCCAAAACATAGAAAAGGATGGATTCTTCCCAAATTCATTTTACGAAGCAAGCATAACCCTGATACCAAAACCAGGCAAAGACACCACTAAAAAGGAAAACTACAGACCAACATCCCTCATGCATAGAGATGCAAAAATCTTCAATGAAATCCTAGCCAATAGACTCTAATAACATACCAATAATAATAATAATAATACATCATGATCAAGTGGGATTCATACCAGGTATGCAAGGATGGTTCAACATTGGAAAAACAATCAATGTCATCCATCACATAAGTAAAATAAAGAAAAATAATCACATGACCATATCAATAGGTATAGAAAAGGCATTTGATAAAATCCAACACCCATTCCTGATTAAAAAATTAAAAAAAAAAAAAAAAAACTCTCAGAAAAATAGGAATAGAGGGAAAATTCCTCAACATAATAAAGGGCATATATGCAAAACTAACAGCCAACATTATTCTCAATGGAGAGAGACGGAAACATTCCCCCTTTGCAAACAGGAACTAGACAAGGATGCCCTCTATCTCCACTTCTATTCAACATTGTATTATTGTCCTACCCAGGGCAATAAGGCAAGAAAGGGAAATCAAAGACATCCAAACTGTTAAGGAAGAAGTAAAACTATCCCTATTTGCAGATGATATGATCCTATACATAGAAAACCCAAAAGACTCAACAAGAAAATCATTGGAACTTATTGAAAGATTTAGCATAGTGGCAGGATACAAGATCAATATATAAAAATCAGTTGGATTCCTCTACACTAGCAAAGAGATCTCTGAAAAGGAAATAAGGAAATCAATACCATTTACAAGAGCTACCAAAAAGATAAAATACTTGGGAATAAATCTCACCAGGAACACAAAAGACCTATACAAAGAAAACTACAAAACATTACTTCAAAGCTCCAAACATCTGAACCTTTGTATAATGATACATCCTAGATGACACATAACAACAACAACAGTCTGTGGACATTTTATAAGAAAGATTATGGACAAGAATGTTGGGTTGGGAGTCATGAAGTCAGGGTTGGGGTCTTATTTATGCATTCTTGAGAAGGTCATTTAACACAACAGGCCTCAGCACCTAACTTATTTCCCTGGATGTTATAAAAATCAAATAATTTACATGAACTGCTTTACATGAGTAAGTTATACATAGTTTTTGTGGCCAATTTCTCTCATATTATGAGTGTAACTTTTAGAATCTCTTGGTTTCTTAATGGAAGTTACCACTGTACATGTCTTCACTATCCCTATACAAAGGTTCTAAACATAGTAGACCCTGTAATTATGACTACAATTACACACACACATGCAATTCTGAATTTAGAAGGAATTCAAAGTACTGAAAAAACTAATAGAAGTGGAAAAAAAAAATCTTCTTCTGTAGCCACCAGAAGGACAGGGTTGAGATGGAGACTTCAGTAAGACACAGACTACAGCAGCACCATGGAGAAGACTGATGCTACGTCACTCAGGAGGGTGCAAGAAAATCATACAGGATCTCCATTAGACCGGCTTTTCTGGGCATTTTTAGGAGCTTTCCCTTTCTTGCTCTCCCTCTTAATAGTACCTAACTCAACAGATGGAAGCACAGATGCTCTCATGGCTAGAAAAGTAATATTACCTGAGCTCTAGGTCCCAGACACTGCCACCCACTTCAGTGCATTCTTTGCTATCAGAGACCAGACTGGATACTCAGGAGGTAAAGGGTAGAGATCAGAGAAGTGTTACTGAAGTCAGTCTGTATTGCTGGGTGGTACTGAATGTCAAAATCAGCTGCCTTCCTCTCCTTCAAACCCATTTATTGTTTGATAGACAAGTGACAAAGTAACCATTTCTGAAAACAGTATTGTTGTTGTTATTTGCCATCAAGTCAGACCTGACTCATAGCGACCCGTCTATTTGGCTTTCTGAGGCAGTATCACTATGGAAGCAGATTGCCCCATCTTCCTTGCGAGGAGTGGCTGGTGGGTTTGAACCGCCAGCCTTCTGGTTAGCAGTCAAGTGCTTTAGGCACTATGCTACCAGAGCTCCCGAAAACAGTATGAGGAGAGCAAAAACAGAAACATGCAATTCTGATAGCCAGGGCTACATACATCCCACTCAGAGCGAGGTCTGGACCATGAATGCAGGACTTGAACTTCCAGAGGCAGGGGTACTTTTGGGCAGCGAATGTATAAAAGAAATGTACATACAAAGAAAAGCAGAAATCATAAGTGATTTCATACAACTCTGTGAGTTGTATGAACTGATTCATATGCCTATAACCAGAGCCAAGATCAAGAAACAGAAAGTACTAGCACCCTAGAAGTCCTGACGTCTTCCAGACAGTACATCCCACAATCAGTTACATGAGTCTAGCACTTGGTGAACTCTTACTATCAATGTTTAAAATGTTCAGAAAGGATCACTTCTGATTCTGTTTCTTTCAAGTTGTTTCCTAAACTTTGGTGGTGAATGGAGGGGCTAGGATGAGAACAGAATAAAGTGCAAGAAACCTGGACCCTTGTGAGCTATGCTTTGGTAATTGCTCTTTCTTACAGTGTCTCCTACTCATCACTGCATGTTTACCATTATTAAGATTGGAGTATTTTTGGGCTCAGTAAATTATGGAGCAGCAGGGAGAGAGAAGAGCCATGCCCCAGGGGTCGGCATTGTGCAGAAGGGACCCTTTTCCCTTTGGAGAAGCCAGAATTTAGGAAGTTGACTTCTTGACAGCAGAGAGAGTTGACTGTGAGCACTGGGATTCTGGGGAGTATAAAGAGGGCCGGCTGGTGCTACGCTGCCAGAGCAGCCACCCAGAGCCATGCTGTACAGCGTGACCCAGGTGAGTACACTTGACAACCATGACTTGCTGCAGCCTTTGCATTTGGAAAGGAGGCTATTTGGGCAGGGCTGATCAGGGACAGTCATGAGAGAGAAGAGTGTGAGCTCCTAAGTTACTTACGGAAGAGGAGGGACCCAGTGAAAGGACAGCTAGCTGATCATTTCCCAATTGTCGAAAAGAAACATCCACTTCTCTGAGGGAGTTGGATAACAGTGTGTTTGTTGCACTGTGTCATAAGCTGCCCCATTTTATACAGATGAAGATTTGTTGCAGACCGGGCAAGTGAAATGAGACACAAAGAGACAAACACACACATAGACGATACAAGACTGCAGCCCCAATGTGAGCTGCAACTTTATTTTTATACACTTCTGAAAAGGGATGAAAGCCAATTCTTTGAGTTCTAGTCTAAATTGTACTCTTTAATCTGTCTTTTTCCCACGCCAGAAATAACAAGGATCTGTGTTTTTACTTCATCAGATTGTTCTCTTCTGAGAACAGTGCGTGCACATGTTTCTCTTTATCAGCCCTTCTGTTTGCAGATCCGGCTTCCTGACTCGTCTGCGAGTCCAGGATTTCAAGAGTTCAATCTGAGTTCCAGATCCTTTAATGCACCCTGTGCTTTCAAATGGGTGCTTTCCCTTGCTGCTTTCTGAGACAAAGGGGAAGATCCCAGCAAGTCCCTACAAGATTGTGTAAGATATTCAGGACATCAATGCCAATTCTCCTCAGGTCCTTAGAAGCAGTCTGCTCTCTGCATTTGTGCACTTTCCCTCCCAGCAATGGGAATTTTTACTTAAGTGTATTTCTTATTTCTGGTGTCCTTCAGTGTTTTCAGTATGGGGCATTCTTGCCTTCTCTGTTAACATTTTTTTTATTCTGAATTTTTCCTTTAAACTAATATCCCAGCCTCAAAATATAATACAGAACATTATGATATACAATTTTTTAAAAATCAGTGTGAGATCACAAAATAGTAACACTAACAGTTGTCTTTTAGAAAACGATTCTTTGGTACTTTCAGGCACTGACATAAGCACTACTCACATCAGCTTATGTAATCCTCACAATAGACCAACAGAGTGAAAAGCACACCATTGCTTTATAGACAAGAACATTAGGCCTTGGAGAAGTCAAGTCATATGCCCAAGTTACACAGATAGGAACTGGGGAAAACAGGATTTGAACTCTGGAATGACTGATTGCAAAGTTTGTCCTTTAGAGTCTAGCCCTGTTCTCATTTTTCAGACTTAGTAACATTATTTATCTATCTGGAATATGTATAGCCCTCCTCACCCATCTCTACAGAAAACCTGACTTGACTAGATTCTCACGGACTGTACTTTGTTGATCTTTAAATGCTGGAAGCAGGAAGCTTGTACAAGCTTATTTAAAAATATACATATCCTCAGCACCCAAAGCAGGTACAAGTGTATAGCTTTTCCAGTCCAGACATGATGTTCTTCAGGAAACCAAAGACAATTTCTTTATTCCCAAATCTGTTACTGGTTGCTCAGAGAACGAAGAGGTATATGTGGGGGGAAGATGCAATCAGAAACAGATTGGTACAAAGATGTAGGAAATGAAAATTTGCCATAATTTATAAATCTCTTAAAGGATGATCCATATGACTCACTGGATCTAGTAACATTAAAGGAAGCCTTGAAATGCAATCTGTCTTTATATGTGAAGAGTCACTAAAGTCCTATAGAATATGTCTTGCTATGTATATTGACTTTTCCAGGTCATTCAATTTTCACATTCACAAGGAAATATAAACCAATTCAAACATCTCTCCAAATTGCCTTGTAAACTCTGTTTACTATGTAGTCTTCCAACCATAACCATATGCCTCATTTAACAATTTTTTCATAAACTATTTTTTGAACTAGGTAATTTAGATATTAGATAGAAAGGGGACATCTCAAGCATTCTACTCTTGAGTGGAGGGTGGAAACAGATAAAAGGCTGTGGCAACATAGCTAATGAGTTCAGGAAAAGTGTACTAAACAATAAAATCCTAAGCTGATTTGTGACAGATGGGCAGCAGTTACCTAGGTGAAGAATATGGTCAAGAGTTAGAGGATTTCAACATCAGGAGTTTATGCATATTTTTGTGGCAAGATAAGTGCCAATCCTTCATTTCTTTTGGAGGAATTGAAAGTAATTCATACCCTAATTATAAGTTTGACAAGAAACCAAAAAAAACAATACCAAACTCACGGCCATCCAGTCGATTTTGACTCATAGTGACCCCCTTTGGGTTTCTGAGGTGGTAAATCTTTACGGAAGTAGATTGTCCAGTCTTCCTTCTGCAGAGTGGCTGGTAGGTTTGAACCACTAACCTTCTCATCAGCAGTCAAATGACTTGGGCACTACGCCACCAGAGCTCCTTTCCTTGATAAAAAAGAGAAGACCAAATTGTGGAGAACAAGTATGCTTGGAGCTAGGTTGACATGTGAAAACCACATATAGTTTGTAAGAAGTATAGAAAAAGGAACAGATCTGACTGAATATAATATCACCAGTTGCCATGGAGGTGATTCTGACTCATAGTGACCCCATGTGTTTAAGAATTGAACTGTACTCCAAAGCGTTTTCAGTGACTGTGACCTTTACATTTTAATGCACTATAAGTGAAAGTTTACCCAGAAAATTAGTTTTCCAGTCAATAATTCATACACAAATTGTTTCATGACATTGGTTGTAACCACTGCAATTTGTCCACATTCTCTCCCATTTCCACCCTAGGTTCCCCTTTCCCATTGGTCTGATTTCTCTGTGCATCCCTGCTACTTGTCTTTGATTTGGCACAAATGTAGCCTTTTTCACTTCATATAGTTGATTGTACTATGGAGCACGTTCCTC
>NW_006921842.1:4980148-4991935 GCF_000298275.1 Orycteropus afer afer | reverse complement strand
GGAGCACAAATTTCACCTCACTCTCACCTGAGGGAACAGAGCTACAGTTTTCCTCTTCCCTACCTCTGTGTTAGTTTGTTATTGGCAAAGGACCCCTGGGCTTGGAGAAGTGGGGTGAACCATATAGCCTATCCTTTGGCCAAGTGTAATGCTTTGGAGAAGGGACAACTGTGAATCCTTTTTCACCCAATACTCATCGTTTCTGAGGCACAGGTTTACAGACTAGTAAAATGGATCTGGATTGGGGATCAACACAATCCACTGGCGGGAAGTAAGTTATTGGATACAAATAAGTAAGGAAGAGTTCTCTCAAGTGGTACACTGCGTCATAGCTTAGAAAATGATGGAGTGATGTTGTCCTTTGTTCCATTAGGGAAGAATTGTCTTGGAAATGTTGTCATGTAAATTTTAGACATGAGAGAGACATGGGAGGACCTGCTGGAGAGGAAGGTAGAAATTCCACATGCACTCATGTGGAATTTATGAGAGATATTTGGCATGGATGTTCAGATTGTAGTTATCATCACATTGGTGTCAACTGAAGCAAGAGGAAGAGAAGAAAGAAAACAAAAAATGAGGTGAGAGATATGCACAGAACAGAACTGTGTACATTTACATACTTCGGGATTCCAGTTGCTCTTTTCACTAAACACAGAGAAGCCACCAAGCTGAAGTATGTTATCCTTACTTATTTATGTTTTTCAAATGGTTTCTCTTAGTTCTGCCCATGAAATCAGAATATGATTTGGAGTAATGTCATACTGGAAATACTCTCTTTTTCTTACTGGACCTGCAGTTGTGGGAACTTCCTTGTATTTGTGCAACATGCATACACTTTCATCATGAGTTCTGAGAAAAAACCCACAGATCTTATCCTCATGCATTTGGCTTTTGTTAATACAATAATTCTTTGTAGCAGAGGGAGCCAAGACATAACCACAGCTTTTCATTTCAGAAACTCCCTAGGTAATGTTGCTTGTAAAACTGTGGTTTACCTGATGAGAGTGGCAAGAGGTCTATCAATCTGCACAACTTGTCTGCTCAGTGTGGTCCAGGCCATCACCATCAGTCCTAGAACCACCACATGGACAAAGCTCAAACCACAGACTGCACAGCAAGTTCTTTCCTGTCTCCTCCTCTTCTGGATCTTCAATATGCTGATAAGCTCTAACTTGCTCTACTACATCACAGCAGTCAATAATATGAACAGATCTGAAACTAGACAGTATGCTAGATATTGTTATATGCCGCCTTCTAAGCAAATAGTGCAGGGGCTTTTCTTCACTCTTGTGGTTCTGCGGGACATCATCTTTCAAAGTCTTATGGGCTGGAGTAGTGGGTACATAGCATTTCGTCTATATACACATCATAATCAAGTTCTCTACCTTCAAAGCTCCAGGTTATCAAAACAAAACAAGAAAAAGAGCCCAGAGATCAGAGCTACTCAAAGAGTTCTCATTCTCATGGCCTGTTTCCTTTTCTTTCACTGGGCAGATTTCATTTCCTCCTTCTATATGGGTTTCTTCTTGACAAATGATCCCATAATACTTAATATTAAAATATTTCTAACACTTGGTTATGCCAGTCTCAGCCCCTTTGTGCTGATCAACAAGGATGCCAACCTGGCTAAATGCTCAATGAGAAGTGGGAAAACTATTTTCTGCATTGTCCTTGCCAGAATCTAAGGATGTGTAGTAATAGGATTGTTTTTCGTGTACATTTCAAAGTACTAAATTAAAAGGCTTATAAAAATAAATTTACATAGATTAACTTTATATTTATAAAGAAGATAAGGAGCCATGGTGGCTCAGTGGTGAAGTGTTGGGCTGCTGACTGAAGGGTCAGCAGTTCAAAATAGATATAGCAGTCCACTTCCATAAAGATTTACAGCCTTGGAAATCTTCTGGGCCATTCTACTCTGTTTTACAGGTCACTATAAATCAGAATCAAATCAATGGCAATGGGTTTATTTTCAGATTTGGGGATAAAAAGAACCCTGTACTAGTCAGTGTAAGTCTGGTTCAGAGTTCCAAATTATTGGAAAGATAATGAGGAAGAGCATTCTAAAAACTAAGACTCCACCACCTGGAAAGGGATCAGTGTAGGAGATCTGGATAGAGTGGGAAAAAAATGTGGAACACAAAATTATAAAAGAAACCAGGCTTACTGGTCTGCTAGAAACTGGTGAAACCTTAGAGAGCATGGCCCTTAGTCACCCTTTGGATCTGGTATTGAACTCATTCCTGTGGCTTTCAGCCAAACAATAAACAGTTGTATAAGGTGAATATTTATACTAGGTAGGTACACTCCTAGGGAGCTTTGGTAGTGTAGTGCCTAAGGCACTTGACTACTAACCAGAAGGCTGGCGGTTCAAACCCACCAACCACTCCTTCGAAAGAAGGTTGGGCAATCTATTTCCGTAGTGATACCATCTCAGAAACCTAAAGAGGGGTCGCTATGAGTCGGGTCTGACTCAATGGCACATAACAACAACAACAACAACCATTTTTCAGAAATCATTTCAGCTTTGAAAACTGAAGAAATAATGTGCCAGGAAACAGGAGATTTTGGTGGTCAGCCAATTCTCAGAAAAATGTCCCTAGACTACCTTTACAGTGGTCTGTATCTATATTTCAAATTTTTTTCAGAAAACTTATAGTCTGCCAAAATCCTGTCACCTAGAGCCTACTGACAAAGAAGACCAACCTCTGCAGATGTGGTCATCAAGATGCGAGCACCTGCAACTTTGTAAATATTATCCAAACAAATATACTCCAAATGTATCTCCCCTCAATTGTGGTTTTTATCTTTAATAACCTCTCATTTTACTTTGTCTTTTCAAGCTGCCCTTTGAAATCTTCTGTTATTTTATTTCATCATTTCTTCCATGCGCCTTAGCTACTATACATTCAAGAGCAAGTTTCAGAGTTCCTTCTAATGTCCATTTTGGTCTTTTTTTCCTTTCCTGTCTTTTTAAAGACCTTTTTACTTTCTTCATGTATGGTGTTTTTGATGTCATCCCACACAACTCGTCTGGTCTTCAGTCATTGGGGTTCAATGTGTCAAATCTATACTTCAGATGGTCTTTGGCTTCAGGTGGGATATAATCAAGGTCATATTTTGGATCTTGTGGACTTGTTTTAATTTTCTTCAGGTTCAACTTGAACTTACATATAAGCAATTGATGTCTGTTCCAACAGTCAGCCTTGGCCTTATTTTGACTAATGATATTGAGCTTGTCCATCACCTCTTTCCACAGATACAGTCGATTTGATTCCTGCATATTCTGCTGGCAAGGTCCACATGTAATAGCAGTTGTTTGTTATTGAAAAGAGGTATTTGCAATGAATAAGTCATTGGTCTTGCAAAATTCTATCATGAGCTCTCTGGCACCATTTCTGTAACCACGGCCATATTTTACAACTACCAGTGCTTCTTTTTTTATTTCCAACATGCACATTCCAATGCATCTTAATTGAATGTTTGGTAAATTCCAGACTGCAAAAGTTGGTAAAAATCTTCAATTTCTTCATCTTTGATGCTAGTGGTCTGTGCATAAATTTGGATAATAGTTTTAACTGGTCTTCTTTGTAGGCATATGGATATTATCTCCCCTGCATGTTGTTGTTGTTGTTGTTAAGTGCCGTCGAGTCGTTTCTGACTCATAGTGACCCCATGCACAGCAGAACGAAACACTGCCCGATCCCGCACCAGCCCCACAAACCCTGCTATACTTGAGTCCATCATCGCAGCCACCATGTCAATCCATCTCGTTGAAGGCCTCCCCCTCTTTTGTCGACCCTCCACCCTACCAAGCATGACATCCTTCTCCAGGGAATGGTCCCTTCTGACAACATGACCAAAATAGGTGAGATGAAGTCTGGCCATTCTTGCTTCCAAGGAGCATTCTGGCTGCACTTCCTCCAGGACAGATCTGTTAGTTCTTTTAGCAGTCCATGGTACTTTCAGCATTCTTCGCCAGCACTACAACTCAAAAGCATCAACTCTTCTTCGGTCTTCCTTATTCATTGTCCAGCTCTCACATGCATACGAGGTGATTGGAAATATCATGACTTGTGTCAGGCACCTTAGTCCTCAAGGAGATATCCTTGCTCCTCAGCACTTGAAACAGTTCCTTCACAGTTGACTTTCCCAATGCTACACGTCGTCTAATGTCCTGACTGCTGCTTCCATTGGCATCGATTGTAGAACCAAGCAACGTGAATTCTTTGACAACCTCAATCTTCTCTCCATTTATTGTGATGTGCTCATTGGTCCAGTTGTGAGGATTTTTGTTTTCTTTATATTGAGACGTAATCCATACTGCAGACTGTATTCTTGAACCTTCATCAGTAGGTGCCTTAAGTCATCCTCACTTTCAGCAAGCATCTCCCCTGCATAGACATACCTAATAGTTCAGCCTGTCCTCCCATTTATCCATCTGTAGGTCAATGTTTGCCGTCACTGACAATGCAGTACTATATGTGCAAAAAGAGTTCATCTTTGTTGTCTGTACCTCCCATGTACCTCTCTATGTCTTCCTCTTCCTCAATCACTCACATTTGGTACATTGCTCTTCCCTTCACCCAAATCAATACTTGTCTCTACCTATTGAGTAGTGTTCCCGCCCCTCTCCACCCACCCCTAGTACCAACAAAGAAAATTTCCTTCCATTTATAAACCTTTCTTTGGCTTTTTACAATAACAGACTAATATCATATTTGTCCTTCCGTGATTGATTTACTTCATTCAGCATAATGTCCTCCAGGTATGTCCACATTATGCAGTGTTTTGCAGATTCTACATTATTCTTTAGGATTGCATAGTATTCCATTGTGTGTATGTACCATAGTTTGCTTACCCATTCTTCTGTTGATGGGCACCTAGGTTGTTCCCATCTTTTTGCTGTTGTAAATAGTGCTGCGATGAACATGGGTATGAATGTATCTGTTCTTGTCCTGGCTCTCACTTCTTTAAGGATATATACTTAGTAATGGAATTGCTGGGTCAAATGGTATTTCTAATTCCAACTTTTGAAGGAATTGCCATACTGCTTTCCACAGTGGTTGAATCATTTTACAGTCCCACCAGCGGTGTATGAGAGTCCTAATCTCATGTCTGAGGTTTTTTTCACTGGCTTTTTTTCTCTTTTTGTTTGCTTGTTTCCTTGTTTTGTTTTTTAACTTTTTGTTATGATTTGAGTGAAAACAGAGCAACTTGGTTTTCCATTCAATAATTCATACACTTTTTGTTTTATGGCATTCATTGCAATCCCCATGATGTAACAGCATTCTTCCTCCTTCTTCCCTCTATTTACCATTTCCATTCATCCTTCTTTCTCTTCCTGTCTTCTGACATTTATCCCTGGAAATAAGCTGCTCTTCTGATCTTGTGTGGTTGATTGTTCTAAGGAGTGCATACCTCCCTGATGTTATTATTCACCCTATAGGCCTGCCTACCATTTGGCTGAAAGTCGAGCCACAGGGGAGAATTCAGTTCCAGGCTTGAAGGGTGTCTAAGAACCATAGCATCAGGAGTTCCACTATCAGACCAGTAAACCTGGTTTTTGTTTTTTGGGTTTTTTTTGTGTTTACAATTTCAGGGTTTTTCCCACGTTTTTCTCCCACTCTTTCTCTCTGGGGCCTCATATTGCGATCTCTTTCAGAGTTGTCAGCAGTGGTGACCAGGCACCATCTGGATCTTCTGGTCTCACAGTCATGGAGGCTGGAGTTCATGTGGTCCATTAGTCTCTTGGACCAAGTATTTCCTTGCATCTTTGATTTTCTTCACTCTTCTTTGCTCTGGACAGGAAGAGATCAGGAGTTAGATGGATGCTCACAATCTCTGAAGATCCCAGGAGCTACTCTCCAAAGTAGGATATAGAACATTGTCTTTGTGGACTATGTTATGTCAATTGACTTTGGTGTCCCCCAAGACTATGATCCTGAACCCCAAATCCAGTGACTCATTCCCTCAAGGTGTTTAGTCATAGCTAAGAAGTTTTCATAACTTTGCTCCTTGTATGTTCTACTATATTCTTGGATATATTTGCAACACAGTAAATATATATGTAGAAATATCCTCTGTCAAACCTTTATATATTCGTGGATGTAATATCTTTGTTGACTTTAACTATTGTGCTTTCCCCAATGTCTTCTTTTGCCTTTATCATTTTGTGCTGACCTCTTGATCTCCTCCTTATTGTATACTGCCTTCCTCTTCACACAAGTTAATGTATGTCTACCTTCTAGTTGGTAGTTTATCCTCCTTTCCCTTCCACCTATGGTAGCTTTCATAGAATGCTTCTTTCTGTATGTGTAAACATTTTCTTGACTTTTAATTGCAGTTTCATACAATATTTCTCCTTTTGTGAGTTACAAATTTCACTTAGCATGTCTTCTAGATTCATCCATGTTATGAGGTGTTTTGCAGATTCATCATTATTCTTCAATGTTGCATAGTATTCCATTATGTGTATGTACCATATTGTTTGTCCATTCATTCTTTGGTGGGCATTTAGGTTGTTTCCATCTTTTTTGCTATCGTGAATAATGCTGTGATGAGCATGAGTATGCATGTATCTGTTTATGGCATGGCTCTTCTTTACCTAGGATATATATCTAATAGTGGGATTGCTGGATCATATGGTATTTCTATTTCCAATTTTTTAGGGAAATGAAATGCCACACCTCTTTCCAAAGTGGTTGCACGATTTTACAACCTCACTAGCAGTGCATGAGAGTTCCAGTCTCTCTACACCCTCACTAACATTTGGGGTTTTTTTCTGTTTCATTGAACTTTACTATTAATGCTGGGGTTGACATGATATTTCATTTTTGTTTTGATTTATATCTCATAGAGTAATGCCTAAGGTACTTGACTGCCAACCAGAAGGTTGGTCGTTCAAACCCACCAGCCACTCCTTGGAAGGAAGGTTTGGCAATCTATTTCTGTAGTGATACTGCCTCAGAAACCCAAGGAGGGGTTGCTATAAGTCGGGTCCAACTCGACGGCAAATTAACAACACAACAACAATGGCTAATAATGCTAATAATTGCAAGCATTTCTTCGTGTGTTTGTTGGCTGCATGAATGTCTTCTTTAGTGAAGTGTCTATTCATGTTCTGTGCCCATTTTGTAATTGGATTGTTTGTCTTTTTCTTGTTGAGGATTGTTAGTCTTTTTCTTGTTGAAGCGTTCTATAAATTTTAGAAATTAGTCCCTGTCTGATGTCATGACCGAAAATTTTCTTCTAGTTTGTAGATTCTCCTCTTACTCTTTTGGAGAAGTCTTTTGATGCACATAAATGTTTAATTTGTAGGAAATTCCAGTCATCTAGTTTGTCTTCTGCTGTGTACTTTTAGTTATGTTTCGTACTGTATTTATGCCATGTATTAGGGTCTCTAAGTTTGCTCCTATTTTTTCTTCTATGATCTGTATGGTTTTAGGTTTTTCATTTAAGTCTTTTTTTTTTTTTTTTTTGCTGGTTATTTATTTATTTTTATTGTGATTTGGGTGAAAATTTACAGAGCAAATTCATTTTCCATACAGTAGTTCATATACATTTTGTTCCATTACATTGACTGCAATTCCCCACAATGGAACAGCTCTCCTCCCACTTCCTCCCTGTAGTTAACTCTTCCCTTTGTCCTTCTCTCCCATGAACTCCTGACCCCCAACACCCAGCGGTCTCCTTGTGCATACACTGCCCTCTGTTCTCTCTTGATTGATCACTCTAAGTAGTGTATCTACCTGGTGTAAATGTTCAGCCCATATGCCTGTCTATTACTTGGCTGGAAGCCATAGGAGTGAGTTCAATTCCAGACCTGAAGAGTAGCTAGGGGCCATAGTCTCAGGGGTCTCACCAGGCTCTATCAGAGCAGCAAAACTGGTCTTTTTTTTTTTATGATTTTGAGTTTTATTCCACATTGTTCTCCCAATGTTTAGGTCTTTTATCCATCGTGAGTTAGATGACTTATATGGTGAGAGATTTAGATCCTGTTTCATCTTTCTGTAGATGGATATCCAGTTTTGTCAGCACCATTTGTTAAAAAGACTGTCTCTTCCACATTACATGGGTTTTGGCCTTTTGTCAAAGATCAGTTGCCTATAAACGGCAGACTTACTTCTGGGTTCTCAGTTCTGTTCCATTGGTCTGTGTGTCCGTCACTGTACCAATACCAGTCTGTTTTGACTGCTGTGGCTGTATAGTAGGTTTGCTATCGAGGAGGAAACCTGTTGCTGTTCTTCTTTAATAATGCTTGCTTATCTGAGATCTTTTTCCTTTCCACATAAAGTTAGTGATTAGTTTTTTCATCTCTTTAAAGAACGATAACGGAATCTAGATCAGGGTTGTATTATATCTGTAGATCACTGTAGGTAGTATTGATATTTTCAAAATGTTAAGTGTTCCTATCCATGACCATTGGATATTCTTCCACTCATGTAGGTCTCTTTTGGTTTCTTGTAGCAGTGTTTTGTAGTTTTCTTTGTATAGATCTTTTGTATCCGTGCTTAGATTCATTCCTAAATACTTGATTTTGGGGTGGTTCTAAATTGTGTTGTTTTCCTGATTTCCTTTTCAGAGATCTCTTTGTTGGTGCAGAATAGGGAGCTCTGGTGGCATAGTGCCTAAGGCATTTGACTGCTAACCAGAAGGCTGGTGGTTCAACCTTCCTTCCAAAGAGTGGCTACCAGCCACTCCTTGGAAGGAAGCTTGGGCAATCTACTTCCTTAGAGATACTGTCTCAGAAACCCAAGGAGGGGTCACAGAGATCTCTTTGTTGGTGCAGAAAAATAGGAATGATTTTTGTATGTTGTTGATCTTGTACCCTTTCACTTTGCTGAATCCTTCCATTAGTTCCAGTAGTTTTCTGTTGAGTCTCTGGGATTTTTTTAATGTATAGGATCATACCATATGCAAATAGAGTTAGTTTTACTTCTTTGCTAATTTGGATGTCTTTTATTTCTCTATCTTGCCTTATTCCTCTGGTTAGGACTTCCCATACAATATGGAATAAGAGTGGTGATAAAGGGCATCCTTGTATGGTTCCCAGTCTCAAGGGGAATGTTTTCAGTCTCTCTCCATTGAGAATAATGATGGCTGTTGGTTTTGTGTATATACCCTTGATTATGTTGAGAAATTTTCCCTCTATTCCTATTTTGCTGAGAGTTTTTAGGTTTTAACAGGAATGAGTGTTGAGTGTTGAATGTTGTCAAATGCCTTGCATTGATTGATATGATCATGTGTTTTTTTTTTTTCCTTTATTTTACTTATGTGATGGATTACATTGATTGTTTTTCTAATGTTGAACCATCCTTACATACCTGATATGAATCTCATTTCATCACAATGTATTATTTTTTTTGATATGTTGTTGGATGCTATTGGCTAGGATTTTGTTGAGAATTTTGGCATCAACAATCATGAGATATATTGGTGTATTTATATGTGTGTGTGTATGTGTGTGTATTAGTCTCTTCACCTGGTTTTTGCTATTAGGGTTATGCTTAGTTCAGGAGTATTCCATTCTTTTCTATGTTGTGGAATAGTTTGAGTAGAGCTGGTATCAGCTCTTCTTTGAATGTTTCAAAGATTTTGTTACTGGTTTATTTTCATTACTATTAACTTACTTTCCTTTTTATTTAGCCTGGATTTTTGTTTCCCCCTTCTTCAACCTGTTTTAGTTTCTTTCAGAGGAAGTTCTACTTATTGGGTTTCAGGTTAGTCATGGAGGATAATTCTGCTTTCAAAGAGCTTGAGGTCACTGTAAGCCACGAAAATTTGGGTTACAGACAGGGTACTTGAGCATTGTTAGGGGGCACCCACCAGAAATGTCAACTGTTAAAAATACTTGTGTGAGGAAAATTTGGTTAGGTTATGGGCTAGAGCACTAGGCTTCCTCCTGGAAGCAAACACTCCTGCATCCTCAGGAACACTACTGAAAAAGTTAGATGCATTCCAAACCCCACAGCATTCCCCCATAAGGATGCTTGTGACGTCAAGAAAACTGAAAGCAGTATTCCATTTGGCTACTTGTGATATTTGAGCTCCCTCTACTGGAAAGCCATTAGAGAAAACTGTCCTTCAGGGTTTCTGCTCACAAACTCAGTTCAAATTTTCTGCTTGCAAGCTGGCATCTAAAACTTGAGATTTTGTAGACGGCAGAATCCCAAGTCCTTTTGGATTTTAGTCCCAAGACAATAACAAAATGTCATTCTCCTACCTCATTTGTGAGCATGCTCAGTCTAACAGGTAAATGAGTACCCCTGAGAGTACTCCTCAGCAATTACTACACTATTTATTAAAAAGCTTATGGTCCTACTACTGGTCTTTTTTGAACCAATGACATGCTCTTACTAGAGAGTTTGAAAAATCAGTAGCTATTTAAAAGTGCTTTCCAACTTAAGAAATTAGTATATTTAAAATTTAAAATAAGAAACTATGTTTCTAGTAGGCAGAATGAATGAACTTCAAAAAGAACAAAACCAAAGATTCAACCTAAGAGCTCAGGATCCTAGATTTCCCCTACCAGGATGCTGGTTTGAAGTTTCTGTTGAAAAGAAATCTAAGAAAATTTTTGCAAGATGGTGGGATAGACAGACAAGCTACCCAGACTTTTTACCACAAAGACACAAGAAACCAATTGAAACAGATACAGAGGATAATCCTGGAACACTAAGCTTTGAAGGAAGGAACAAAGAAGTGGATTAAATGCCACTCCCCGGAAGGAAGGTTGGGCAATCCTACTTCCGTAGTGATACTGCCTCGGAAACCCAAGGAGGGGTCGCTATGAGTCGGGGCCGACTCGACGGCACATAACAACAACAACAACAATAGAAGAAGCTGAATGAAAACAGTGAATAAGGAAAAAAGAGCTATGGCCTGTCAAATGGCCTAATGGTACAGCCAGTTTGAATATTTGCCAGTGGCAACTTGATAACCAGCTCCGTTTGCCAGGGACTGCACAGGCAACCACATTGGTTGATCCTGACCAGAAAGCAACTGTGCTCACACGACACAACCACATCCGCACTTCCTGTAGCCTTACCCACTGGGCAAGGACCACCACCCACTTCTGTACCAAGTGGTCAATGATAGAGACAGCCAATACCAGCCCAACCCACCTTCAACTGCTCTACATGAACAGCTAACAGAGATCTGTGCACACATTCTCACCCTCTATTATACCCAACAGGAGACAGGTGGTGAATGCCTCAGTGCTGCCAAACTAGTGAATAGAGTAACACACCAGCCCCGTTCCCTCAGATATATCAAAACAAACTAAAAAAAAAAAAAAAAAAAAAACCTAGGTGTATCACACCAACAATCACCAATTAAATTTAAATACAACAACATCACAATATCTTGGAAACAAATGACAATCCCAGCTCACACAAAGAAGCAGGGTAAGGTAGTACAAACAAGAGACCAGAATACAGAGCTAGAAAACCTCCCCGAGGACAAAGTGGCATTGGAACTACCAGTAAGGAATTCAAAAGAATTATATTTAGGTACCTTCAACAGATTGAGAGACAGATCAAAGAAAACTGACAAAATTAAGAAAACACAGACAAAACTCTAGAACAATTTAGGAAAACAGTAAAGGAACAACCTGACAAGATAAATGAAAAATTAGAAACCATACAAAAATAGCAAATAGAAATCCAGAAGATTAACAGTATGATTTTAGAAATAGGTAATGCATTGAAATGGCAAAGAAGTAGAATCAAATCAATAGAAGACAGAATTAGTGTGATTGAAGACGAATTTCTCAATACTGCTTTG